>NW_022631069.1:2978913-2985652 GCF_010015895.1 Lontra canadensis | reverse complement strand
CATCATCTGCAAATCAATCAGTGTGATACACTACATACATAAAAGAAAGGGCAGGAACCATATGATCCTCTCAATAGATGCAGAAAAGGCATTTGACAAAGTACAGCATCTGTTCTTGATGGAAACTCTTCACAGTGTAGAGAAGAGGGAACATAACAATATCATAAAAGCCATCTATGAAAAGTCCACACTGAATATCATTCTCAATGGGGAAAAGCTGAGAGCTTTTCCCTAAGGTGAAGAACACAGCAGGGATGTCCACTGTCACCACTGTTGTTCAATAATAGTACTAGAAGTCCTAGCCTCTGCAGTCAGACAAGAAAAAGAAATAAAAGGCATCCAAATCAGCAACAAAGTCAAAGTCTCACTCTTTGCAGATGGCATGATACTCTATGTGGAAAACCCAAAAGGCTCCACCCCAAAATTGCTAGAAGTCACACAGGAATTCAGCAAATGACAGGATGTAAAATCAATGCACAGAAGTCCATTGCATTTCTTTATGCCAACAATGAGAAGAAATGGAAATTAAGGAATTGATCCCATTTATAATTGCACCCAAAAGCATAAGGTACCCAGGAATAAACATAACCAAAGAGGCAAAGGATCTATACTCAGAAAACTATAGAACTCTCATGAAAGAAATTGAGGAAGACACAGAGAGGTAGAAAAACGTTCCATGCTTATGGATTTCAAGAACAAATATTGTTAAAATATCTGTGCTATGCAAGCAATCTATACATTCAGTGCAATCCCTACCAAACTACCATTAACTTTTTTTTCACAGAGTTGGAACAAATAATCCTAAAATTGTATGGAATCACAAAAGACCCTGAATACCCAATGACATACTGGACCAGATGGACTTAACAGATCTATTGAATGTTGAAAAAGAAAACCGAAGCTGGTGGCATCATAGTGCTGGACTTAAAGCTCTATTACAAAGCTGTAATCATCAACATAGTATGGTGCTGGTACAAAAACAGACACATAGATCAGTGAAACAATATAGAGAACCCAGAAATAGACCCTCAGCTTTATGACCAACTAATCTTTGACAAAACAGGATGGAATATCCAGTGGAAAAAAGAGTCTCTTCAACAAATGATGGGAAAATTGGACAGCCACATGCAGAAGAATGAAACCGGATCATTGTCTGACACCATACACAAAAATAAACTCAAAGTGGAAGAAAGACCTAAATGTGAGAGACAGGAATCTGTCAAAATCCTAGCGTAGAACATAGGCAGCAACCTCTCTGATCTTGGCGATAGCAACCTCTTGCTAGAAACTTTTCCAAAAGCAGGGGAAACAAAAGCAAAAATGAACTATTAGAACTTCATCAAGATCAAGCAAAGGAAAGAGTCAAGAATACTAAAAGGAAACCTGTGGAATGGGAGAAGATATTTGCAGATGACATATCGGATACAGGACTAGTATCCAAAATCTATGAAGAACTTACCAGACTCAACACTCAAAGAACAAATAGTCCAATCAAGAAATGGTCAAAAGACTTCAAGAGACACTTCTCGAAAGAAGATATCCAAATTGCCAACAGACACATGAAAAAAGGCTCAATATCAGTTGGCATTAGAGAAATACAAATCAAAAACCACAATGAGATACCACCTCATGCCGGTCAAAATGGCTAAAATTAACAAGTCAAGAAATGACAGATGGCGGGGGGAGGAGTCAAGGTGGCGGAGAAGTAGCAGGCTGAGACTATTTCAGGTTGCGGGAGATCAGCTAGATAGCTTATCTAAAGATTGCAAACACCTACAAATCCAACGGGAGATCGAAGAGAAGAAGAACAGCAATTCTAGAAACAGAAAATCAACCACTTTCTGAAAGGTAGGACTGGCTCAGAAGTGAATCCAAAGCGACGGGAAGATAGACCGGCGGGGAGGGGCCGGCTCCTGGCAAGCGGCGGAGCAACGGAGCACAAAATCAGGACTTTTAAAAGTCTGTTCCGCTGAGGGACATCACTCCAGAGGCTTAACGGGGGTGAAGCCCACGCGGGGCCAGTGTGGCCTCAGGTCACGCAGGGTCACAGAAGGATCGGGTGTCTGAGTGTCGCAGAGCTTGCAGGTATTAGAACGGGGAAGCCAGCTACAGAGACAGAGCCGAGGAGTGAGCTCACAGCTTGGGCTTACCTTGAACCGGTCGCAGCCTCGGTGAGCTCGGAGCGTGGCCGGAGGCCAGGCAGACGGGAGTAATTGGGCGCTGTTCTCTGAGGGCGCACTGAGGAGTGGGGCCCCGGGCTCTCGGCTCCTCCAGGCCGGAGACTGGGAGGCCGCCATCTTCATTCCCGTCCTCCGGAACTCTACGGAAAGCGCTCAGGGAACAAAAGCTCCCGAAAGCAAACCCGAGCGTATTACTCAGCCCGGCCCCTGGTAAGGGCAGTGCAACTCCGCCTGGGGCAAAGACACTTGAGAATCACTACAACAGGCCCCTCCCCCAGAAGATCAACAAGAAACCCAGCCGGGACCAAGTTCACCTACCAAGGGGTACAGTTTCCATACCAAGGAGAGCAGCGGAATTCCAGAGGAGGAGAAAGCAAAGCACGGAACTCATGGCTTTCTCCCCATGATTCTTTAGCCTTGCAGTTAATTTAATTTTTTTTTCTTTTTCAATTTTTTTTTTCTCTTCTTCTGCTAAATTTTTTTAACTTTTACCCTTTTTTAACGTTTTTTTTTAACTAGTTTATCTAATATATATATATTTTTTTCCTTTTTATATTTTTTCATTATTGGTTTTCTTTTTTTATTTGTTTCTTTTTTCTTTTTTTTTTCTTTCTGAACCTCTTTTTATCCCCTTCCCCCCACTCATGATTTGGGATCTCTTCTGATTTGGCTAAAGCATATTTTCCTGGGGTTGTTGCCACCTTTTTAGTATTTTACTTGTTCCTTCATATACTCTTATCTGGACAAAATGACAAGGCGGAAAAATTCACCACAAAAAAAAGAACAAGAGGCAGTACCAAAGGCTAGGGACCTAATCAATACAGACATTGGTAATATGTCAGATCTAGAGTTCAGAATGACGATTCTCAAGGTTCTAGCTGGGCTCGAAAAAGGCATGGAAGATATTAGAGAAACCCTCTCAGGAGATATAAAAGCCCTTTCTGGAGAAATAAAAGAACTAAAATCTAATCAAGTTGAAATAAAAAAAGCTATTAATGAGGTACAATCAAAAATGGAGGCTCTCACTGCTAGGATAAATGAGGCAGAAGAAAGAATTAGTGATATAGAAGACCAAATGACAGAGAATAAAGAAGCTGAGCAAAAGAGGGACAAACAAGTACTGGACCACGAGGGCAGAATTCGAGAGATAAGTGACACCATAAGACGAAACAACATTAGAATAATTGGGATTCCAGAAGAAGAAGAAAGAGAGAGGGAAGCAGAAGGTATATTGGAGAGAATTATTGGAGAGAATTTCCCCAATATGGCAAAGGGAACAAGCATCAAAATCCAGGAGCTTCAGAGAACCCCCACTCAAAATCAATAAGAATAGGTCCACACCCCGTCACCTAATAGTAAAATTTACAAGTCTTAGTGACAAAGAGAAAATCCTGAAAGCAGCCCGGGAGAAGAAGTCTGTAACATACAATGGTAAAAATATTAGATTGGCAGCAGACTTATCCACAGAGACCTGGCAGGCCAGAAAGAGCTGGCATGATATATTCAGACTACTAAACGAGAAAACCATGCAGCCAAGAATACTATATCCAGCTAGGCTATCATTGAAAATAGAAGAAGAGATAAAAAGCTTCCAGGACAAACAAAAACTGAAAGAATTTGCAAACACCAAACCAGCTCTACAGGAAATATTGAAAGGGGTCCTCTAAGCAAAGAGAGAGCCTAAAAGTAGTAGATCAGAAAGGAACAGAAACAATATACAATAACAGTCACCTTACAGGCAATACAGTGGCACTAAATTCATATCTCTCAATAGTTACCCTGAATGTTAATGGGCTAAATGCCCCAAAAGACACAGGGTATCAGAATGGATAAAAAAACAAAACCCATCTATATGTTGCCTACAAGAAACTCATTTTAAATCCGAAGACACCTCCAGATTTAAAGTGAGGGGGTGGAAAAGAATTTACCATGCTAATGGACATCAGAAGAAAGCAGGAGTGTCAATCCTTATATCAGATCAATTAGATTTTAAACCAAAGACTATAATAAGAGATGAAGAAGGACACTATATCATACTCAAAGGATCTGTCCAACAAGAAGATCTAACAATTGTAAATATCTATGCCCCTACCGTGGGAGCAGCCAACTATATAAACCAATTAATAATAAAATCAAAGAAACACATCGACAATATTACAATAATGGTAGGGGACTTTAACACTCCCCTCACTGAAATGGACAGATCGTCCAAGCAAAAGATCAACAAGGAAATAAAGGCCTTAAATGACACACAGGACCAGATGGACATCACAGATATATTCAGAACATTTCATCCCAAAGCAACAGAATACACATTCTTCTCTAGTGCACATGGAACATTCTCCACAATAGATCACATCCTCGGTCCTAAATCAGGTCTCAACCGGTATCAAAAGATTGGGATCATTCCCTGCATATTTTCAGACCACAATGCTCTGACGCTAGAACTCAATCGCAAGAGGAAATTTGGAAAGAACCCAAATACAATGCGACTAAACAGCATCCTTCTAAAGAACGAATGGGTCAACCAGGAAATTAAAGAAGAATTGAAAAAAGTCATGGAAACAAATGACAATGAAAATACAACAGTTCAAAATCTGTAGGACACAACTAAGGCAGTCCTGAGAGGAAAATATATAGTGTTACAAGCCTTTCTCAAGAAACAAGAAAGGTCTCAGGTACACAACCTAACCCTACACCTAAAGGAGCTGGAGAAAGAACAAGAAAGAAACCCTAAACCCAGCAGGAGAAGAGAAAGCATAAAGATCAGAGCAGAAATCAATGAAATAGAAACCAAAAAAACAATAGAACAAATCAACGAAACTAGGAGCTGGTTCTTTGAAAGAATTAGTAAGATTGATAAACCCCTGGCCAGACTTATCAAAAAGAAAAGAGAAAGGACCCAAATAAATAAAATCATGAATGAAAGAGGAGAGATCACAACTAACACCAAAGAAATACAGACAATTATAAGAACATACTATGAGCAACTCTACGCCAACAAATTTGACAATCTGGAAGAAATGGATGCTTTCCTAGAGACATATAAACTACCACAACTGAACCAGGAAGAAATAGAAAGCCTGAACAGACCCATAACCAGTAAGGAGATTGAAACAGTCATCAAAAACCTCCAAAGAAACAAAAGCCCAGGGCCAGACGGCTTCCCGGGGGAATTCTACCAAACATTTAAAGAAGAACTAATTCCTATTCTCCTGAGACTGTTCCAAGAAATAGAAATGGAAGGAAAACTTCCAAACTCATTTTATGAGGCCAGCATCACCTTGATCCCAAAACGGGACAAGGATCCCATCAAAAAAGAGAACTACAGACCAATATCCTTGATGAACACAGATTCAAAAATTCTCACCAAAATACTAGCCAATAGGATTCAACAGTACATTAAAAGGATTATTCACCACGACCAAGTGGGATTTATTCCAGGGCTGCAAGGTTGGTTCAACATCCGCAAATCAATCAATGTGATAAAACACATTAATAAAAGAAAGGACAGGAACCATATGATACTCTCAATAGATGCTGCAAAAGCATTTGACAAAGTACAGCATCCCTTCCTGATCAAAACTCTTCATAGTGTAGGGATAGAGGGCACATACCTCAATATTATCAAAGCCATTTATGAAAAACCCATCGTAAATATCATTCTCAATGGAGAAAAACTGAAAGCTTTTCCACTAAGGTCAGGAACACGGCAGGGATGTCTGTTATCACCACTGCTATTCAACATAGTACTAGAAGTCCTAGCCTCAGCAATCAGACAACAAAAAGAAATTAAAGGCATCCAAATCGGCAAAGAAGAAGTCAAACTATCACTCTTCGCAGATGATATGATACTATATGTGGAAAACCCAAAAGACTCCACTCCAAAACTGCTAGAACTTGTACAGGAATTCAGTAAAGTGTCAGGATATAAAATCAATGCACAGAAATCAGTCGCATTTCTCTACACCAACAACAAGACAGAAGAAAGAGAAATTAAGGAGTCCATCCCATTTACAATTGCACCCAAAACTATAAGATACCTAGGAATAAACCTAACCAAAGAGGCTAAGAATCTATACACAGAAAACTATAAAGTACTCATGAAAGAAATTGAGGAAGACACAAAAAAATGGAAAAATGTTCCATGCTCCTGGATTGGAAGAATAAATATTGTGAAAATGTCTATGCTACCTAAAGCAATCTACACATTTAATGCAATTCCTATCAAAGTACCATCCATTTTTTTCAAAGAAATGGAACAAACAATCCTAAAATTTATATAGAACCAGAAAATCCGCGAATAGCCAAAGGAATATTGAAAAAGAAAGCCAAAGTTGGTGGCATCACAATTCTGGACTTCAAGCTCTATTACAAAGCTGTCATCATCAAGACAGCATGGTACTGGCACAAAAACAGACACATAGATCAATGGAACAGAATAGAGAGCCCAGAAATAGCCCCTCAACTCTATGGTCAACTAATCTTCGACAAAGCAGGAAAGAATGTCCAATGGAAAAAAGACAGCCTCTTCAATAAATGGTGTTGGGAAAATTGGA
>NW_022631069.1:2647392-2978903 GCF_010015895.1 Lontra canadensis | reverse complement strand
TGCACCCGAATGTTTATAGCAGCAATGTCTACAATAGCCAAACTATGGAAAGAACCTAGATGTCCATCAACAGATGAATGGATAAAGAAGAGGTGGTATATATACACAATGGAATACTATGCAGCCATCAAAAGAAATGAAATCTTGCCATTTGCGACGACGTGGATGGAACTAGAGGGTATCATGCTTAGCGAAATAAGTCAATCAGAGAAGGACAACTATCATATGATCTCCCTGATATGAGGGAGAGGAGATGCAACATGGGGGTTAAGGGGGTAGGAGAAGAGTAAATGAAGCAAGATGGGATTGGGAGGGAGATAAACCATAAGTGACTTTTAATCTCACAAAACAAACTGAGGGTTGCTGGGGGGAGGGGGGTTGCGAGAGGGGGGGTGCCCAACCCCCGTCCCCCCAGCAAGGCAGATGCTTAACCGACTGAGTCATCTGGGCACCCCTATGTTTTACTTCCTTTAAATTGTTTAAGGTTTACTTTATGATCCAGAATATGGTCTGTCTTGGTGAATGTTCCATTTGTACTTAAAAAGAACCTGTATAAATGTCATCTGATTGTACTGGGTAGAATGTTCTATTGATGTTAGATCCCATTGGTTTTTAGTGGGGTTGTTCAGGCTCCCTCTCTGCTTGCTAAATTTCTGTCCAGTAGTTCTATCACTTCCTGAGAGAAAGGTGTCGAAGTCCTCAACTGTAATTTTGGATTTCTCTCTTAGCCCATTCAATTCAGCTGGTTTTTGCTTCCTGTATTTCATTTATTCATATATTCTTGTTAAGTGTTTACACATTAAGGATTGTTTTATGTCTTCTTGATAGCACCACCAAACCCCTAATACCAAAAGCAGACAACAGTGTTACAAGGAAAGGAAAATGTAGACCAGTGCCTGTCATGAATATAGACACAAAAATCTTTAGCCAAATCTTAGTAAATCTAATTCAGGAATACCTCAAATGAATAATACCTTATGACTATTTCATGGTTCGTTTAATATTGAGAAGTTAACTGTTGTAATTGAAAATATTAAGGGGGAGCATGTGGGTAGCTCAGTCAGCTAAGCATCTGCTTTCGGTTCAGGTTAAAATCTCGGCGTCCTGGGATTGTGCCCAACATAGGGCTCCCTGCTCAGCGGGAACCTGCTCCCCGCTGCTTGTGCTCACCTGCTCTCTCTCAAGTAAATAAATAAAATCTTTAAAAAAATAATATTATGGGAATCAAAGAAAAACCTTTATGATCATTTCAGTAGATGCAGACAACTGATTTAGCAACACTCAAGATTGATTCATGATTAAAGTTCTCAGGTAACTGTCATAGAAGGGAACTTACTCAGTATGATTAAAGAAAGGCATTAAAACACACAGACACACAGATACCCAAAAATAAATGGAAAAAGTTTGCCCCATTCTTAATATTTGAACATGCGATGTTTTCCCCTAAGATTATGAACCAGGCAAGGATGTCTGCTCTCTTACTTTTGTGTAGCAGTGGAGTTGAGGTCCTAGCCAGTATACTAATGTAAGAAAAATACAAAAGAGGTGTAAAGATTGGAAATGAAGAAGCAGAACTTATAGCTAATGAGATTGTCCATGAAGAAGATCTTAAGGAATCAACACCAACAAAGTACTCGATTGAATAAAATTTAGTAAGGTCATGGTACAAGGTCAATGTACAAAATAAATTGTTTTTCTATATACTAGCAATGAGCAGTCATAGTGTCATTTAAAAATCATATCATTTGTAATTGCATCAAAAAATATGAACTGCATGTGGATGAATTTAACAAAATAGGGGCAGAACCTATACACTTAAAACTGATTATTGAGAGAAATTTCAAAGGACTTAAATAAATGGAGAGAAATGCCATGTTCATGATTTGGAATACTCAGTACTATGGGGATATCAGTTCTCTTAAAATTCATTTTTAAATTTAAAGAAATCCCAATCAAAATGATTTTGCATAAATTAATAAGCTGACTGAAAATTCTATATAGAAATGCAAAGCATGTATAATACAATAATTTTTTAAAAGAAGAACTAAGTTGAGGGACTTATATTACCTGATTTTTTGGTTTACTGTAAAGCTGCAGTAATGAGGACAGTCTTAATGATGCAGTCTTCTTATTTTAGCCTAAGGACAGAGAGATCAGTGGAAAAGAACGGAACTAGGTCTGCACATACATGGTTGATTCAGAGGTGCTCATGTAATTCATTGGCTAAAAAGATAGTTTGTCCAGTAAATTGTGCTGGATCAGGTACGTATTTGTGTAGAAAATTAACAAAACTCGACTTTTCATTGTACATAAAAATTAACTTGAAATGGATCATGGGTCTAAACCTGGAAGCGGATAATGTAAAACTTTTTGGTAGGAAGCTTTGGAAAAAATCTTTGTGACTTTGAGGTAAGAAAAGAGTTTTTAGGGCACCTGGGTGGCTCAGTCATTGGGCATCTGCCTTCGGCTCAGGTAATGATCTCAGGATCCTGGGATTGAGTTCTAAACATCGGGCTCCCTGCTTGCCGGGAGGTCTGCTTCTCCCTCTCCCACTCTCCCTACTTGTGTTGCCTCTTTCACTGTGTCTCTCTCTGTCAAATAAATAAATAAATAAGTAAAAATCTTAAAAAGTTTTTAGAATACAAAAAGCATAAACCTTTTCTAAAAGGGGAAAAAATGGATAAATCGGACTTCATAAAAATTAACAATTTCTGCTTTCCAAAAGATATTAAAGTGAAAAGTAGAGAATATTTGTGGTATACACACATGAATATATTTAGAATATATAAGTGATTTATAGACCAAAGAAGATTTATGAATAGCCAATTAGCATGTCAGTTGCTAGAGAAATTAAAATTCAACCCATAATGCAATATCCTACACTCTCATTAGAATGTCTAAAATTAAAAAGGGCAGCAATATCAAATGTTGACAAGGATGGTAGTGCAACCAGAACTCTTCTGCATTATTGCTGGGTGTATATATGGTGTACTCTGGAGAGCTGTTCGTCAGTCTGTTGTAAAGTTAAAAATAACCTTACCATACAGCTCAGCAATTTCACTCTTAAATATTTCCATGATGCTCACAAATGAGATCAGAGAGTAGTTTTATTTTTCTTACTGAGATTTTTACATCAGTGGCATGCAGAATCTGTAAATTGAATTTTAAGATCTCTTCCTATGTTCTATAAAAATTTATGTAGGAGTTACTGTTCTTAAAATTGAAGTAGAATCTATTCTGTGGAACTTCCAGAGTCTACTTTTACGGTTGGTAGTTCTTTGAGAACTTCTCAATTTCTTCTGTTTCTTGGTCTTTTTTGTTGTCTAGATTTTATGTTTCTTTCTATGTCAAGGTTTCTAAGTCAGAGTTTCTTTTCTACGTCAAAGTTTTCTTTCAAACTTAGAAAAGTTTCTAAGTCAAAGTTCATTACATATAAAAATAAGTGATATTTTTATTTTATGTGATACTATATATAGTATTAAATATATGATATATATTCATAGAAAATCATCAGTTGCACTCATTTTTTCAAATTTATTGGTATGGTATGACTAAAATGGGCTTTTTATAGTTTTCTTAGTTTCCTCTCTGTTGATGCAGTCATTTCTTATTTTGTGTTTTTGCATTTCCTGGGTACTTTTTAAACTTTGGTTAGTGGTAGATTCATAATGTAGTTCTTATAATAGAACTGTCTCTTGAATTTATATTTTTGACAGTTTTTTAAATTTGTAATTATTTTTTGCCTTTAACTTTTCTGATTCTTTGAACTTTTTCCTCAGGTTTATCATTCTTTTTTTTCCTCCCTTGGTAGAATGTTGTGAATTCAATTATTTTCATTTGTTCTCATTAAATAACATAACATTTTCAAGTTATGAGTTTCTGAGAACTGCATTAGTTGAATCCTGCATTCTCATAAAATTTTATTAATATTTTATAGATTCTTCAGTATTGTGTTTCACTTCTTTGACCCAAGGGCAGATTGACTAATTGATTAAAGATTTTTTTTATTTATTAGAGAGAGAGAGAGAGCATGAGCAGGGAGAGGGAGTGGTAGAAGCAGACTCCCATGCTGAGAAGGGAACCCGATGTGGGGCTCTGTCCCAGGACCCTGGGATCATGATTTGAGCTGAAGGTACTCACTTAACCCACTGACCCACCCAGGGGCATTGTCCCAAGGGTAGTTTTAGATTTTTAACTTTTTCTGTTTGAAATCTTGGGTCGTCTAGGTAAACAATCATAGGGGTAGCCAGGAACATCAGTTTTGCTTTTCTCTTCTTTGGTCTGTTTGCCCATGGTACAAACCTTCTTGTGAAACCAACCGGAATTAGTACAGAGCAGGTGGGTCAGGCCTTTTTCCGTTCCAGAGTTGTCTGCACCTTAGAGCAGTATGCATTCCCAGGACTCTATAAATAACTAGAGAACTGAAGCATAACTACCTATAAAAGTTGAAATAAGTACAGAAATAGGTACTCTTAAGGATTTAAAATAAGCATGGTAATATTTTGGATGGAATACATAAAAAGGTACATATTTAAGTGATTATGGGAGAGAGAGGGATATATGGGTGATTAAAGGCTTGATAAAGTATTTATCATCTTAATAAAAAGCTGAGGAACAAAGAAAAGTAAAAGGAAAGTATGTCTGTAATAACCCAGAACAAATATTCTAGTTAATGTCTAGGGAACTTAAGTGGGGAGAAGACCCAGGAGCTTATCAGAGTGTGATGGAGTGCTTGTCTTTATAGTGGAAAGATAATACTTATTGATAAGTTGAAAAATTTATTAGAATCATGTGAAGAAGAAAATGTGATGTAAGTTAGGGACATTTTAAGAATGAATTTGTATAGCTTTAAAGTGTCAGAAGAAAGCACTGTTTACCCAGTGGAAAAAGGGATGGAAGAAAAAAGAAAGAAAAGAAAGAATAGTAACTAAGCAGTGTCAAATGTGACTTGCTGATAAGGCAAAGCTGAGTTTAATGCTTTACTGTGGTACAGTAGATCACTACCTCATCAGAGCCTTAGTAGCCTGTCAGATGGAGGAGGACACAGTTAGGTTAAGATGGGCCTTTCAGTTGGGGTGGGGGTACTTGGTTATGATTGGGTGAGGGCCATAATATAACACTTTAGGACTGGTAAGCAGAGAATTTGGAGGTATTCAGTTCAGAGTTTTAATAGGTCTTTCAGGAAGTTCCTGGAATGAAAAGTAAAATTATTTTACAACTTTTATCCTTCTGGGCCAGGGTACCAGTAAACTCATGTTGATGAAGATAGTAATAAAGCCCTTTCAATATAGATGATAACAACTGTGGATAATTTTCATTCTCAGAAGGTGGAAATAATTGTGTTCCTGGGGCTGGGGACGACTCATCTGCTCCATGTTATTTACTCTCCTACATGCTATTAGATTTGTTTTAGATTGTATTCATGATTTTGCAGTTCTTTTCATTAGTAAGATTGACCTGTTTTCTTGTCATGTGTTTATAGTGTCTAGTTTTGCTATCAACTGGTTTTGTTGAATTAAATTTTTCCCTCCCGAAATTGTTCCCTTTAACATCAGAATTCTCTCTTGAAGATGGGTGTAAATCTTACTATTTTGATTTTTTCTACTCATATTTTTGTTTCATACTTACTTTCTTTTTCAGTATGGTTAACCTGCTTTTGATTGGTAAGGTTTTTATAGTTTGTTTTACTGTGGTCATCTAGGCTTATTGCATTTTTACTATTATATTCTATGCATTTATTCCAGAACAGCACAGTTGTCCTGTGACTTGGTTTGACATCTTGAACCACCCTCCCCATTTCTTGAATTAATTCCCCCCTCCCTTTTTTTTTTGGACTTAAACAGATAGATATCTCATACTGTGACCAGGAAGAAAATGAAAGGAGAATTACTATATTAGTTTTCCTTTACCTTCCTTTTAGTTGTCAACATGTCATCTTTAGGAAAATATGTTGAACAGTGTTATTGTTCTTAAGGAAGAGTGAACCATATTAGGGGTTATTTTTGGTCCTTATATTTCTACTTTGATTTTTTATATATTAAAAAGTTTAAACAGACCTTATATGAAGGGCGTGTTATTAATGAGTTTTCTCTCTACCCCAAATACAGGAAGTTCGCAAATGGGTGCTACCATAGTAGATGCTTTGGATACCCTTTATATCATGGGACTTCATGATGAGTTCCGAGATGGGCAAAAATGGATTGAAGACAACCTTGATTTCAGTGTGGTGAGTATACAATTGATGACTTCTTTGATTGACCTTGAAAAGACAGTGTCTAACTGGAGTAGTTTTGAGCGTTACACTCCCAGTTTAAGGAAATCCTAAATGCCCTCTATTCTTTCGGAATTAGGATTGTCATTTAACTTTTGCGTAAAATACAGCCCTTTTTCACCATCTTCCTTTCACTCTCTTTTTTTTTTTTTTTTTTGAGGCAGTGTGTTCAGTGTGTTAAGGCATACTTACAGAAAAAAACACTTGGGGGTAGAAATACCAGGAAAACATGAACTAGTTTATAAACAATAAGTGTTTTATTATTTTTTAAAGATTCAATAATCTGGTATAGCTTTGATGAACCTTCATAACTAGGCCAGTGCCCCTTCTTCCAGCATTTTGGTGTAGTTGTTAAGTTGTGTGGCTAAAGTTTGAAGCCCAGCACAGCTACATTCTCACGGTGGGACTTGGGAAAGTTCTTTATTTTTTCTAAACCTGTCATAAAATTACTATCGCACTGCAGTATTGTAAGGATTATTTGACATAATCTGGTACATATTAAGTGCTTGTAAATGGTAAGAATTATTTTCATTATTACCAGTATTCACCCACAAGTTGTATGGCCTATTTTGTCATATTCATTATCATCTCTGATGATATCTGTGCTTGCTGTTCTTTCTTGCTGTGGTCAGAAGTCGCTCTTTCACTGTGTGTTTTTCTCTTTGGCAGACTGCATCACTCAAGTTGTGATTTAGATCCATAATTATTTCTTCTCTCATGCTTTCCTGATGCTACCCACATGAAAGTGGATTATTTATATTCTAGCATTTTGGACATATATCAGTTAGAATAATTTTTATTATCAGTTCAATTTAGATTTGTCTGTCAGTGGCAGAAAATCTAATATAAAATAGTTTAAACAAGATACACGTTTATTTCCTTCGTGTAAACTAAGTGCAGAGATGAGCAGTTTAGGGTTGGCTTGGGTAGCTCCTTGTTCCTCAAGGGTCTGGGATCCTTTGTCTTGTTGCTCTGCCAACTTCAGTTTGTAGCTCCAGCCTCACGGTCCTAGATGGTTCCTCAATAAGGCAGATAAACCTTCCAGTTTCAGAAAAGGGAAAGATACATGACTCTCCTATATTACTTTACAGGTATCGGTTACCCCAGTTTTGGTTGTATACTGTTGAGTGGCTCAGAGAGTCATACAGCCCAGCCTTAGTGTAAAGGATGGCTGAGAAATAGTCCCCCCCCACCCCTTTGGCTATGTGGTCCTTATAGGATGTGTTTTTTGTATCTTATTTAAGAAATCCCTACTCTTATTGAAGATACAGTCCTATATTTCATTCTGAGTGTTTTAAAGCTTGGCTTTTGCATTTAGGACTTTAATCCATATGAAATTGATTTAGGGTGAGATAGACAACTATTAGTTGATCCTAGCCATTTATTTCCCTGCTATTTGTACATACCACATTAGTCATTTGAGCTGATTCTTTTCTGCTCACTTTTTTTCTTTATGCTTACATCAATACTAAACTGTCTTAACTACAATATTTTTATAGGAAGCTTGATATCCGATTTTGTTCTACTAGGAAATTATCTTAGCAGTTGTCAATTCTTTGTTCCTGTAAGCTCTGGAGTACTGTTGACATTTTGATGAGGATCGCGTTCAATTTACAGATTAATTTGGAGAGAATTGGCGTCTTGTAGAGTCTCAAATACTCCTGTCCATTAACGTGTCAGCTTTATTAGGCCTAATAATCCATCCGCTGATATATCATTGTATCAGTTCACTCAGTCAGGAACCAGAACTGTACGTGCCATTTATTTTAATTAGAGGATTTAATGTTTAGAATTGTTAACCAAATAACAGGGAACTGAAAAGGCAGAAAGAGAACATTGTGGTATTACAAGAGGGAGTAACTACAGTAAATATCTACCTCCTTGGGACTGTCAGAATAGTGGGAAGAAGTGGGGATTACAAAAATTTAGTACTTTGGAACTCTGCTGCTGGTATGTAGGAGCTCTTTTAAAGGGCTTTTTTAGAGCTGGGACTCAGACCTCTGAGGAGAGGGTCCCTAGCTGGTGGGCCACAGTGAGGCTGATTTGGAGAACGTGTGTGTGTGGCAGCGGAATTGTAATGTGGAACCAACTGCCACTGCCAGGGCAAAGAACCATGCCTGATTTGACACTGTCAGAAACCAGAAGTAAATTGGAAGGAATAAGTCCTTTCTCCTTCCTCCAGCCTTGTATTATCTTTTTAAAACCTCCTGTTGGCATGGCCCATAAGGGAGCCAGCTGGCTAATGAGACACACATTTGTAGAGTTCAGTTCCAGTTTACCAAGTAGACTATAGAAGGATAGATTTGAAAATATGAGGACAAAAGAGCTTAATAATCAGCACAATCATTTACCATCCCTTTACTTTTAGCCTTTCTGTGTCATATATTTTAGCTGTATATTTTGCATGTAATGTGTTTTTGGATTTTGTTGTTTTTATCCAGTCTTGGAGTCTTTTAACTGTCAAGTTTGGAATGTTTACATTTGTTGTGATAACATATATTTGGAGCTGGGCCTTCCATCTTTGTTTTTCAACCTATGTTATTATTGTACTTTCATTGTTTTTATTTTCTGCTTTATTTTAGATTAAGTTATTTTATGTCTCGTTTGCCCTCTTTTACATTGACTTTTATACTTGTCATTTCCATTCATTCTGGGGTTATCCTTAAAATTTTATATTTATATTGTTTAAGTTTAAAATTAATCAGTTTCTTTATCCTTCTGAAGAACATAAGTCTCTTAGAATGCTTTAATTTAGCTCATCTCCCTCTTGTCTTATGTGTAATTGTTGTCTAGCTGGTTCCAACTTGTATTTGAAACTTCTAGATTAATGAATGAATGGATGACTGAATGAAGGAATAAATAAATAAATTTATTGAATGCCTCCTCTGGGAAAGGCACTGTTCTGGCTTTTGTGGATACAGTAATGAGCAAAACGGTCTTATTTCTCCTTGAGTTTTTACTCTAATTTTGGGAGGAAAACAGTAAATAAATCTTCAACTCATATATAGTATATCAGATGGTGATAAATGCTGTGGAGAACTGTAAAGAAGAGCAGGTAGGATTGGAGCAAGTAGTGTGGGGTTGCCATTTTACATGGGGTGGCTAGTGAAGGACTCTCTGCTACGATGACGTTTCTGAGAAGAGACCCAGTGGAAGCCATGTGGATATAAGGCTCTCTCGTACTGGATATTATAGTTGAGTATAGGATTGGAGGTTGGTTATTTTCTGTTAAGCTTTGAAAGGTACAGTTCCATTGTCTTCCTTTTCCTGTTATACTATTGGACATCATGCTGTCAGTCTAATTTTTCACAAGTAATCTATCTTGTTTTCCCCTTGTTTTAATCCATTCCCCCCCCCCATCAGTTTTGGAAGATTCACCATCACTATTCCTTTGAATAATGCCTGTCTTCCGTTTTGTCCCTTCTCTCCCTCTAGAACTCTTATATTACCTCTCTTGTGAGGGAAGTTCTGAATTTTACAAATAAAGAAATATATGTAATTAAATGGTGGTAAGTGTTAATTGGGGAAATAATGCAGGTTAAGAGAGATTAGTGATGAGGACTGACTTCATTATTTTGTATGGTGTGTTTGGAAAAGCTTCCTATTCAGAGACCTGTAGGTTAAGGGTAAAACTGACATACAAGAATGAGTTCGGTAATTCTAGAACAGCAAGTAGACCCATTTGGTAATAATACAGTAAGTTGAGAGGACTCCTATTGGTAGGAGATGATGTCAGACAGGTAGTGGGGAATCTGATTACATTGGGTCTTACAGTTATTTTGCTCTGAGTGTAACCAGAAATCGTTGTAAAAGTTTACACAACAGTAACCTAACCTGACTTAAAATGTAAGAGGTTCACTCTGCCTACAGGGTGCTGCATAAATGGAGTGTAAGGAGGAGAGAAAGGCTGAAATCAGGGAAACTGATAAGAGGGTTATTTCGGTGAGTGATAGAGGCCTGCTCTCTCTCCCTCTTTCGCGGCTTCTCTGTATTTAGTGAATGTCTGTTCTGTGCCCTGCAATATACTATATGTTGGGAATATATGAAGTGATATAAAGCATTTTGCTGTCGTGGATGGGGTGAGATGATAGATCTGTTACTAAAAAATTCCAGGAAGTAATCAGAGAGGGAGGTAAGCCATGAAAAACTCTTTAACTATAGGAAACAAACAGAGTTGCTGGAGGGGAGGTAGGTGGGGTGATGGGGTAACTGGGTGATGATGGGCAATAAGAAGGTCATGTGATGTGATGAGCACTGGGTGTTATACATAACTGATAATGTATTGAGCACTATCTGAAACTAATGATGTACTATATGTTGGCTAGTTGAATTTAAATTAAAAAAATTCCATAGTGAAAATTGTATATTAGATACACACTTGGGTTAGCAAATTATGTGTTCTGCCTATGAATGTTAGAAAGACTTCTGGATAATATATATTTCCTTTTAAGTTTTGTTTAAAAAATTAGTTATGAATGTTACTATACTAGTCAGTTGTATATATCCTGTGGATTCTTTGGTCATGTTTTTTGCCACTTCTACTTTTCTTTCCATGTATTAGAATTTTTCTCAGCAATATCTGTCTCTTTATCTAAATACAAGCATATAGACTTTATATGCTAAGGTTATTACTACTGCTATATTTGTGCCAAATTTCCTTTTTTTTTTTTGTTTGCGTTTTAATTTTGTTCATAATTGTTTTTCCTTATAGGTAATTCTCATTTTGGGGAAATTCAAGTCTTTCTATCGTAATTTGTTGTCAGTATAGTTGATTTTATGATTATAAAGTACCTGTTTTGTCAAGGAAATTTATATATGTTATCTACATTTTCTTCTGCTTTTTTATAGTAATTTTCTCTGCATTTATTTCTACATTATTTGGATTTCATTTTGAGAGAAAGATATCTGAAATTAGTATCCAAATTAATTTCTAACCTAGGAGTCCATTTTCTCAACATAATTAATTGAGTAATCCATCATCCTATCATTTTTGGTCCCTCTTTTAACATTTATTAAATTTTTATATATATGAGGAAAAATTTTTTAAATTCATGAGAAATAGAAGTAAAAATGGGACAGTATGATGTAGTAACTAGAACAGAAGAAAAAGGACCCAACAGAGAGACTTGCTGTTCCAGAATTCAAGAAGTGGAGGCTTTCATGAAGAGAGAATAGTCAAGAGCATCAGATATATTGACAATTTCACAATGATAGGTACTATACATAAAAATGATTTTAGCCAGTAGGAACCTGTGGTGGCATAATAGAGGAGTTTCAGTAACTAATAAATGGTGAATGAGATTGCAATTACATGAGAGATGAGGGTGTGGAAAATGGAGAAAAACATTCTCTGCAGGGTATTTGTGAGAAACGTAGGAAGTACTGAAAATATTTGGAAAATTTGGAAGTTTTATGTATATGTGAATATTTTCAACATGTCTTCACAGAATTCAGAGGTGTCTGTGTTTGAAGTCAACATTCGATTTATTGGAGGCCTGCTTGCCGCTTATTACCTTTCAGGAGAAGAGGTGAGCCACTCAAGTGAAACACTTGGTTTGGGGGGAAGGGGCTCTGAATGGACTTTAATAAAATGAAAGATTTCCCTAACAGCATATTGTTTTTCTTAATTGTTTAATAATTGAACTCTTGTAAGGATTTGCTGAGAGAACTGGATGCTTCAGGTAGAACTGTCCTTGGGAATAATGATTTTTCCGTTTTGAGAATTTTAGTAAAACATAAATTCATCACAGATTCTATCTGTGTATACACCACTTCTCCTTTGCAGGAGCTGTCCTCCAGGATTTTGCCGCTGCGATTAATTACACAGTTGAAACAAGGTCGGGGGGTGATTAATAAAATCAGAATTAGGAATGAATCAGGAAGAATTAATATGGATCCTCCTAAGACCAAAAATTAATTATGAAAACTGCCTGTTTGGAAATCAGATGAGATTTTTTTGCTATAAATTAAAAAAAAAAAAACACAGCAACAACTGAATTCTCCTTTCTGGAAGTCTTAGTGTATGTAATACAATTGATTGATTTGAAACTTGCTGTGATGGGGAAGCGGGTGTGGGAAATCCCTTTTTACTGCTCACGTGGGTTTGAAGGAGAGTGGGAGAAAGAGAAACTAAAGGAAGAGAGGTTATAAGTCATTTCTGTTTGTTTCCTGAGGAATTTCTATATTTGACTGGTTCGTTGGTCTAAATGATTGTAAGAGCTCTTTGTAAATTTAAGAAAATTCATCTTTTGCTCTATGTGTTGTAAAGATGGGTTTCTTTGTTGTTGGTATTTAGGAAATGTTTGCCTAATCCAAGGTCACAAAAATGTTCTTTTATGTTTTCTTCTAGAATATTAAGGTTTACTTTTACTTTAAGTCTGTAATTCATTTTGAGTTATATTCTATATATGCTGTGAGGTATAGGTTAAGCTTGCTTTCTTTCCTTCTGCATATTAAAAAATTCTAACATTTGTTGAAAAGCCTCTCCTTTTCTCTGTTTAACTGACTGCACTTTTGTTGAAATCACTTAACCATATAGGTGTTAGTCGACCTCTAACCTTGCTGTTTGTGTCTGTCCTTTTGCCACACTGTGTGAGTGAACTATACTCTGTAAACAGAGTGAACTACACACTCTGTTCATTATTGTGGCTTTATGGAAAGTCTTGAAATCAGGTTGTACGAGTCTTCTAACTTTGTTCCTTTTCAAAATTGTCTTGGCTATCCCATTTACTTTATTTTCTATTTTAGAATCAGTTTGTTGATCTCTACAGAATATTCTACTGGGATTTTGACTGGGATTACCTTGGATCCATAGATGACTTTAGAGAAAATTGGTTTCTTAACAAATATGAACCCTTCCAAACCATGAACAATGACATACCTACCCATTTACTTAGTTCTTTCATTTTCTTTCTTGGTGTTTCTAGTTTTAGCATATAGATATTTTACATATTTTGGTAGATTTATACGTATTTTATACTTTCTGGTCCTATTACAAGTCATATTTTTTATTTCAATTTCTAATTTTTTATTGCTGGTATATATAAATACAATTGATTTAAAAGAAAGTTTAAATAAAGACTTAAATTTTCAACTGGCTTAGTACATCTTGTTTATCACCGAATAACTTCCTGATGCTGTCATTTTAAAAAATATTATAAATTGTACATAACAAAGTTTTTCATTTACCATTACATTTCAGTGATATTAAGAGCAGCGTTCACATTATGCAATATACGGTTGATTTTTATATTGACCTGTACTCTGAGATTTTTCTAAATTCACTAATTCTAGTTGCTTTTATTTTTTTAAAAATTTTATTTATTTATTTGACAGAGAGAGAGAGATCACAAGTAGGCACAGAGCCAGGCAGAGAGAGAGGGGGAAGCAGGCTCCCTTCTGAGCAGAGAGCCTGACGCGGGGCTCAATCCCAGGACCCTGAGATCATGACCTGGGCCAAAGGCAGAGGCTTAACCCACTGAGCCACCCAGGCGCCCCTCTAGTTGCTTTTAAATAGGTTTTAATAGATTCTTTGAGATTTTCTTTTGTAAATGATCATGTCATCAGTGAATAGTTTCATTTCTCTGTATGGAGAACAATTTTATTTATGTAGGGTTTTTTTTTTTTTTTTTCCTTCGGTTAAAGATTTTATTTATTTGACAGAGAGAGAGAGACTGAGAGAGAGGGCAATACAAGCAGGGGGAGTGGGAGAGGGAGAAGCAGGCTTCCCACTGAGCGGGGAGACCCGATGCAGCTGGAACCCAGGAGTCTGGGATCATGACCTGAGCTGAAGGCAGATGCTTAACAAATGAGCCACCTCCTGTGCTCCCTATGTGTAGTTCTTTTATTACTTTGTCTTGCCTTACATCCTTATATGTTTCCTGATCTTATAGGAAAACATTTAGTCTTTCACTATTACATGTAAGTGTTAGTCATAGGCTTTTTTGTTCTTTTTTTTTTTTCTTTTAGACAGAACATGCCTGCACATGTGTGCACAGGATAGGTAGGAGTTGGGTGGTGAGGGAAAGGGAGAGAGAATCTTAAGGAGGCTCCATGCCCAGCATGAGGCTGATGCAGGGCTCAATCTCACCACCCTGAGATCATGACCTGAGCTGAAATCAAGAGTCTGAAGCTTAACCCACTGACCCACCCGGACTCCCTGTTAAGCCATAGGTTTTTTGTAGATGCCCTTTATCCTCTTGAAGAAGTCCCTTTCCATTCCTAGTTTCCTGAGATTTTTTAATTTATTGTGGATGGATGTTGAATGTTGTCAGATGTTTTTGTTGTATTTAATAAGATTATATATGATGTTTTTTCTTTCTCTGTTGATTTGCAGATTATATTGGTTGATTTTTGAATGTCAAACCAACCTTGCATTTTCAGGAAGAAACCTGACTCCCACTTAATCATGGGGTATTATCCTTTTTATATTGCTGCTAAGATTGATTTGATAATACATTGTTGAGAATTTTTTTGCATTTTGCATTTATATTCATGTGGCATATCGGTCTATATGTAGTTTTAATGTCTTCACCTGTGTTTTATATAAGAGTAATGCTGACTTCATGAGTTGGAAGTTTCTTTTTTTTTTTTCCTTTTACTGGAGAAGTTTTTGTATAATTGGTATTATTTCTTTTTTAATGTTTGGTAGAATACCCTTCTGAAGTCATGTGGTTGTGGAGCTTTTTGTCTTTGTTTTTTCAACTAAGTTTTAAAACTGTTTAATTTCTTTGGTAGATATAGTACTGTTCAGTTTATGTCTTCTTGAGTGGATTTTGTAGTTTTTGTAGCTTGTGTATTTCTAGGGATTTGCCTGTTTTTCTAGGTTGTATAAACTGTTGACATAAAGGTTTTGTAATATTCCCTTATTGTTTTCATATCTGTAGGATCATTAGTAATGTGCCCTACTTCATTTTCTCTTTTTTTGTCAGTCTGGATACAGGTGTATTGGTATTTTTGGTTTTTTCAGATAACTTGTTTTTGGTTTTATTGAATTCTCTCTATTTTTGTGCATTCAATTTCATTTCTCCTTTTATACTTATTTACTTCCTTCCGTTTGTTCCTTTTTTTCTATTCTAGTTTCTTAGGTTTGGAGCTTAGATCATCAGCATGACACCTTTTAAAAAAGAACAGTGTCATAAAGTTGCTTCTTGGCCTTTCTTTTGCTACATCCTATGAATTTTGATATATTTTCATTTTCGTTTAGTTCAAAATATTTTCTGATTTTTTTTCTTTCTCTTTGATTCCTGAGTTATTTTGAAGTATATGTATTATATATGTATTTTTAAGTAGCCTTCATACCCAGTATGGGACTTGAACTCACAATCCTGAGATTAAGACCTGAGATGAAATCAGGAGTTGGATGTTTAACCAACTTGAGCCACCCAGGTATCCCAGAAATACATTTTTAAATTTTCAAATATTTCACAGATTTTTCTGTTATTTCTAGTTTTAAGTTTTTGGTAGGCAGTGATTAGAGAACAGTTCTACTGAACTGTTGAGGTTTGTATTATGATCTATTTTAAAAAGAATGTGTGCTTGAAAAGAATGTGTATTCTGCTGTGGTTTTGTTAAAATATCAATTAAGTCAAAGTAGATAATAGTGTTTGCTCAGATCTTCTGTAATTTTACTAATTTTGTGTCTATTTGGTCTGTCAAATACTAGGTGAGGAGTCTATATGTATTTTGGAAGCCTATTCATAGATATGTGTACACTTAGGATTGTTAGGTCTTCTTGGCTGAACCTTTTATTGTTTTACAGTTTTTCTCTATCCTTGGTCACATTCTCTGTTCTTCTTCTTTTATGTTTTTTTTTTTTTTTTTTAATTTGAGAGAGAGAGAGACAGAGTAAGCATGTGTGTCTGCACAAGCGCACAAGAGGGGAGAGGTAGAGGTAGAGGGAGAAGCTGACTCCCCTCCCTGCTGAGCAGGGAGCCGGACACAGGGCTCAATCCCATGACCCTGAGATCATGACCTGAGCCAAAGGCAGATGCTTAACTGAAGTCAGACACTTAACCGAGACACCCAGGTGCCCTCACATTCTCTGTTCTTAAATCTAGTTTGTGTGATACTGCCATAATCACTCTGGCTTTCTTTTATGTAGTGTTTGCCTGGTATATCTTTTAACCTATATGTTTTTATATTTAAAGTTGGATTTCCTGAAGAAAGCTTGATAATCTGTTTTTAATTTGTGTGTTTAGACCCTTTACATTCAGTAAAGCTATTGATAGAGTTACATTAAATCTACTACATTGTTAGCTATTTTCTATTTGTCCCATCTCTTCCTCATTCCTCTTTTTTTCCTGCCTAATTTTGTATTATTTTTGTGATTGTTTTATCTCCATGACAGACTTATTATTTGTTCTCAATATTTCTTTTTTTTTTTTTTCCAGTGGCTGCTCTTTTTGTTTACTGTGTATCTTAGTTCATACTGGTTCTACCATGAGTCAGTATTATGCTGCTTTGCTTGTACTGTGAAAACTTTACAATTGTATATTCTTAATTCTTATCAGTCTTCTTTTGTGCTGTTTTTTCTTACGTTACAGGTCCATAGGGCATTGCTACTAGCTATTTTTGCTTTAGGTGGTCAGTTATTATTTAGAGCTATTCAAAATAAGAAAAAAATATGCCTTTTTTATCTTTCAGTCATTTTTGTTGGTCTTCATTTCTCTGTTGATTTAAGCTTCTATCTGGTATGTATTCCTTTTGTGTGAAGAGCTCCCTTTAACTTCTTCTCTACTGCAGGTCTCCTGGTTGTAGATTCTCTAAGTTTCTGTTGGTCGAAACTTCCTTCTTCAGTTTTGAAAGATAATTTCTTTGTATTTTTCCTTTTAACACCTTATATTTTTTTAAAGATATTTATTTATTTATTTGTCAGAGAGAGAGAGAGCGCGTGCGCGTGCACACACACATAAGCAGGCAGAGTGGCAGGCAGAGGCAGAGAGAGAAGCGGGCTCCCTGTGGGGCAAGGAGCCGTTATGTGGGACTCGATCCCAGGACCCTGGGATCATGGCCTGAGTCAAAGGCAGCAGCTTAACCAACTGAGCCACCCAGGCATCCCCCTTTTAACAATTTAAAGAGCTTACTTCATTAGCTTAAGGTTTGCATAGTTTAAGAAGTGTGTATTAATTCTTCGTTCCTCTATATGTAATGTGTCTTTACCCCCTCCTTTGGCTGTCTTTAAGATAATCGGTTCATATTTTATTTCATATGAGGAATTTCAGTGGTTTTACTTTTTTGCGTTTGGAGGGGCAAGTAGGACTTAATTATCTTGCTTGAGGTTCTCTGAGCTTTTTAGGTGTATGGTTTGGTAGCTTTATATTTGAAAAGTTGTTACTATCTTTTAACATATTTTTTCTGCCTCTTCTTCTGGAATTCCAATCATACATACGTTAGGTTGTTGGAAATTGTCTCTTAGCTCTTAAATTCACTGTTCTTTTTTATACCACTCACACTTTTTATTCCTTGTGTTTCAGTTTGGATAATTTTTATAGACCTGTCTTTGAGTTCACTGATTTTTTTTTTTTGTCAGTTCCATTGAATCTACTTTTAATTAAGCCTGTTGAAGACTTTCTCTATCTCAGTTTCTTTGATTTCTGAAAAATTATTTCTAGTATTCATTTGACTTTTAATAATTCCTATTTCTCTGCTACAGTTTCTCATTGTCTTCATGTTTTCCACTTTATCCACTAACGAGGTCTTTTACCATGTTAATCAAAATCATTTTAAATTCTCAAATTGTTTTAATCTCACCGAGCTTGGTTTTGCCACTTGCTTTTTCTCTAGAAAGTGGATTTTTTTTTTTTTTTTGCTTTCTTAGGTATTTCATAATTTTTGACTGAATGCCAAATATCAAGTATAGAACAGTAAAGACTGAGGTTGATACTGTTTATGCCTGTGCTGTTAGTGTCAGTGGTTCAGTCAGTTTAGTCTGGAGTTAAACCAGGTTTTGGTTTTTTACTGCTGAGATTACCCACAATGTACCACTAGTTTCAAATTCCTCTAACATCACCTTGTATTTAGAGTGCCCTTGGCAGGCAAGTTTTTGTTGACATTCTGGCTCTTTCCTCCACTTCAGGCATTTCCTTTGTGCCTGCTCCTCAGATAGGGTCTCTTTCCACCTTACCTCCCCCTAGGCATGGACTGTTGTTACTCCATGCTTCCTAACCTTTATGTCCATACTCTTTTCTAATTTATCTCTAAATATCGGCAGCCCTGAATTCACACTAATAGCTCTGATTTCAGCCCAACACCATAAGGTTTATTCTGGCTTTCTGCCTTTTCATATTTCTCTTTTGTGGCAGTGTGAAATCTGCTCACTACTATTCCTCCTACTCTGTGTAACCACTTTCCTGCCCTCACCAAGGTGCAGCCTTGGTCAGTGCATCTTCCTCACATGGACCCCTCTGGGATTTTAGTCCCCTTTGTCCGGCTGGCTTCACCTTCCTCATGTTGGTCTTATGCCCTCTCCAGACAGTGCTGCCCACCCTAGGCATACTGTCTGGGCACAGACCCCTTACTTTAGGAGCTTCTGGATTGAAATATTAAATAATGAAAGGAGGAAGGAAATGGAACTATTTTGATGTCTTCAGTTTCAGATTTATTTCCAGATTAGACATTATAAGATGTCCTTGAGAAAGGAAAGCATTCTTTTTTTCCTACTTTCATGCCTCTCTGGCTATGTAGAGGAAGTACTAAATTTTTTTGGGTGTAGTTGACAAACTTGATTAGTTTTCATACCAAAAGGCATATGATTAAAAGTTAATTATGAACAGCTTATGAAAGAGATGTGTCGGCCTTGTCTGTTTCACATTAGACTCCCTATCTGAAGTTGGAAACAAAATGTTGAAATTTTGGTTTTTTGAAATTTTGAAATTACTGTCTTAGGAAAACATTAAAATGCGGAAAAAGTTTATAATGTCACCAGTATTTCCATTTTTGCTGTTCTTATGCATCATACTTCAAGAATAAACATTTTGAAATGGAGGGAAGCACATATGCTTTGGAGTTTAGAGGCTTGGGTTCCTACTCTGCCTCCTTTTCATAATGATATTTGGCAAGCTATATATCTCTGTAAGTTTCTTCCTCTATGAAAATATGAGAGTTCACTTGAGAGTTGTAAGGATCAAGTTATGTGAAAGTGGCTAACACAGTAACTGACTCAACAGGTATTACTTTACCTTTCTTCCTCTTTTGACTTTTTCCAATGTGGTAAATACTCTGTGTTTCAAATGGGTGGGGAATCC
Organism: Lontra canadensis; assembly: GCF_010015895.1. Classification (NCBI taxonomy): domain Eukaryota; kingdom Metazoa; phylum Chordata; class Mammalia; order Carnivora; family Mustelidae; genus Lontra; species Lontra canadensis. Next base: position 2,959,388 of record NW_022631069.1, on the reverse strand, counting down.
TTTTATTTATTTATTTTTAAATTTAAATTCAATTAACATATAACGTATTACTTGTTTCAGGGGTACAGATGTGATTCATCAGTCTTACATTAACACCCAGTGCTCATTACAAGGCATACCTTCCCCGATGTCCATCACCCAGTTACCCCATCCCTATCCCTTCATCCTCTCCCCTCCAGCAACCTTCAGTTTGTTTACTCTGATTAAGAATCTCTTATGATTTGTCTCCCTCTCTGGTTTTGTCATTTCATTTTCCTTTAACTTATTTAAAAATAGACATCATAAATTAATTTCTTAGAATTTAGTCTACTCAGGTAAGAAGTATAAAGAGAACATCTTTTACTTTTCTGACTTTCTCATACAGTAGAATTTTGCTGACCTTTTTTACTTTTTTATCATTTTATGTTGAAATATGTGATCCATATCTATTCTGGGAAACCAATAATAAATCTCAGATCTGCTAAAAATAAATTAAACATGGAAAAATATTTTGAATATGACATTATTATAATGCAGGATATACAGTAAATTTCTACATCTCAGCATAAGCCAGGAAATTAACTCTAATTTATAACTTGGCAGAGTACCTTTTTTATATTAAGGTAGTATGTAGATAGAATAAAGAACATTTTACATGCCTTCTGTTTTCTGGTACAGGAAACCAAATGAGGGTTACATGCCATCCTAACAAAATGTTCCACTCGCCTATTGATTTATTAATATAATAAATGTGAAACTTTTATCATTTTATTTTCTCAGAACAAGGGTATTTATATTAAATATTCACAATTTAAAAATATCCTGATGATTTATTATGTTTACTTGATGTTAATCTCTAATATATGACATTTCTGTTACAGGATTGTCTAATTTTTTTAAATGGTTATCAAAGTGATAGCCCTTCCTTAGTAAGATAATAATATAATTCGTATGGATAACTGCATCTGAAATCTGTCAGATAAAATAGAGAAATGGTTATATGGAATTTAATACATGTTTTACAGATAATAAAAAAAAGTAAAAGCAACAACAACAAAATCTTTCTTTATTAAACACAAATGTATTCTGTTGCCTGTAGTGTAAGATTGTTTCTGAATCAGTTCAGGTATATTTTCTAAGACAAATAGAATAGTCTTTTTGACCCAGATATTTCCTGGTTCAAATATCAGTTATTATTGCCCTTACTGCACTAATTTTCATTTTATTTTTGGAAAACCTGATACTTCTCCATAAATTGCTGCTATTTCCATTGACGGTTCAACCTCTTCATTCTCTAGAGGTATGCTGGTAATTGGGCAGAAGAAGCTTTACTGCTTTACTGACTCAGATAACATTTATATTTATATTTATATGTATATGTATATATGTTTATATGTATATGTATATAAATGTATATTTATATTTATATGTATATATTTATATAGAAATATATTTAATTTATTTATATTTATATATATACATGCACACATTTATATACATGTTATATACATGTTATAAATGTTTATGATTTTATTAATTTGACAGAGAGAGACACAGCGAGAGAGGGAACACAAGCACAGGGAGTGGGAAGGGGAGATGCAGGCTCCCTGCAGAGCAGGGAGCCTGAAGGTGGGACTCTATCCCAGGACCCCAGAATCCTGACCTGAGCTGCAGGCAGACACTTAACGACTAAGCCACCCAGGTACCTCTCAGATAACATTTTTAAATGCACTCTCCAACATTTTCCTATTAAATGTGTGAGTTCATCGCTACATCTGTACACATTCTTACCTGTTTAAAGTTATAACTGGTACCAGTCATAGTTAATTATAGTTATGATTATTGGTTTTTCAGATCAGAAGACAGAGTTTGGAGCTAACACAGAAGCTAGAAATTAGAAGTGAAATCCAGTATAGGAGGGATCCACAGAGGAGAAGCTCGAAATTCTGCATACATGAAACTGTATTTAGACCACATTGTTTTATTTCCTGCATGTTTATAGACCTCTACCATAATTTTCTGCCTAAAATAGACCCTTCCACATTCTCTGTCTGATAAAGAACTTCAAGGCCCAGCTCAAAGGTTATTTTAAGCAACTCTGCTTAGGCTATTTTGCATACAATAAAGTGCATTCACTTTAAATAGGATGTATTTAAATGTGTAGTTTAAATTTTAACAAATGTGTGATAAGCTGTTGGAGGGAATACAAATGAGACAACCTTTTGGAGAATAATTGGTGGTGTCAAGAAAACATTTAATATGTAAAATTCCCTTTGACCCAGTAACCTGCCTCTAGGGATATATTATCTGAAAGTAACAACGTGGATTCTTAAGAAGTATTTAGAAAGATACTTTTTTGCCAATAGTGTTTTTAGTAGCCAGTATTTGAGAAGACCTGAATATTCATCTAGAGTGGAATGTTTGAATAAATTAATTCATCTCTCACTTATACATCTGTGAACCTAAGTTTGATATATTTTATCTAGGAAAAATATTGGTATATTTGGTATTGTATATAAATATTGGTATATTCCATGACAAAAGCAAATTATAGACCTATAGTTGTAGTGTGGAGAGTGTATGTGCCTGCTTGCCTGCGTGTGTGTATATATTCTGTTCATCTAGTTAGTTAGCCATTGCACTACTTGGGGCAAGAAAAATGGCAGCTTGGATGCAGATGTTGTAGAAATGAGAGATTAAAGGATTTCAGGAGATTTGGGAGGTAAATTCCAAAGGATTGGGAGATACTTTGTAAGGGGTTATGAGGCAGGAGGAGGACTTGGTCCCATCTCCAGTTTCAGGGTTTTGGTACTGATGGCAGGACAGTATTAGAAATTGAGCACTTTAATAACATTGAATTGGGAGTGGAAGATCATCAATTCATTATAAGTATTTTGAGTTTGAGGGGATTTTGCTATATTTTTGTGGAAGTAGGTAGTAAACAGATGTAACGGAGCTGGTGCTTATTGGAGAAGTCTTGATGTGAAATATAAATGTGGGAGTCAGCTGCTGTGTACCTGATAATTGAAAGCAAGCACATGTGAAGTTGCTCAGGGAGACAATTTAGGATAGGAAGATAGTAAGAGGTAGGAATCAAGCCTGGAGGAACACAGCATTAAAGGTCAGATATAAGGAGGATGAGTCAGTGAAGGAGGTAGGGAGATTTTGGGATTACTGAACACAAGGGAAGGAAGTATTTTAAGAAGGAACTGGTCAGTAATTGTTGTACCCGAGTTTTCATGTCTGAGAGACCACCAAGGAGCCAACACTGATGCAGTCACACGAGGGTTTATTTGACAAGCTTAAACTTGGGCCCATGTATACCCGACTCGTGGAGTAGGGACTTGGACCCTTAACCAGATTATGGTCAGAGTTTTTAACGGCAGGGTAGGGGTGGACTAGGCGGTAGGTGAGGACAAAGGGGGTGTTCAGAAGGGCTATCAGGGTAAAGAAGACTGTCAGGATATTGGAGGCCTGGTTATTGTCAAGCCAAGGCCGTTCTTCCCTCTAATGAGGCACCAACATGGAGACAATTGGGAGTTTCCTGGTGGAATGTCACATTTCTTCTATCAAGCATCCTTGTTAGTGAGATTTAGGTTTAACTTTATTTCCATTTTCTTCCGCCTCAGCCTCATTCAGTTTTATGGAGGGGAGGGCGATGTTAGGGCTTGAGGAACTGAGTTACTTGTCTCTGGAAGTTGGGCTATTGATAAGATAGCTTCTTTGTTGTAAATAAGTAGGACATTTGTAAACCAAGGGAGACTCCTGTCTTGCGGGATTGTGATCTCTGCAAGTTAACCATTTGTTTTTCTTTTAGGGCAGCCAGGGGTGTCTGAGGAATGTCACACATATTACCGAGGGGAGCTAGTGGAGAGGGGGTGCAAGGTGCCAGCTTTTGCTTTGTCCTCAGCCAGCCTTCTGCTCCCTCATCATAATGATCTGTGCTCAAGTGTGTGACTAATCATTAGCAAGATGTAGTTCAATGAAATGAGGGGGACAGAAGCCATGTTGGAATAGGATGAGGAGTGAGTGGGAGGAGAGGAAATGGATACAATAAATTGGACAGTTTTGTGAAAATTGCAAAGATACTTATGTTATTATGTTAGTAGCAGGAAAAGACAGAATAAAAATCTACTTAGCAATTGTATGTTCTTAGAGCAAGAAGGATGGAAATATATCATCATACTATTTGGTTCAGAATATAGGAACTGTGTATGATTTTAAGAATTTTCATTTTCCTTATTTTTATTTTCCTTCTTTTTAAATATGTAACAAAATATGGATTATTTTTTATCCATCAGGATCCAGTTAAGAGACAAACCATGCCAATATTTGAACAGAGAGAATTTAATATACAGATTATTAACTAAGCACAAAGTCACTAGGTAAGTGCTAGATTAAAAAGAATATTCTGAAGTATCATGGAGGTACCTCCTACAGGAAGCAACCAGGGTTGAGGGAACATGGGGATTAGTTTTTAAGGACTAAATGTTAGAAACTGTAAGAGGAAGGGCTAAGCAGTGCTGAAATTCAGACCTCTGATGAAAGTGTGCTGGCAGGTTGGTGCTCTTGCTGCTATCTTTCCAGTGAGGGCTGAGGGTCATGAAGCTGGTTCTGCTAGCATCAGAAAAAAGTAGATTTAGCTGCTGCTACAGGAAGGCAGTGCTGCTGCTGATGTGAAGGGTTAGGAAAGCAAAACACCATAGTGCCTGTGTCCCTGCACACTTCTGCCAGGAATACCAAGGGTACAAGGCCTTGACTGCTCTTTACTTAGGTCATTAGGGTTATACTTGCAGGGATGAATTAAGGTCCTCAAATGGGCTTGCTTTCACTTACTGTAAAAGAGATTCTCTAAGCTCAATGTTCTTTTTCTGCAACACAACCCACCATGTGTGCAGGAATCCACCACGGACTCTTTGAATCATCTCTCCTGAGATTTAGGTGGGGGTGCAGGTGGGGCAAGTACAGGCAGTGTAGATTAACTCAAATCTTTGGCTGATACTTTGCCATGAATAAAATAGTCCTCTGGTCTCTGACCCACTAGTCAGAGATACTTATGACTCTATGGGTATTCCTGAAAATGTAGTATGCTAACTTGTTAGTTTGTAAATAGAATAAATCTTACATTTCATTATGAGTTTAGATACTGTTTGCAGGCTCATTTTGAGGGAGGGGTGTGTGCGAATATGTTAACCTGCAGTTTTGTAGTAACCTTCACTTGATCCTGATGAACACCTGTCTAGCCTTTAAGGATGTTCATGGTGATGATGAAAATTCATCCAGAATGCAATGTAGAGAGTCAAAAAGAGAAATTAAGGAAAAGAGTTGAGAGATATAAAATAATGAGAGGTTTCAAAGAATGTTTAGAAGTGTTAGACGAGTTTAATGGAATAAATGATAGCGAATCAATATTTGAAAAGATATCAAGAATAAGGAGGAAATATTAAGGCTTCTAAAGAGAAAGGTCTGATTAGTTACAGAAGGATGACAGCTGACAGCAGAGTGGCCAGTAGCAATAGACACCTGAAGATGCTAGAGTGATATCCTTAGATCGCAAAGATAAAATAACTGCGAACTCAGATTTTTATATTAGCCAAACTGTCATTCAAAAGGGGGGATGTAAGATACAGGGCAAAGAGATGTGCAATGAATTAGTCAAATACCTTGAGGAATTTAATTGTTGACTACAAAAAGTAAGATTAAATAATGAGAGGTGTAGGAAGGTCTTTGTCGACATTTGTGTCTATATCAAGATGTCAGTAATCTCTGTCTTTATCTAATTAGTGAAATTGTCAAGCAAGATCATGCACTCTGGAGCTAGACTGTCTAGGATTAAATTCAGGCTTACCATTGACTGGTTATGTGACCTTGGGCAAATGAACTTACTTGTGTTAAACCTCAGTTTCCTACTCTGTAAAATGGGAGGAATGGTATTTATCTCATTGGGTTGTTGTGAGAATTAAATCAGTTAATATATGTGTATGTCATTATCATCATTGTTATCATCCCAAGCTTTCTGTAGAATATCTTGAAAGTCTTAAAACCTTTGCATGTTAATGTCAGGTATTTTGGGCATATGAAGTTGGTATGGAAGAGAAATAAGATAGTTACTTGTTTATTATAAATCTCAAGCATTCAACAGGCAATGAACGGAGTAGATATGTGAGAGCCCACATACACGCACATGCACTGTTACTGAGAAGCGGTAAGGAGAGAAGTAGAGCATGGAAGGGGATCAAGAGGCTTTAATTTCAAATAAGATGGTCAGGGAGTATGTGCAAGGTTTACATTTGTATAGGGACCTGAAGGAGATAAGAGAGGGCCATGAGAATGGCTTCTCCTGAAGGAGAAGAGAGAGCCTTTTTCTAAGAGCATTTAGTTGAAAGGAACAGCAGACGAAAAGCCACTGAAGCAAAGCGCAAAAGCATAACTGGCATTGTTAGAAAACAACTAAAATAATTAGTAGGGCTGAAGTAGTTGTTGGAAGGGAAAAAAAGGAGAGAGTGAGGCATAGAAGTCGTAGAGGTTCATCGCTTGTGAAGATTTATAGCCTCTTAAGGGACTTCTCCTCTGAGTGAGATGGGGAGTCATTTGGGCATTCTGAACTCTTCACTTCTATATTCTCTGCTAGGTTGAAAACAGGCTGTTGGGAGTATTACATTAATAATTTAATTCAATAAAGAAACCAAAAGCATCCATGGTTCTTTTTAAAAAAAATTTAAATTCACTTAATTAACATAAACTGTATTATTGGTTTCAGAGATAGAGGTCAGTGATTTATCAGGCTAGTATAATACGCAGCGCTCATTACATCACATGCCCTCCTTAATGGCCATCACCCAGTTGCCCCATCCCCCCACTTCCTTCCCCTCAAGCAAGCCTCAGTTTGTTTCCGGTGATTAAGAGTCTCTTATAGTTTGTCTCCCTCTTTGATTTTATCTTGTGTTATTTTTTCCTCTCTTCCCTTATGATTCTCTGTTTTGTTTCTTAAATTCCACTAGAGTGAGATCATGTGATAAATTGTCTTATCTCTGATTGACTTATTTCGCTTAGTATAATACTCTCTCATTCTATCCACATCACTGCAAATAGCAAGATTCCCCTTTTTGATGGCTGCGTAATATTCCATCTCCCTCCCTCCCTCTCTCTCTCTCTCTCTCTCTCACACTCACACACACACACACACACACACACACACTCACTCCATATCTATTTATCCATTCATCTGTTGATGGACATCTAGGCTCTTTCCATAGTTTGGTTATTGGACATTGCTGCTTTAAACACTGGGGTGCACGTACCCCATCAGATCACTGCATTTGTATCTTTGGGGTAAATACCCAGTATTGCAATTGCTGGGTTGTAGGATAGGTCTATTTTCAACTTCTTGAGGAACTTCTGTGCTATTTTCCAGAGTGACTGCTCCAGCCTGCATTCCCACCAACAGTGTAGTTGGTTTCCCCTTTCTCTGCATCCTCATCAACATCTGTCATTTCCTGACTGGTTGATTTTAGCCATTCTAACTGGTATGAGGTGGTATCTCACTGTGGTTTTGATTGCATTTCCCTGATGCTGAGTGAAGTTGAGCATCTTTTCCTGTGTCTGTTGGCCATTTGGATATCTTTGGAGAAATGTCTATTCATGTCTTCTGCCCATTTCTTGATTGGATTATTCTTTGGGTGTTGAGTTTGATAAATTCTTCATAGATTTTGGATACTAGCCCTTTATCTGATATGTCATTTGCAAATACTTCCTCCTATTCTGTCAATTGTCTTTTGGTTTTGTTGACTTACTTTGCTGGCACCCATGGATTCTAATATTAGTTACTTCCTCAAGAATCTACAGTGGTTCTCTGTGTTTTCGGCTATGTTACTTTAAGTTTCATCAGTTTTATTTTAAAGCTCTTTAATTTTGCCACATTGTATCTGTTTAACCGTTTCTTCTGATTCTTCCACACCTAGGAATAGTTCTTCCAGTATTAATTCTTCTAAACCTAGAACTAGTTTTAGTTCCATTGCCTACCATTATTTTCTGGTAAAAATAACTGGGAGATTTTACATAATGTACATTGAACACATAAAAGTTTTTTCTGTGAATAAGTGAAATGTTGTAGAGTCTTAATACAATTGAGCCTCTTAAACATGAATAATTGAGTTACTCTCATTATCTTATCCATTAGGAATTACAGTAAAATTGGCAGAATCTGTTTTACCTAGTGGTTTATTACAGGGTACTGATAGTTAACTGAATCTTGGGGCGGGCCAGGACATGAAACACTTTTTTGTTATATACCTTAGAACCATACAGTCAGGAGAAATGCCCAAGCATGCCATACCTTGTATCTCATCCATGGTCTCTATGAAGATGCGGACCAGTCACGAGAACTTCAGTTAGAGCCACCACAGAAGAGTCAGATGCCTTCACCATGTTGCTTGCAAGGCCACTGCCTCAGATAGCTTACTTCTTCCTTCCAAATGCTGCATATTTAAGTATGCTCGGCAGTGGCTTTGCCATATGTTGAACCGTAGGTGGAGTGGACTCAGGGAAATGTTATGTAGTTTTCCATCCTCTACAGTGTTTGAAGGTGTGCTTGAAATGGGTGTTGAGTTATCTACTGCATTTTTAATAAAGGAAATGAAAATAAAAATGACACCAGTCTCCTTTTTCAACTACAGATCTTCCTTGATTTACAACCGGGTTACATCCTGATAAACCCATCAAAAGTTGAAAATATTGTAAATTGAAAATGCACTTAATACACTTAATCTACTGAGCAGTGTAGCTTAGCCTAGTCTACCTGAAATGTGATCAGAACACTTCCATTAGACTACAGTTGTGCAAAATCATAACACAAAGCCTACTTTATAATAAAGTGCTGAATATCTGCTGTAGTTTATTGAATCCTATACTGAAAGTGAAAGACAGAATGGCTGTCTGGTACAGAATGGTTGGAAGTATATTGGTTGTTTACTTTCGTGATCCCATGGCTGACCAGGACCTGTGGTTCACTGCCTATGCCCAGTATCATGAGGGAGTATCCACGACATTTCTCTAGCCTGGGAAAAGATAAAAATTTATAGTTGGTTTCTACTGAATGCATATCACTTTCACACCATTGTAAAGCCGAAAAATTGTGAGGTGTCCATCATTTGGTTGGGCCATTGTAAATTGGGGACTGTATGAGATAGGCGGCAATTAAAATTGCTAACTTTTGTGTTAACAAGAACACAGGGAAATGGCTACTCATATTTCCAGGTAAGAATATAAATTAGTAAAACGCATGGAAGGCAAATTGGCACTGACTGTTGAAATTACAAATGAATACACCAATTGATACTTCATTTCCCATTTTGGAATTTATCTTATATAGTCACATAGTTTGGAGACACATATCTGTCACATAGGGGACTGACTAAATAAATTCCAGTATATCCATACAAAGAGAAATTCTGCAGCCACTAAAGAAAAGGTTGTTACTTTAGTGGACAGATTTGGAAAGATCTCCACGGTACCATGAAGTGAAAGAAGCAAGTTCAGAATAGAGCACGTACTATACCATGTTTGAGAAAGACAAAGACAAAAACTGTGTGTGTGTGTGTGTGTGTGTGTGTGTGTAAACTGTAACAGGATTTCCACTTCTGGGAGGGTCAGAAAATGAGGATTTGATGTGACAAGGCTAGGAGCCATGCACATTGTGGAACTGATTTAGCACAAAATATTTACTTAGATATTTAAGAACCTGAAGCTGTTTGTATTGTCGAAGGAACTGTGTGGTTGAGAAATAGGACTGGAAAAGAGACTTATTTTCTTGCTTTGATACATTTTGGATTTTGCATGCCAAAAAATAATGTGTTTTAAATTAGCTGTTGCTATTGCCTCCAAAATATGTTTCTGAAAATAGGTTATGTAGGGCAGTGATTTATTTAACATTGAAGAATTTGTATCTTTGTGAAGAAATTAAGACAAGTACACTATATAAGGAAATTGTTCTCGGTGATATTAATATTAGGGTTTGGGGGTGTTGTGTATTATAACTGGTTACTATATATGTTATCTGTTACTAACAGTGCAAAGAAGGTGAAAATCAGAAACTATATTTGGGAAATTTACTCCTAGAAGTGAAATGAGAATGCTTTCTACTTAGAAAATGTTTATGTTTGTAAGTCATTTTACCATTTTGACTATCAGTTTTTATATGTAGAAAATATGTAATATAAAAATATGTGATTAATAAATCCATAGTATTAATATTAGGTAAGACCTTAGTCCTTTCATCTTCATGGTAAACATAAGCAGTACTGCTGTTCACTATATAATGTAACTTGACTTTTGTAACATATAAATGTTAATATAAAGAGAACAGTTTATATTTGCTTTTCTGAATTAATGAAATGAATATGAGAAAATTATTAAAACTTTAACCTTAAATTGTTACATTTTTCATTGAGACTTTTGTGCCAAAATAGGTATTCAAGGAAATGGTAAATTGTTGATGTATGAGAATATCTAATTAAAAGTTGTGCAAAGAGGTTTTGCTTCATTTAAGGAACCTTGCAAAACATCTTAATGTCATATTTCTTTGTCAGCTTGCACATATTTCTAATACCTTCAACCCCCAGTAATGTTGGGGTGCTTTGTTCAGTGTAACTTCAGTGTAGAACTTTGATCCATTCCAGACCATCAACTACTTACTTATTTGAAGGATCTCATATATTATCAAAAACATTTGACTGCAGTGAAGTGATGGGAGCTTAAGTATCTGATCAGTTTGGAATCAACTGGAGAACAGATAGGCTTGAAGCATATAGGAGAACATACTCCTTTTCCTAATTGGATATTATGACCCAGTCTCAGTTTGGAGCCTCTATGTCGAAGGTCTCCAAAGTGATCTCTCTGGGCATTCCAAGAATATTAGAAATTTTACTATGTATATTTTGGTGGTAGTACATGATTTTAAAAGTTTGGAAATCACTGATATTAAGGAAATTTATTGTTTTGGTACCCAGAATAACAGTAATTAGGACTGAGGGGTGAAGCATTTATTACTCTCCAAGTAAATTTGGAATGCGAACTGAAACCTTTTCTTTTTTTTTTTTTTTAAGATTTTATTTATTTATGTAACAGAGATGGAGATCACAAGTAGGCAGAGAGGCAGACAGAGAGGAGGAAGCAGGCTCCCTGCTGAGCGGAGAGCCCGATGCGGGGCTCGATCCCAGACCCCTGGGATCATGACCTGAGCTGAAGGCAGAGGCTTTAACCCACTGAGCCACCCAGGCTCAAGAACATTTATCCACATTGGTTGCATCTTTTTGTTTTAATATTTCTACTAAGCTTAAATACCTTTGTATGGATATTTTATAACCTGATATTTTCTCTAAGACTTTTGCCATCTGAAAATACAGGTAATGTTAACACCAAAACCATATCCTTCCCTTTCAGTAATTATAATTTCAGGATATTATACACTGGTAGTTTTCCTCAGTATCTAGTTTACAAACATCTTCTCTGATTGCTGTATGCTCCATGGTATGAAAGAGATGCCATTATTCCCCCTTGGACTTCTTCCCTATTAGTGTGCAACCTGTGAGAGATCAGCAGATGATAATGGCTATAATTTATGAATGGGTGGCTCTAATTTTTTTTTTTATAAAAAATGTTTTTATGTTTTCATCTCAGATATTCAAGATTAAAGCAGTTCAACTGGCTGAGAAACTCCTTCCTGCCTTCAACACGCCTACTGGGATTCCTTGGGCAATGGTGAATCTGAAAAGGTAAATTTTTTATTCCTGTTCTTAAAGAATTAGATTAACTTAATGTTAGAAATTTCTAACAATCTTCTGCCACCATACTTTCTAAGACTTAAGTTGTTTTTCTCTTTCTGTATATGCAGAAATATATTTCTTTAAAGCCTTCTTTTTTCTTTTTTTTCGAGTGCTTTACTTTTTCACAGTTCACTTGCCATAACTCTATTCCAGTTTCTCCAAGGCTATTTCTTTTCCTCACCTGTTTGTTTAATTTGCTTATTCATTTCCATTTTGTGCTATAATGGATTCAGAGTGCTTTCCCTCTCTAATTTTTTGTACACTATCTGTTGATCTTCTAAGTCAAAATGGAACATAAATATGCATTAAAATCAGGGCTTCCTATTGCTGAACGATAAAGACCTAATTCATGATGTTGACTATAGGGTCCCTATTATGGTATTTGTACTATTGATGTTCAAAGTGAACTCAGCATTCTTTGCACTTTGTTTCATTCTGATAGAAAACAGTTTTCACTTAGATGAAAAAAATTTTAGGTTAACTTTATGAATCATGCAAAGGTATACAATTAATATTTAAAAAATTGAATAATGTCAACATATTTAACTTGCATTGAAATAATTTATGCTGACAGAAATTTTTGCCACTTTGGTTTCTCTCCAAATGAAATTTATTATTGCTCTTAATGTTAGAGCTTGGGAATTACATGAAAATTTGACTCTTGTTCTCCTTACCCACAGGCCCTTTAGAATGAAAGTTAGGAGAATTTATTTTTTTGGAGCTGTGATTCTGTGACAGCCTTATCTGAAAAACTAATCTATTTTAGTTACTTCTTTGTAATGGAGAGTTATAGAGTTTAGATTTCCACTGAGAAATTAGTATTTAATACTGAACATTAAATTTAACTTTACTCTTCTCCAGTTTCATGCACTATATGTAATATAAATTACCTCCTTGTGAGGGGAATAAGTTGGCTGGAGTTCCAGAGCAACCTGCACAAAAGGAAATGGCCAAATGATGTAAATGTACCTGTTCTCATTCTTAGTTTTATGACAGATTTTCTGATGTTTCCTTCAGTACCATTGCCAGACTCCTGTAACTTTCTTACATAAGAAATTTAACTTAGGGGCATCTGGGTGGCTCAGTGGGTTAAAGCCTCTGCCTTCGGCTCAGGTCATGATCCCAGGGTCCTGGGATCTAGCCCCGTATCAGGCTCTCTGCCCAGCAGGGAGCCTGCTTCCCTTTCTCTCTCTCTGCCTGCCTCTCTGCCTACTTGCGATCTCTTTCAAATAAATAAATAAAATCTTAAAGAAAAATTTAATTTAAAATTTAATTCTGAGATGAAGAAAGGATGCAGGACTTCTTCTTTTTGTCTCTGTGGAAGAAAAAAATCTAGCTTACATCACAAAACTTCAAACCCAGATTGAGATGAAAGTAGAAAGGTATTCAACAGTCTTGTCTTGAACATTTCTATAAATTTAATTTTCATTTAGCTTCTTCATATGTATTCATACAAATACATATCTAGTTTCTAGATCATAAATGTAATTATTTACCTATTTTTTCAGAGTTTTTTTTTCTTTCTCTTTTGTTGAGGTCTGCCGATGTCTTACACATAGACTTTCCTCCTCTCTTGCTGCCTGAAAGCCAACCCATGTTAACAACCAGGCATATTTATCTTCTATAATATGATACAGCATACAGAAACACAAGCATGTTCTGGTGCAGCTTTTAAAATTCTGAATGGGTTTTTTGGATGCTTGTTTTTATGCCTCTTATTTTTCTTAAGTTATTTCTCATTAGTATTTCTTGGAAGTACTCTTCCATATCATCTGATACAGATCTGAATCAGTCTTTGCAATGACTACATAGTGAAACATACTGTAATACATTGGTTATAATGCTATATGTAGTTTATACTGTAATTTATTCCATCATTTCCATATCAATGATGTTTGTTATTTTGCTACCATAAACATTGTTACAATAGTATCCTATTAAATATGTCCTTGTATAATGGGGATTTTTCTCTGAAAATGATTCTCAAGAATATGATTGCTGGATCAGAGACTGTGTGTGTCTTTTTATTCTCAAGTGTGGGATTGCTGGATCAAAGGGTATATGCATTTTATGTTTAATAGTATTCCCAAAATGTTGTCCAAAAACACTTTATTTCATCATATTTCTACCTATAATGTGTAAGATACCTAAATGTCTGTAGGTGTTTTAAGTTCTTTTTAATTTTTGATAGATTGATAACTCTGAAGTGTTACTCATTATTATCTTCACTTGTATTTTCTGGTTAGCGAATTTGAACATCCTTTTCATAAATATATTGGACATTTAAATGTACTTTTTTGCTTTATTTATAATTTTTTATTCATACGTTTTAAATTTTTATATATTCAAATCTTTTATAACTTTTGGGTTTATAATTTTTGTTAAAAAGATTGTCTCCATCTGTTTTTTATAAGTCTTCTGGATTTCCGTTAAAGGTTTTTATAATATGCTTTTTACAGAAAATTTCATCAAGTATGGTGTTAGCTGTAGATGTTTCATCAGTTGCCTTTGCCAGGTTCAAGATGTTCGGCTCTCTCCCTATTTCACTTAAGTTTTTGTCATGAATGGATGTTGAATGTTGCCACATACTCCTTTTCTTCATCTGTAGAGATGATAACATTTTTCACCTTTGTTCTGTTAATGTGGCAAATTACTTGTTAGATTTTCAAATATTAAATCAACTTTGAATTCCTGGGATAATACTTGGCCATAATGTATTATGTTCTTTATATTTAGCCGTATTTGGTATTAGAGTTACCTGCCTTCATAAAATGAAGTGGAAAATAATCTTCTTTATTTTCTGAAAGCATTTGTGTTGTATTAGTGTTACTTCTTAAATGTTTGATAGATTTACCTAAGCAACTACCTGGGCTGAAAATTTGCTTTGTGGGAAGGTTTTTAATAGCAAATTCAACTTTCATATATATACATATAATATATATGTATATATGGGTATTCAAATTTTATTTACATTTTGTATCAAGTTTAGTTGATAGTATTCTTAAGGAATTTCTCCATTTCATGGAAGTTATAAAACTTCTCGATGTGCAATTATACATATTACTTTCTTATGCCTCTCATTTTCTAGGCTTTGTAGTGATAATCCCTCTTTCATTCCTGATACTGGTAATTTGTTTTCTCTTTTTATCAATCTAGGTAGGCATTTATTGATTTTGTTAATCTTTTCAAAGAACTAACGTTTGTCTTTAGCCGCATTTAGTAACATTAACTCTGTTAGTTTTCTGTTTCATTATTTTTACTTTTTCCTTCCTTTTCCTTACTTAGAGTTATTTAGCTCTTTTTAAAAAGCTTTTTACATTGGAACTCTTTGATTTTTATATTTTTCTTTTTTTCTAGTAAGCTTTTTTTTCCTATAAGAATTTTACTTATTTAAAAAAAAAAGAATTTTACTTATTTGTTTATCTGTTGTTTTCTTTTCCTATAAGAATTTTAAAACTGTAAATTTCCCTCTAATGACCCAGGTATTTTAATTTTTTTTTTCATTATTACTCAGTTAAAAAACTTTATAAATTTCCTTAGGCTATCTTCTATGAAAATCACTTATTTTTAATTGTGTTGTTTAGTTTGCCAAATTTTAGAAACAGGAAGATAGCTTAGCTATCTTTTTTTTTTAAAGATTTTATTTATTTGAGAGAGAGTATGTATGCATGTGTATAAGGGCAGGGGCAGAAGGAATGTGGAGAAGCATACTCCCTGCTGAGCGGGGAGCCCAACATGGGGCTCATTCCCAGGACCCTGAGATCCTGACCTGAGCTAAAGGCAGGTGCTTAACCAACTGAGCCACCCAGACGTTCCTTAGATATCTTATTGTTTTGATTTCTAATTTAATTTGTGATCATAAAGGATACTCTGTATAATTTAAATCAATTTAGACCTCTTGTGCTTGTTTATGGCTCAGCTTGTGGTCTTTTTTGGCAAATACACTTGAATCTGTATTTTGCAGTTGGTGGGGTAATGTTTTATAAATATTAGGTTAAGCTAGTTGATGATGGTGTTTAGCTATCTGTCTTTCCTGATTTTTAATTACTTTAACTTAATGAAGTTAATGATGTACTTTTTTATGAGTTGCTGAGATGAAGTATTAAACTATTTCCAATTGTGATTGTGGAGTTGTCTACTTTACTCTTTATTTCTGTCAGGTTTTTGCTTCCTATATTTTGAGGCTTTACCTTTTGGTACTTACATGTTTATGATACATCTTTCTGATGACTTTACCCTTTTATCATTATGATGTGCCCCTCTTCATCTCTGGTAATATTTTTACTTGGGAGTTTGTTTGATCAGATGCTAATATAGCTACTCCCCCATTCTTATGGTTACTACTTTTTTGGTGTATCCTTTTAATTTTCAACCTAACTGTATCATAGTTTTAGTCCTTTTGGAGACAGCATGAATTGGATTTTGCCAGTATGAAAATACTAGACCATTAACATGTAGTTATTGATGCAATCTGATTTAAATTCTCTGTTTTCCCTTCCTTCGTTTCTTCTGTCCTAATTTTTGAATTGGTAAATGTTTTAGAATTCTCTTTTGGTTTATTTTTTAGTGTTCTTATTTAATACATTTTTGGAGTGGTTGCTATAGAAATCACACCGTACTTAATTAATTTTCCATTTAACAGTTAATATTGTACTACTTATGTGCAGTAATATTTCAGCTATATTTGTCCATTTTTATCCTCTCTCCCATCCTTTCTATGCCATAGTTGTGAAGTGAATTGCATTTAATACACTCTAAATCTCAAAATACATTGTTAAAATATTAGTTTAAATAGATCTATTTACTTTATAGAATGGAGGGGATTAACCAGTGCTCTTCATTTCTCTTTGTAGATCTGACCTTTAATCTGATACCACTTCATTTCAGCCTAAAGAACTTTAGTTAGCATTTCTTTGTAGTGCTCATCTATAGGGGTGAATTCTCACTGTATTCTTTGAGAAGTTTTTACTTTGCATTTATTCTCAAAGAATTTTTTTTAAATGAATGTTAAACTTTTGATTGGTGAATTTTTCTTTCTACACTTTAAAAACGTTTTTCTCTCATCTGTTTTCCATTGTTTCTAATAAGTCAGAATTTAAATGATTTTTGTCCTCTGTGTGTGTGTGTATACATATTGTCTTTTTTCCCTTCTGAATACTTTTAAGGGTTTTTTTTCTTTTTTCTTGGTTTTCAGTGTTTTGACTAAAATATGCCTCTTAGTGTTTCCTCAAAAAGGAAAGTTCCTTTTTGTTGTTGTTTCTTTTGTGTCCTCCTTAGGCTTTGCTGATGAGCATGTTGAATCTGAATGTTTTGGTCTTTCATTACATACATACAGTGGTAAAATTTCGGCCATTAATTCTTCAAATGTTTTTTCCTGCCCTATTCTTCATCTCCTTCTGAATTTCATTTACTTGTATTTCAGAATTTGTATTCCTATCTCACAGGTACCTGAAGCCTTTGTTTATATTTTTCAGTCTTTTTTTTTTTTCTTGTTTTCTTCAGACTGAGTAATTTCCGTTAATCTATCTTCATGTTCACTGACTCTTAATGTTGCTGGAATCTAATCTGCTCTTAAGCCCATTTAGCAGAATCTTTAGAATTTTGATCTGATGCTCTCTCATTCTGAGATAGAGATTTTGTCTTTTCATTCACTGTGAACACATTTTCTCTATTTCATGAAGTTTAATTAGAATATCTGGCTTAAAGTCTTAGTATTTCTAATACCTGGGTAATCTTGGAATTAGTCTTGGTTGGTTATCTTTTCACTTGAGGCTAGGTAACATTTTGATTAATCCTGGATATTCTGAAAATTCTGTTGTGGAAATTCTGGAATCTGTTACAATTTTCACAGGGGGGTGTGTGTGTGTCTGTGAGAGAGAGAGAGAGAGAGAGAGATTGAGATTAAGTAATCATTTTACTTCTTAGTTGGATTCAAATGTCAAACAGTGTCTCATTTCATTTCTTTATCTTTAACTGGTTTGCTTTGAGTCTGTTTGCAAGCATTAACAATTCACTTGGCAGCCAGAGACAAAGACTTCATATTACAGAACTAGAGGCTTCCTTTCTCTTGCTCGCTCTCTTCCTCAGGACTTTTTCTTCCTTCTTTTTTTAGTAGCTGTAATTGCTGCAAAAACTGGTGTCTGATTCTTTAAGACACGAGTTTTCTATCAGATTTTCACTCTTCTGCCTATATGGGCTTTAGACTTTGGGATAAGAGCTATGAGAAAGTGTGAAACTTAATCTCATGCTAGCCTGTTTTTGCTAGTTTCCACTGTCCTTGGAATCTGACCACTTTTGTTTATTCTTCAGGGACTTTAGGCCGTTGTCATTTTGTATTTTGTTCAGAGGTTATAACTTTTTTTCTGCAGGAGAGACTAGTTCAGTCATTAGTAGATTTCAGGGGTCACAGTGAGAGCAGAAATTAGAAAAATTTTGTTAGTTTATGCATAGATTCTTCGTTATTAAAAGTGCTGTAGGGGCATCTGGGTGGCTCAGTCATTTGAGTGTCCAGCTGTTGATTTCAGCTCAGGTCATGATCTAATGGTCCTGAGAGCAAACTCCATGTGAGGCTCCATTCTCAGAGTGGAGTCTGGTTGAGATTCTCTCTCTGCCTCTGCCCCTCCCCCCTGCTTGTTCTTGCTCTTTCTCTCAAATAAAACCTTTTAAAAAATGCTATAAAATGGTATTTATAAATTTTTATTCTTTACTGCTAGAATATAGAATATAGTTGTTTTGTAAACTTATTCTGGATTCAGGGGTGCCTGGGTGGCTCAGTGGGTTAAAGCCTCTGCCCTCGGCTCCGGTCGTGATCCTGGATCCTGGGATTGAGCCCCACATCTGGCTCTCTGCTCAGCAGGGAGCCTGCTCCCACCCCACCCCCATCTGCCTCTCTGCCTGCTTGTGATCCCTGTCCATCAAATAAATAAATAAAATCTTATACTTATTCGGAATTCAGCAATCTTGCTGAATTTGAATTCTCTCCTTAACATCAGTAATTTATCTGAGATTATTTTGTATTTTTTTCATATAAAATCATCTGATCTGTGAATAAGGATGGTTTTAGTTTTATCCATTCTGTCTCCCACCCCCTTATTGTACTGGCTGGAACTTACAGCACAGTATTGAAAAGAAGTGGTGACCAAAGATACTCTTGTCTTAGTGGAAAGTGAGTTTTTAACCATTAAATATGATGTTACTATAAGACGTTTCTATATGTCTAATATTTTAAGAGGTCTATTTAAAAATTTTATGTTGTTGAACTTCTTTCCAAGCAATTTTTCTGTAGTTATTGAAATGTTTATAAGAATTTTGTTCCTAGATCTTTTTATTGCAGGCATTTACATTGTTTTCCAGTGAGAAGCCATTATTGTATTCAAGAATAAATCCAGTTTGACCATGTTATACTATTCTTTTTATATATTGTTGGATTTTGTTTGCTGATTTTTTGGGGGATCATTGTATCTTTTTTATACATGAGATTTGTATGAACTTTTTAATACTCTTGCTAGGACTTTTTCAACCTCCTTAAACCTTTAAACTTCTTTAAACTTTAAACCTTTAAACCTCTAGCTAGGTTGTTCTCCTTTAACAAAACATGTTGGATAGTGATTCTTCTTTTTCTCTCAAAGAGTTTGTAAAGGTTTTTTGTTTTTTTTTTTTCTTTCCCCTCTGAGATGCTTGATAGAATCTTCTGGTAGTTACTTGGGTCTACAATTTCATTTTTAATAAGTATTTATACTTTTAATTTAATATCTTTTATCACTTAAATAAGTTATTGTTAGATCATTTGTTTTCTGTTTAAGTAAGTTTTAATAATTTATGCATTTCTAGGGCTCTGTCCATCAGGCACAATAAAAATATCCTTGTGTCACTTGTTTACTTTCTTGTTTTATCTGTTATGTATCTTTTTATACTTTTTATATATGTATCATATATTCAGTAAAGGATAGCATTTAAATTTTTAAATTTTTGCTGTACACTCCTAAGCAACATATTATAGAAATTTTGGGTGGATAACACATAGTTTTAAAATTTTTTTCTTTTTTAGTAGGAAGCACAAAAAATTATTTAGCACCAGCTACATTTATAAACATGATCTTATTCTAACAATATCCATATGAAATAGATATGAAGGAAATGTTATCTTTGTTTTATAGATAAGGAAATTGGACATCAAAAGGTCATACCTGGGTCTATCTCCTGACAATGGATCAGTCTGCTTCTGTCATTTAAGTTTTTATTTATTAAATTCCAGTTAGTTAGCATGCAGTGTAATGTTAGTTTCATGTGTACCATATACTGATTTCATAGAACATAATCTGGTATTCATCACAACATATCCTTAATTCCTGTCGCCTATTTTAACCCATCCCCCTACTCACCTCCCCTCTGGTAACCATCAGCTTTTTGTTTCTGTAGTTGAGATTCTGTTTCTTGGTTTTCCTCTCTCTCTTTTTCCCCCCTTTGCTTGTTGGTTTTGTTTCTTAGATTCCACATATTAATAAAATCACATCATATTTGGTTTTCTCTGACTTATTTCGCTGAGCATAATGCTCTCTGGTTCCATCCATGTTGTGTGAATGGCAAGATTTCATTCCTTTTTACAGCTGAGTAATATTCCATTGTGTGTGTGTGGGGGGGAGCTGTTTCCGTAATTTAACTATTGTAGATAATGCTGCTCTAAACAGTAGTAATTAGTAATTTTGATTTAGTAATTTGAATTAGTAGTTCTGTGCTTTTTGGGTAAATACCCAGTAGTGCAATTGCTAGATCATAAGATAGTTCTGTTTTTAACTTTTTGAGGAATTTCCATACTGTTTTCTAGAGTGGCTGCACCAGTTTGCATTCCCACCAATAGTGTATGAGGGTTTCCCCTTTCTCTACATTCTCGTCTACACCTTTTGTTTCTTGTGGTGTTGATTTTAGCCATTCTGACAGGTGTGAGGTAACATCTCATTTTAGTTTTGATTTGCATTTCCCTGATGCTAAGTGATGTTGAGCATCTTTTCATCTGTATGTCTTCTTTGGAAAAATGTCTATTCATGTCTTTTGCCCATTTTTTAATTGGATTGTTCATTTTTTGGATGTCAAGTTTTAGAAGTTCTTTATATATTGGATACTAAACCTTTATCACATGTCATTTGCAAATACCTTTTCCCATTCCATAGGTTGCTTTTTATTTTTGTTGATTATTTCCTTTGCTGTGCAGAAGCTTTTTATCTTGGTGATATGCCAATAGTTTAATTTTGCTTTTGTTTCCCTTGACTTGGGAGATGTATCTAGAAAGAAGGTGTGTCAAAGAAGTTACTGCCTATGCTCTCTTCTAGGATTTTTATGGTTTTAGGTCTCACATTTAGGTCTTTAACCCATTTTGAGCACAGATTGCATGGAGCACTGGTTGTTATACATAAACAATGAAATCAAAACTAAAAACTAATGATGTACTGTATGGTGACTAACATAATAAAAAAAAGAATTCAGTTTTGTATATGGTATAAGAAAGTGGCCCTGTTTCTTTCTTTTGCATGAGCTGTCCAGTTTTCCCAACACCATTTGTTGAAGAGACTGTCTTTTTTCCACTGGATATTCTTTTCTTCTTTGTGGAAGATTAATTGGCCATATAGTTGTGGCTACATTTCTGGGTTTTCTTTTCTGTTCTGTTGATCTGTGTGTCTGTTTTTATGCCAATACCATACTGTTTTGATTACTACAGCTTTGTAATATAACTTGAAGTCTGGAATTGTGATGCCTCCAGCTTTGCTTTTCTTTTTCATCATTGCTTAGGCTATTCAGGGTCTTTGTGGTTTCATACAAATTTTTAGGATTGATTGTCCTAGCTCTGTGAAAAATGCTGTTGGATTTTGATAGGGATTGCATTGAATGTGTAGATTGCTTTGGGTAGTACAGACATTTTAACAATATTTTTTCTTCCATTCCATGAGGATGGAATGTTTTTCCATTTCTTGGGTCATCTTCAATTTCTTTCATCAGTGTTTTATAGTTTTAAAAGTATAGGTCTTTGATCTTACTGATTAGGCTTATTCCTAGGTATCTTATTATTTTTGGTGCAATTATAAATGGGATTGATTCCTTAATTTCTCTTTCTGCTGCTTCATTATTAGTATTTAGAAATGCAACAGATTTCACTCACTTTTTACTTTCAGAGGACAAGCCAGGGCTGGATTGTGATATTCAGTGGAATGACACATGGCAGTTACCCAAATATTATGTTATAAAGTAGAAGGCATTAGTGTACAGTCAACATGATATGAGATCATCAGAGAAAAGGAAGTTTCTGTTTATTTAGAAAGATCAGGGAGTTTTCATGGAGTGCTTTGAATTGAATTGCTATTATAAAGGAGTAAGATACTAAGAGGCGATACAGACGGGTAGGTCATTTTGAAGGGAGGAAATAGTTTAACCAAAAAGAGATGTGGAGATGAGAAACTGTAGGGGAGAAGATTGAACTTTTAGAGGAAGGGCTGGTGATGAAATATGGGGAACCAGTATATATGAACCTCCAAATGCCTCAGCTAATCCTTTAAGTAAGAAGATTTATGAAAGGGCAGAAGTGCCATTTTGTAAAGAGGCTTAACCTTTAACTGGAAAGCTTGCCTTGGAGTTACGGAGATAAATCTTATTATCAGGAGATTGAAGGAAGATCTTGAGAGTGTATTTGAAATTCTTTGCTCTTCTCTGAAAAAGTAGCAAGACATTCATAGGGCATGAGTAAAGGAGGTTACTTTATTTTTGGGGGGTTAACTCGTGGAACAGATTGGAGGCACTTTCTTGGGAGTTTTTTTGCCCTCCTGAAGGCAACAACATTCAAAGGCAATGTTGCTTAACCCCTACATTAGATTGAATTGTCTTGCTGTGTACATCCGTCCCACAGAACCATGCCTGTTTTGTTCACCACCATATTTTTAACACTGAACATGGTGACTGCATTCAAATAACACCTATGCCAGACAGAAGTCTCATAAGCAATGGTATGATTCGTACATGGTTGGCAGAAGCACAGTAAATGAAGCTAAACCGAATATGCAAAATAAAAGCTGAGCCCAGCAGAAAATCCATCCATGGAAGACTCCATTAAAAAGAGAGCAGAAGGAACCACACAGAGATGAAGTTTCCTGGCCAACAGTTTTGGTATCCTCCACATAACCCTCAAACCGGTATGTTACTGAAGGAAGGAAGGAAGTTGTGTTATCACCCAGGGTTCAGTAAAGGGTTTCTAAGAGGAATTGTCTGCTGTGATTTTGGATAAATTCTTAGCTTAGGTTGCTCTCTCATTATTGAGGAAGGAGTAAGTAGTTAAAAATTAGGACCTTTAAAACACAAAGAAAGAATGAATAAGAAAAACAAACAAAAAACAGACTCTTAACTAGAGAACAAGCTGGTTATCAGGAGAGGTGGGTGGGCGGTGGGAGAATTAGGTGATGGGGATTCAGAGTACACTTATGATTGATGGACAACTGAGTAATATGTAGAATTGTTAAATCACTATATTGTATACCCAAAACAAAGATAACACTGTACGCTAACTGTACTGGAATTTTAAAACAAAAGATTGCGTACCTTAAAATTCGCAGAGCTCTGTTAAAGAGGCAGAGAAAACAGGCATTTAACAAAACTTTTTACTTCAGGAAATATTTAAATTTAAAGCATATGCTTGCTTCTCTTGAATTTTTCAATCATGTTGAACTTAAAGCTATTATAAAAATATACCATGAATAAAATTTAAGGGGAATAACAAACTAGAACAATGTTAACAGTACTGGTCTTGATAGCATATGAGTGTCATTCTTAATATATAAATAGCTTTTACTGACTTAAAGTTATTTAAGTCAGTAAATTATTTAAAAAGCTACTAAATACATGAATGGGTAATTAAAAAACATAAAAAATCTTCAGCCACTTTAGTAATCAGAAACATTTATATTTGAATAAGATTGTATGTTTTTACCTAGAAAATTGACACAAAGAGAGTGGTATTATTTAGGACTGGCAAAGTGAAGAAATGAGAACTACACAGAGTTGTTGGAATTGGAAATTTGAGTAACTTGGAAGACAGCTTGGCCAAGGTTTCAGAAACTTTGAAATATACTTGCCTTTTGACCTTGTAATTTCAATTCTAGAAATGTATCTTAATACAAAGTAATTGTAAGTGTTTACAGAGCATTAATTGGAAGGATGCTCATAGCAGTGAAGTTTATATTAATGAATATAGAATGTAATTAAATTCAAAGGAGTGGCATGTTTATAGAGTGAAACGTGACAAAGACATTTGAAATGATGTTCTGGGAAGTGAATTTTTGAAGAAAGATAATACTTGTGATCTGTTAGGTGAAAAAGCAGTATATAAAAGAATATGACCCTATTTTTGTTAAACAAACCACTGTATCACTTCTAAGTAGGAATCAGAATTCACTTTCTTACTGTATCTTCTTTACTTCCTTCTCCTAAGACTCATAAGCAACATTAAAATAGATTCCTTCTTCCTTTTTCTCTCTCCCTTCCCACTTCCTCCCTCTCTCTCTCCCCTTTTCTTCCCCCCACCCTTACTTTCTTGTCTCTTTTTATTTATTTATTTTATTTATTTATTTATTTATTTATTTAGCTAGATATTTTAAGAAAAAGAACTACTTGTATTGGGTAAATATACATGTATTGAAGTAGCATATACTCAGCGGTAAAGTAAACCTTCAGTTCCAAACCCTTTGTTCTTTAGGGAAGCCACTATTACAAATTAAGATCTTGAGTATCCTTCCAGACATGTAAAGTATTTATAGATGCATTCATACCCTTGCATATATGTATTGTTTTCTTGTCATTTTCATTTATCAGTAGGTCTTGAAAATTACTCCATATCACCTCTTAGGGTTATTTACCTCATTCTTTTTGTTTGTTTGTTTGTTTGTTTAATTTGACAGAGAGAGAGAGAGAGAGAGATCACAAGTAGGCAGAGAGGCAGGCAGAGAGAGAGGGGGAAGCAGGCTCCCTGCTGAGCAGAGAACCCCCAGGACCCTGGGATCATGACCTGAGAGGAATGCAGAGGCTTAACCCACTGAGCCATCCAGGCACCCTACTTTATTCTTTTTAAGAACTTTATAATAATGATTATGAAGGCACCATAGTTCATTTAAAATAAATCTGATATTAATGAACTGTTAGATTATTTCCCAATTTTTGCTATTAAAAAATGCTAGAAGAAAGGTCCTGCATATGTTGGGAATCGTGTGTGTGTGTACATATGTGTACATGTATATGTGTTGGTATGTCTTTGGTAGAAATGTTGGGTCAAAGAATTACCTAACATTTTGCAAATACTGTTTATTATTTATCAGGTATAAAATGAAACATTATTTTAATTTTCATTTCACTGGCTTTGCAGTGAAGTTGGGTATATTTTATTCAGTGCACAGCTTTTTTATATCCTTTCCTGTTTTCTAGTGGATATTAAAAAAAAATGAATCCTTAAGATCTTTTTGTATATTAGCTGAATCAGTACTTTGTTATGTATGTTGCAAATACTTTTTGCTATTTCTATTATTTATGGGAGGTTTTCCTTCAAAGATTTATGTATTTTCTAGTACAATAATGGTTTAATTTTTCTTTTATACCTTTGATCCGTTTGGCATTTATTGTGGTATAGGAAGAAAGATAAAAATCAAGCTTTATTTTTTTGAGATACTTATGTAGTGCTTTGACATTACTTACTGAGTAACTTCTTAATGCCTACTGAAGTCATAATTTTATGATAAATATAATGAAATATAAAAAGTATTTCCAAATATATGTGACTGTTTTTTAGACTTTCTTCTGTTGCAGTAATTAGTATGTGATTTGAACAACTGCAGTGATTTGAACAACTCCTAGGCTGCTTCAGGGGCTTCTTCTTGCCACCTTTGCGGCCGGACATGGCGCCTGCCGCCCCCTCCCCAGTTCTTTTGTGGCACTTCATTGAGGCACTTCTCAATGCCTACTGAAGTCATAATTTTATGATAAATATAATGAAATATAAAAAGTATTTCCAAATATATGTGACTGTTTTTTAGACTTTCTTCTGTTGCAGTAATTAGTATGTTTATTTTAACTCTGCATTGATTTAATTACTTATAATTGCTTTATTATATGGTTGGACTGGTCCCTTTAGTATCCTGCTTCTCAGTTTCAGCTGTTCTCACATATTCATTTTCTTTATAAGAAATTTTGAATTACTGTGTCTAGTTTATTTCTTCATATTTTATAGTTTAGTTGGGTTTGCACTAAATTTAGAAATTAATTTAGGGAACATCTTCACATGAAATTTCCCTTTCCTATAATTTATGTCTTTTCATTTATTTAAATTTTATTCTCTGTCAAGTGAGTAGAGGTATACAGCTTCTTTTATATAGATTCTGAAGTTCACGTAAAAAGTGTTTAAGTTCACTTAAAAATGCTTAACCTTTTACATTTTTATTGGTACTTTTTTGGGGGGTGTAAGTACTAGAAGAAAACAGAGAGAATGATTTTATTTATATCATCTAGGTACCAAAAGATTTCTAACATGAAAAAAAGTGTGGAAGTTGTACATCTTTAATTAAACAAAAGAATCAGTGAAATGTTGAAGACATCACATTAAAATTAAGAGCAAGAAAGTAATTCACATTTTTCTGGAAGTTTTAACAAGTGTAACCAAATAAGAAAAAAGAATAAAGTGAATATATGGATTGGAGACAAAATTATAATTAATAACAGATCATATGATTGCTTTCCTGGAAGAATAAGAAAGTGATCAATTGAATAACCATCTGAATAGTAAAGGAGTTGAATACACTGGCTCGTTAAAAATTAAAACACTTCTTTGAACACAAGGGATATTAGGTTGAAAGTACAGAAAGGTCATGCCTTATTAGTAAAGAACTGAACTAGCCACAGAGTAAAGTCAAATGTAGATCTGTCCTAGCAAAGCCTGAAAACAGCCTTTGCAAGAGCTAAGCTGTCCACAAGTTATATAACTGTCAAAAGAAAGCTGAAAATGCTTTAAATGAAGAAAATAAAATTCAGAGATTCAGGAAAATGCAACCTAAAATCAGGAGGAAAAAAATTATCAGTAGAAACATACACGAATAACCAGTGATGGAGATTGCAGTAAAGGATTTTAAAATAGCTATCATAAAAGTGTGCTCGGTATTTAAAGGGAAATATGAACATAATCAGAAGAGAGATTTTATAAAGGACTAAATGGAACTTCTAGTGCTGAGAAATACATGAAATTAAAAATTCACTTGATTAACTTAACAGTACATTCTTCATTGCAGCAGACAAAATCCATGAGCTTGAAGACATAGCAGTAGAAACCACCCAAACTGAAGCACAAAGAAAAATGAAAGGAGCAAAACCTGTGACCCGTGGGACAATATTAAATGTTTAGCATGCATATAAGGGAGTGGCTGGGGGTGGGGAGCAGGAGGAGTGGCAGACAAACTGTTTGAAGAGGGAATGGCCCCAAATTTTCCAAGCTGATGAACAGCTCTAATCCCACAGATTTCAGACACTTGAAGAAACCCAAACAAGGTAAAATAAAGAAATATAATAAATGGTTAAAAATCAGTGAAAAAAAATTTCTTTAACACCAGAGGAAAAGACATTATATATAGGGAACAAGGATAGAAGTACCATTTGCTTCTTGTCTAAAGTGGTACAAGCCAGAAAACAATGGAATGCATCTTGAAAGTGCTGAAAGAGAAAAGTCGATCTAGAATTCTCTAATCATTAAAAATATTTTTAAAATCTGTAGGTGAAATTAAGACATTTTTAGACAAACAAAAGCTTAGAGAATTTATTGCTAGCAGGCCTCTATTACCAGAAATGTTATAGGAACTTTTAATGACATTACATAAAGAAATGTAAAGCAGGCAAAAGAGTAAATATATGAATATGTATCAAAGGCATACTTGTTTTCTTTGGTCTTAGAGTTTTCGTTAAAAGATAATTGGCTGTTTAAAGCAAACGTGGTGAGTTTACATTGGAGGTCTGTAATATATGTAGAAGTCTGCAGCCACACTAGCACCAGGGATGGTATGCGGATATGAAAGTATACTGTGGTCATGTTGTTAGTTTACATGTGAAGGGGCATGTTGCTTGAAGGTATACTGCAATATATTAGTTGTACATACTCTAATCCGTAAAGCGGTCACACACACAAAAATAAGCCAGTGGAAATACTAAAGAATACTCGATCCAAATGAAGGTGGGAAAGAGGACTAAAGAACTAATCAGAAAAAGTAGGTGGTAAAAAAAAAAAAAAAATCAAGATAATAGACCTATGTGGTGGACAGCCATTTTGGAGAACAGTTTTTACAGTTAAAATAGAGTTATTACAGAACCCAGAAATTGTATTTCCAAAGTATTCACATGCCCAAGAGAAATGAAGCCTATGTCTGAACAGAGGTTGTTCATAACAGCCTTACTCATAATAGCCCCAAACTGTAATCAGCCCTGGTGTTTATCTAACCAGGTGCATAACTAACTAGTTGCTGTATTCACACGATGGACCACCACCTTGTAGTAAAAAGAACTGAGCTACTGAGATCACAATATGCATGAATCCCAGGGATAGGGTGCATGAAAGACTCAAATGCAAAAGAGTATATATTGTGTGATTATGTTCACATGAAATTCTAGAACATACAAAACTAGTAATAGAGAAAGTAGATTGAGACTGGGTGGAGGAGAAGTATGATTTGACTGAAAAGGTGCATGAGGACAGGTTTTGGAGATTGGCTTAATTCTTATACCAGTACATTCATTTCTCAAAACCCTTGAAACTGTGTGCTTGAATTGATGCATTTTTGTATTAAATTATACCTCAGTGTGTTTCTTTGAAAAGGAAAATAAACCAGATCCTAGGGTTGGCTGAGGGGCTATGTTAAAAAAAAGGGGGGGGGCAACATCAACATGGACGGGACTGGAGGAGATTTTGCTAATATTTTGACTGGGTATTTTCACAAATGCCATTCTCTTGCTTTCATTCAGAGTACATTCTACATAAAATTCCTGGGTTTTTTTCACTCAAGTATAATCAGCATACATTGTTAGTTGCAGGTATAATGACTCAGCAGTTCTATACATTTCTTTGTGCTCATCAACCCACCTGCCCACCCACCTCTCCTCTGGCAGCTACCAGTTTGTTTATTTAAGAGTTTTTGTTTTTTGTCTCATCTTTTCTTTGTTCATTTGTTTTGTTTCTTAAATTCCACATATGAGTGAAATCATGTGGTGTTTTTCTCTGACTGACATAATTTCACTTAGGATAATACATGCTAGCTCCATCTATGTTGTTGCAAATGGCAAGATTTCATTCTTTTTGATGGCTGAGTAATATTCCATTGTATATATATACCACATTTTGTTTATACATTCATCTATCAATGGACACTTGGGTTGCTTCCCTATATTAGCTATTGCAAATAATGCTGCAGTAGGCATAGGGGATGCACATATCTTTTTGAATTAATGTTTCTATTTTTGGGGTGAATACCTGGTAGTAGAATTACTGGATCACAGGGTACCTCTATTTTTAACTTTTTGAGGAACCTTCATACTGTTTCCACAGTGGCTGCACCAGTTTGCATTCCCACCAATGGTGCACAAGGGTTCCTCTTGCTTCACATCCTTGTCAAAACTTGTTATATCTTGTGTCTTTGGTTTTAGCCATTCTGACAGGTGTGAGGTGATACCTTATTGTGGTTTTGATTTTCATGTTGATCAGTGATGCTGAGCATCTTTTCATGTTGTTATCATTATATTTCCTTTGGAAAGTGTCTCTTCAGGTCCTCTGCTCATTTTTTTAATTGAATTATTTGGAGGTTTTTTGTTTTTGGTGTGAAACTTCTATTTTTTTTTAAGTTTTTTTTTTTTTTTTTTTTTTAAAGAGAGCGAGAGAGAGACAACATGAGTATTGGGGGACAGGCAGAAGGAGAGGGAGAAGCAGGCTCCGTGCTGAGCAGAGAGCCCTATGTGGGTCTCAGTCCTACGACCCTGGGTCCATGACCTGGGCAGAAGGCAGACACTTAACTACTGAGCCACCCAGGTGCCTCTCAAACTTCTATTTTTAATTTACTTCAGTATTTCTTCCAATTGAGCTGATGCAAAATCATAGGTGGTCTCAATTTTTTTCCACTGAAGTATATATCTAATTAAAAATAGGAGCTCTGTCAAGAGTCTTCCTCTAAGTCAAGATATTCCCATTTAAGAATTAAAATTGTTTGAAGTTTTGTCATTTAGTTTTTTATTTCCCTCTTTGCTTTTTCTGAGATAAACATCAATGTCAGCCTTTTCGTGTGCTTTGTTTTTAATAACTGCAGTATACTGAAAACTTTACTTTATTCCTTGAATTCATCCATTAGAGATTTTCAACAGACTTTGAGGAAAATAAAAACAATGTATAGATAACTCATTATAAAAAAAAAAAATACAGTGTAGGACACTTAGGTTGATTTGTCTTGTAAATCACCAGGAGTTTTTCAAACATTTCTAAAATCCACTTGCTGGTGGTCAGTCAAGAGAGATCATGCTTGTATATGTGTACATTTTAATATCTATACTTTTTATTTTTGATCAGTTAAAAATTACACCATTTGCATGGAATTATGATCTGGTTGTTTTTGTCACCTCCTCACCTTTGTATCGTTGGAGCTGTTCTGTTCTCATCAGTGTTATATCTTCTTCTTAGGGATTTTTTTTTATTTTTCCGAGTTGTTGAAATGTAGACAGGTATCAAATTTAACATTTTAGATTGTTTCTGTGAGTTGTGTCTGAAGTACATGAAAAATCTTGTTTAGCATTTAGTGTTTTGAAAACTGTTTAAAGGTACTTTGAATGAAACTTTCCTTTGGGACCTTCGGACAGGAAGTTTTTATAGGGAAGGGTAAGCTGTTGGACTTCCTAGGGACTTCGTGTTTATACTTGACCACACTGTAATCCATTCATCATGCCGATGCCTTTGTAATCTTTCTAAATAGTATGCTTTCTTCCTTAAATACGATGTTACGTTTCTTAAAATTCCCCGTGACTTTCCATCACACTTAGAATAAAAATGGTTTAAATTTAGCATGGCCTTACAGAATTCTCGTGTAGTTTAAATTATACCTAGCCCTCTAACCTCATCCTCTATCATTCACTTCCCCTTCCTGCTCTGTAGCCACATCAGCCACCTTCCTTTTCCTCAGGGTCATTGCATTTGTTGTTTCCTCTACTGGAAATGCTCTTCTTCCAGAGCTATTCATCACTGGCTCCTTCTCTTAATGTAGATTTCAGCGCAAATTGTGTCATTTCAGAAACAATTTCTCTGTTATACATAAAGAGCCTTTCTTTTAACTTCTGTCACTAGTGCTTAATGTTCTATTTCTCTAGTAAAATTTCTTCATAACAATTATCACTATTTCAAATGGTTTTATTTAGTTTAGGAGTAGGAATGTTCTAGGTCAGGTTCACTACTGTATCTCCCAGAGCATGATAGGCTCTTGATTTTTTATTTTATTATTTATTTGTTTATTTGACAGAGAGAGAGTTGACAAGTAGGCAGAGAGGCAGGCAGAGGGAGAGGGGGAAGCAGGCTCCCTGCTGAGCACAGAGCCCGATGTGGGCCTCCATCCCAGGACCCCGAGACCATGACCCAAGCCAAAGGCAGAGGCTTAACCCACTGAGCCACCCAGGTGCCCCTAGGCTCTTAATATTTGGAAATGAATGACTGTATAGTTACTGTATCCATATTTCTTCCTTGATTCTGACTTCTAGCTACAAAAGAATCTGTGTGTGGTATTTGCCTTCCTATCATATTTTCAAAGACAATGTAAAATTAGCACCAACCAATTAAAGAACTTTAAGCAAGGTAGTAGTGTCTTAATATCTATTTTAATGTTTTCTCAAGATAGATAAATAATAATGGTGTACTGAATTGGCAGTATACAAGTGGATATAAAATAAGAGAAAGACTTATATTTTTACTTCCTCCTAAAAGTAGAAAAGACCCTGAAGAATGGTTTAGAGCTCTCATAGGAATAACCCATGAACTATGCTACTTGAAAAATTAATCTAGACTTCCAGTTCCAACCATGGAATACCTTGTATCAGACCAATCCTCCTACCAAAACCAATCATAGAAGCTAGACAAAATGGTTCAGTGGTCTTGGAGAGCAACTAACTCAGATAGAACTTCCTAGGAGAGCATTGTCTCCATATAAACATTGGCCTTTTCCCTGAGAGCATGTTCCAAATCATGATGCAAGCATAAAGGCCAAGCCTGAAGTGGTGGTTATTTGGGTCAGAGGGCACTATGGTCAGGTCTTAAGAGTTGCAAGAGTGGCTGAGGCATGAGGGACAAAAATCTCAAGGCGGGAGGAAATTGCAGAGGAGAATAGCCCAGTGATTTATGTACAAATTTCCCTCAAGTTGTTGACTGTTTCTACAGTTTTACATGCATAGGGCAAGAGTCAAGGAAAAAAAAATTAACAACCACATGGTACAGGGAAGGCAGAAGTTAGTGTTTAAGGCTGCAAAGGTGAAGGGCCCTTGGGAACACCTCAGGCTTCCAGCTGAGATCCCAGAGGGAACTCCCTAGAAGTAGCAGGTGAAATGGAAGTAGACTACCCTTAGCAAAGCCTGACATCTGAGTAGTCTGCCTGTACTCACCCTGTGTACTCGCCCTGTGTTTCAGAAGAAACTTAACCTTTAGAAAGGGTGTAATGCTCAAAGGGTCTATGCTTTTTCACTTATATTGTATAGCTTCCAATAAATTATGAGGCAGGCTGAAAAAGGCAGGAAAATACCCTAGAGATATATCTACACAAAAGAAATGTACATAAAATTATTCACTGTGGAAGTTGTTATTAATAGCAGAATATTAGAAAAATTCAGAAGGACCACCAGCAGATGATTGATAATTATGTTGGTTCATAATTTACTTAATTTTTTACACAGGTCCTATCAGCACGTGGGGCAGGACAGTTCTTTATTGTGTGACACTGTGCTGACCATTGTTGGACATGTTACATCTTTGGCCCTAGCATAATAAATACTAATTGCACCTTCAAGGTTTGATACAACTTGGAATGCTCTCACACACACACTTTCATATACCCCTGGGTTGGGGCATTCCAGTTGAAAATCATTAATATCATGGAATTCTGTGCAGCTGTGAAAAAGGAAATCATTTATGAACTGATCCAGAAAGTCCACTGCAGTGCATCTTAAGAGTAAAAGGCAGGATAACGAGCTGTATGTGTACTTTGCTGTATTCTGTTTAATAAAGGAAAAAAATATTATTTGGATTGCTTATGTGTGCATAAAATTTCTGTAGTAATACATAAGAAACCAATGAAAGTGATTATCTGTGGGGTCTGGTGGGATGAGGAGAGATGTGATTTCTGGGGTAAAATTTATTTACTGTATATACTTTTCTATATTGTTTTGATATTTAAAACATTACCTATTCAAAAAATTTTTAAGTAATAAAATAAGCCATTAGCTACAAATAAGCTGTTGTGTTAAGTATAATTAAGAGAATGAAAGTATATGTATTCATTAAAAAAATGGTCTTTTTCCTATTCTGTCTCCTTTTACCTTTGCTTTCATTCAGTGGAGTAGGGCGAAACTGGGGCTGGGCATCTGCGGGTAGCAGCATTCTTGCTGAATTTGGTACACTGCACATGGAGTTTGTCCACCTCAGCTACTTGACAGGGGACCCAGTTTACTACAAAAAGGTTGGTCTTCTTGCCTTCTTTTCTGTGTTTGTTATAAAAGAGTTCTTTAAGATTTGCCAAGAGACTTGATTAATGCTCAGAAAATTTTACCTTTCTAGAAATGTCTTTATCAGGACTTTGGCTTCCCGTTTTTTTCTTTTTAAATTATCTAAAGAAATGTCCTTCCCGTTTAAAATATTTACTTTTGTCTGAGAAGTTGTAATCATTAGTGGGTTTTCAAAAATTCCATTCTGTTCAGCATTGTGCTGCAGTGTTCCTAGCCTGCATGGTAAGACAAGAAAAACAAAATGAGCAAGAAGTTAAAGAATTGAATTGGATTGAAAAGGAAGAAAGGAAAGAGTAATTATGCATAGATTACATGATTATTTATCTAAAATATTAAGATAATCTGTATTTAAATTATTAGAAATAAGAACATATATGTAGTTCTGAATAAAAGACCAATGTAAATACGAAACATCAACAGCATTTCTCTGCACCAGCTACAACCAGCAAGAAAGTATCACTTTACAAAAACATGTGGTTGAAACAAGAGTTTATGTTTCCTACAAATAAACTTGACAAAAGATGAATGAAGTTCAAAACAATTAAATGACACTGAGGAGGACCTAAGTAAGCAGAGAGATATGTTATGTTCCCATAGAGCTAAGGAATATCATAAAAATTTTAGTTTTATCCAGATAGATCTATGGCATCAATTCAATGGCAGTCAAAACCCAGTGGCTTCTTTTACAAAAATGAAACTTGACAAGACTGTTGTAGAATTTATATAGAAGAGAAAAATTTCAAGGCACTCCTGAAGAAAAACATGTGGAGTGGGTTTGTATTACCCAGTTTCCAACACTCACAGTGAATTATTGGTGCATAAGACAGACAGACTGATGAACGGAATAGACATTCCGTAAGTAGATCTTACATGCAACCATTATGACAAGGGTAGCATTGTGGATTCTAACAATTCTAAGAGCATTAAAGGCCTATATTTAAAAGACAAATGTAGTACAGTTTAAAATACATATGCCCTATGGCCCAGCAGTTCTACTCTTTGATGTGTGCATTTATATTATATACATAGAAGCATTGTTTGTATTAGTATTTTATATAATAAAATTCAATACAGCAGTTAAATGAAGGAATTATAGTTACATTTATCAGTTAAAATAATATACTGGGTTCCTGGGTGACTCAGTCAGTTGAGCATCCGACTCTTGATCTCAGCCCACATCATGATCTCAGGGTTAGGAGATTGAGCCCTGAATTGGGCTCTGCACTGGACATGGGAGTCTGCTTAAGGTTCTCTCTCCGTCTCTCTCTAGCCCTCCCCTGCACATCTCTCTCTCTCCTTCTTAAAAAAAGAAAAAAAAATAGGATACAACTTTTAAAAAAATTCAACACAAGCAGAGCTGAATAATATACTTTGTTTAGGGATTCAGAAGTGACTTCAGTAGAGTTAAGACAATGGTGGACATAAAATTGAGGACTGTGAATATAGCCAAGACAAAGACAGTGATGTGTGAATGTATAAGCAGAGCAGCAAAGGTGTTTGTAGTGTTGTATTAAAGTGGGATGTGAGTAGAATCTATATATAGTCTTTTCTATGTATGAACTATTTCTTCCTTTGAGAATAATTTTCAGGTAAAGACAGCAGTGGAGCCTGACCAAAGAGTTTTTCCTTCCCTGATGAGATGAACAGTAACAACAAAAACAGTAAATAAAAACCAGCAAAAATTTATCAACAGCAATGAAAGGAGGAAAGGCTGCAGTCTCATGTCACTAGTATGTGACAGCCACCCCCCCCAAAAAAAAAGAAAGTAAAAGATTTCTGGTATGGTACTTAAGTCTGTTTCTCACCGAATCGTTACTGGGCCAAGAAAGCAAGTCAACAAATTCTTGGTACTCCCCATTAATCTCACAGAGGAGATCAGTGCCAGGGTTTGTTGAGTACATGACTGTCCACAGCTCAGGTGGGGTGGGGGTGGGGCTTCTCACCTCTATCCTTCTTGAACACTAGTACTCCAGATCTCAAATTGTGTCCAGCGGGGGGAGGAATACCTCTCTCTCCCCAGACAAACAGTAGGAAGGAATTCAGGGACAGTTCAGTACAGCTGTGCCATATCAAATCAAAGTCTAGGTCAGAACCGACCCTGTTCATTGTGAGCAGGATGAAAAGGGAAAACATTGGAAGTACGCAAACAGTACAGCAGCTTGGAGGTAACAAAAGCATGGTGGTAAATAGCATGTAAAAGAATCCCATTTCGAATTGTATAAAGTCACCATGAGTAATTTATACAATAATAGCAATTGAGCTCAGTAAAATTAGAAATCAAAACAAATCATAAAATGATACAAACATATTGTGGAACTGAAGAAAGAAATTGAGACCTTAAACGTTGTGTTTCTATAATGAATACATAAATGGAAAACAGCAAAAGTGACTATACGTGATTGAAAACCAATTTACTGACATGGAATAAAAGCAAGAGACAATCATGGTGGAAACAAAGAAGAGCATAAAGAGTTTGAAAGGGTGATACATTTGCAAAGTGAAGATGATCTAGCACAGTATTTCTGAAGTGGAGGACCTGACACACAGGAATCCCCAGAAAGTGATAGGAAGGAGAAACAGAACTGCAAACTCTATTTTTAACAAAATTAAGGGATACTTGGTCTATCACATCACAAAATAGCAAGAAGGATTGGCACAAGCCAGCAAGCCATCAATGGCATAGCCCATCAATAGCGAGGTTTGGGAAATAAGAGAGGTTATTTTTGGCCATAGATTTCAAAAATAAAAAGAGAGTACAGTTCTCTGAAATAAGTGATATGTCTTGAGGTACAAAATCATAGTCCTCATGAGCAACACTGCGAGTAGTGTTGTGGGCTGATGATGGTACTTTTTTGGACCTCACTAAACATGTGGTATGTTGAGAAGCTGGGATAAAAGAATTCTGAAGAAATTTTGGTGAGGGAAGAGAATGAGTGACAGATTTTCTTTTATGAGCAGTGCTGCATGGCTAGTGTCAGTTATCTGGGGAGAAGCAAGGCATCTTGACTCTCCTTGGGCTTTTATGTCAAAACGTTTGTGTGACTAGCTGGTTCAGGAAAAATAGTGAGTAATTCATCAAAAAAGAACAAGTGTACGATTTATACAAAGATATTATCAGAAAAAAAGAGGGAAGGAACATGATATGTAAGTAATAACAAAAAAATACCTCTCAGAAAATAGTTAAATCCTGACCAAACATCACCATGAGGGGGAAGATAATAGAGCCCTCCTCTCTGTAAATCAAGTATATGAGCAGAAATACAAGTGCTCAGATACAGTAAGATGTGCTATCAGTAACAAATTACAAGAGAAAGTTATCACCAAAAATGAAGGCCAAATTGGAAGCAATACAAAGGAGGTGTTGAAAATACAGTGATGGACTTAGAAGACCAAATCAAGACAAGCTAGTAGAGATACAGACTTTAGAAAAGAGTTGGATAGAAAGATTCTGAGAAGAAATGTTAGATGTGGAAGAGGTACGGAGGATTCAACGTGTGGATAATTTTTAGAAGACAAAAGAGTGCAATTTTTCATTTTTCTTAGCATCAGTTCAAACTGATTAACCTTGGTTCATGGAATTACTCAGATTGAGACTGTTGTACATAGAGCTGGTCTCAGCCTTGAAAGAACAGGGGGGACACAGCATCCCTGAGCCCGTTCCTAAAACCGCCTCAATTCAAAGTCCAGCCAAAGGAGAGATGACTGGGACATTGTCGTCAAAGGATGCGTGCTGTGTTCCAGCCCCCAAAATAGTGAAGTAGATTATTTCTCCAAGACATGGATACCAAGCAGGTTATCTTTCAGATGTAAAGAGAACATTCTCAAATAAGAATACCAGGAATAGAATACATTTGTGCCTTTTTTGGTAAGCACTGACAAAATCCATCCAATCTATAGATGAATGCAGATAAAGTCCTTGGAAAAGTTTCCAGCTTTTTAGTATATTTTATCATTTTTTTTCTATGATTTTTTTTTCCCTTTTTAGTATTAGGAAGATCTTTTAGGGATCAGAAATTTTGGGATTTTAGGAATTCAGGGATAGCTTTTGTGGAATCAATAGAGTTCAGCAGTTTAGTTTACTATGTCATTTTATGTTTCCATTTCTATGAAATTATTTCTGTTCTTATATTTAGATGTGTACATAGTGAATATGTCTGGAATGATGTTTATCACTGATGTTTCTGATGGCTATTTCTGGATGGTGAAATGTTGGCATTAAATTGGTTTTTCCCATGCTCTTTTCTTCATGTTTTTAATTGTTGCTTGATCTTTAATTAATGGTCATATATAATCTTATAAAAATAATGAATCAGTTATAAAGTAGAAGACTTTCCTGACCACACACAGAAAAAAGCAGGGGGGAGATGGTGTAGCTTCTGAGTGAGGAAAACCCACAAAGCTTAGGTTACTATAAAGCCTTGATGACATTTATTTTATTAATTGCATTCTTTATTTGTGTTAAGGTAATGCACATTCGGAAACTACTTCAGAAGATGGATCGTCCGAATGGTCTTTATCCAAATTATTTGAACCCAAGAACAGGTCGCTGGGGTCAATGTAAGTATTTCTTATACAGCTGATGCTATGTTAAAAGATTATTCATCTGAAAACTTTCTTGATGTGGTGAAAAGTACACTACACGAAGGGCTAGAATTCCTCAGCATCAAACCCTGTGGTCTGCTAGTGCTGTTACCTTTGACAAATTTCTCATCTTTCTATAGCTTCAGTTTTCTACCTGTAAATGCAAACAGGAATAACCTGTGTCACAAGTGGTATTTTATTTCATGTATGTATAAGTACTTTGTTAAAATATAGTGCGGTCTTTGCAGAGGGTTGCCCCTATTTATAAAACATATCTTCATGTATATAAGAGCGTGCTTGGGATAGGTATTTATTAAAGGAATCTGAAGAACAAATGATTAAAAGGGAGGGCAGTTGCTCTTGGGCAAGCTTTGTTCCGTCATTTTCACAGAGGATATCAGGTTTTATTTATCAGGCTCCGTGCTAAGTTTATGGATGAAAGTGGAGATCGGGAAAGATCATATAGAACTTGGTGGAATTTCAGGGAGCTCATAGGCTAGAAGGGTAAGCAGACACAGTTAAATGTAGTTAGAATAAGATGTGGTAGATGTTATGGTAGAGGCATGCGACAGTTGTGATGTGAGACTGA
The DNA here is from genome assembly GCF_010015895.1 of Lontra canadensis. NCBI lineage: Eukaryota > Metazoa > Chordata > Mammalia > Carnivora > Mustelidae > Lontra > Lontra canadensis. Next base: position 2,920,625 of record NW_022631069.1, on the reverse strand, counting down.
CAGAAGTGACTTTCCTCTGTGAGGAGAAAGTGTTTTGTTTGGGGAGAGGGTGATCTTCTTACTAGAGCTTTAGAATTGATCTTTAAAGGAATAGATTTTTTAAAAATAACATATTTATTAAGAAATATGGAATGTAAAGAATTGAAATAAAATAGGGGTTTATGAATAGTATTCTCTCTTAAAAGATAGGAGAACTGGAAGAAAAACTAGAAGGTGTAACATGTTTCAGTTATTTTTGAGACTAATAAAAACATGATGAAATAGTAAAAAAGTGGTAAAAATAACAGTCAGTTAATCTGTCAGTGAGAAATTATGCTGATGTTGCTACTAAGAGGAGGAAAACATTTGTCATGGAATTAGGGGCTCCTCTCAAGGAAGTTGTTCTTTATTTTGTGAAAGGAAAGCAGTTTGGTCAATACAGTTATGTCTTTCATGGACCTGGGAATAGATCTCAATCTTTGGCTCCTCTTATATACTTTTTTGAAATTCTTTACATACAGCTTATTTTTCTCTTTATTTTGAGGAAAATATAAGAGCTGTGCCTAGACTGGGTGAAAATGATACTTGGGAAAAAACCAAAGCCCAAGAGCAGCATTTCTAAAATATAAAAATATACTTTTCTTATTCTAGATAAGGATGTCTGCTTAGTAATTTGGGTGAATTTTATTATATACTTCACCCCCTAGAGTTTTATTAAGATTTGTGAATATTCTAACAGGAAAAAATTATATTTGGTCTTTATGTCATATGCCAGTGTATATTCTATGAGGTAAAACTTAAGTTTAACTGTAAAAAAGGTATGAAAATACTTAAAAAGTGTTTTTTTTTAATAATCAGGAAAGCCCTCTCCATAAAGAAAAAGATTATCAGTTTTTACTATATATAAACATTTACCTCTTAAATTTCATAACAAAGGCAAATAACTAGCTAAGGAAATACATTTGAATGTATTTGGAAAACAGAGTTTTTATATCCTCTCTCAAGAACTCTTATAAGATCATAAGAAAAAAGATTATCATCTCAGTAGAGCAATACACTGAGAAAAGTTGGTTCATGGAAAAAAACAGACATAAATGGAAAAAAGCATATGTTCATTTTTAACCCTGAAAGTGGTCTTACTGAAGATAAACAGTACATGGAGGCAGTGTAATGTGGTACCACCCACTTTCTGTACAAACCGGTGCTGTGCCACTGTAGTAGCATGTGCAAACACTGCCATCTTTGGTATCCTTTTGGTAGCGTCTCCATAGACTGGTCACCGGAGATCTTTGTCCCTCTCTTATTCCACTTCACCACCACCCTAATCAAATCAGTGCAGCTTTTATTTGATTATTTTATAGAGGTGTAGTTGACATACAGCACAACAGTATAATACAGTTGACCTATTATACAACAGTTGAACAATGTGCGGGGGTTGGGGCACTGACCACCTGCACAGTAGAAAATCTGCATATAACTCTCTGCCTGCCTCTGCCTACTTGTGATCTCTGTCTGTCAAATAAATAAATAAAATCTTAAAAAAAAAATCATGAGGAATAGAAAATACATTTATAGTATTAGACCTTGTTGAAAAAATCTGCGTGTAAGGGGACGATGCAGTTCAAACCCATGTTGTTCAAGGATCATCTGTATTAGTTTCAGGTTTACAACATAATGATTCTCAATGCAGCTTTTAAACAGAAGACACTACTCTTTATCTATTAAATTAGTAAGGGATTGGACACATCCCTGTATCCAGAGCTTCAAAGGGGGTGAAAATTTGTATGCCATTTGAACCCGTGACTCATTTCTAGGTATTTACTCCAAAGGAATTTGCACTGTATGTATAAAAAGTTTATGTACTGTACCTTTGAAGTTTTTTATAACAGGAATACTTTGGAAACATTCTAAAGCAGTCTTGTCCGATAGAACTTTCTGTGATGAGGAAAATGTTCTGTATCTGTGCTGTCGGTACAAGTGTCACTAACCACATATGGTGTTGAGCATTGGAAATGTTGGTGCAGTTGTAGAACTCCATGTTAAATTTTATTTACTTTTAATTAATAACTGCTTGTGTCTAGTGCCTACTGCCTGGACACTGTACCTATGAAAGAGATTTGGTTAAGTAAATTATTGCACCTTCAGTGGCAATATACTATGCAGCCATTAAAAATTATGTTACAGGGGCACCTGGGTGGCTCAGTGGGTTAAGCCTCTCTGCTTTTGGCTCAGGTCATGATCTCAGGGTCCTGAGATCGAGTCCCGCATCGGGCTCTCTGCTCAGCAGGGAGCCTGCTTCCTCCTCTCTCTGCCTGCCTCTCTACCTACTTGTGATCTCTCTCTCTGTCAAATAAAATCTTAAAAAAAAAAAAAAATGATGTTACAGAATACTTGACATAAATATATGTTGTGTTTTTTCCTTAATGTTTGTTTTTATTTTCTCCTATTTGTTTTCCTTTATTAATCTAAATTTGATAATGAACATCTATCACTTTTGAAGTAAGAAAAAAAACATTCTTTTAAAGCAGTTTTATTGAGATATAACCCCTATACCATATATTTGACCCAGAGTATGCAATTGAATGGTTTTTAGTCTATCCACAGTGTTTTATAACAATCACCAACATCAATTTTAGAAGATTTTCATTTAACCCCCCGCAAAGAAATACTGTGCCATTTAGCTATCACCTACCTATTTGCTGGTTCTCCTACCCCGTGCAGCCTTAAACAACCACTAATCTATACTGCATCTCTATAGATTTGCTTGTTCTGAACTTTTTATAAAATCACATATTACGTGGTCTTTGTGATTGGCTTCTTTCATTTAGCAAAATGTTTTAAAGCTTCTTCCATATTATAGTAGGTATCAGTATTTGGATATATTTTATGCCTGAATAATATTCCATTTTTTGAATCTACCACTGTTGTTTATCCATTCATCAGTTGATGACTTTGGGGTTGTTTCTGTGGGTTTTGTTTTTTTCACTATTACTCCTTTTTTAAAAATTGACTTGTAATTGAAATTCAATATTATATTAGCTTCAGGTATATAACATAGTGATTCTTTCTATATTTTATATCACCTTGGTAGGTCTGGTTACCATCTGTCACTATACAAAGTTATTACAATATTATTGACTGTATTCCCTTGCTGTGCATCACATCCCCATGACTTGTTTGTTATATAATTGGCTGTTTGTACCACTTAATCCCCTTCACCAGTTTCTCCCATTCCCCCAACTCCCTCCCTTCTGGCAACCACTAGTTTGTTCTCAGTATCTATGAGTCACTTTTTATTTGTTTAGTTTGTTTTGATATTTAGATTCCACATATGAGTGAAATTATATAGCATTTGTCTTTCTCTGACTTACTTCACTTAGCATAATATCCTCCGGGTCCACCTATGTTGTCACAAATGGCAAAATTTTATTTTTTATGGCTGAGTAATAGTCCATTGTTTATATGTGCACCACATCTTCTTTATTCATCTGTCGATAGACACTTAGGTTGCTTCCATATCTTGGTGATTGTAAATAATGCTGCAGTGAACATAGGGGTACATACATTTTTTTTAATTAGTGTTTTTGTTTTCTTTGGATAGGATTGCATTTTTTGAGAAATCTCCATACTGTTTTCTATAGTGTTGTACCAATTTACGTTCCCACCAGTAATGCACAATGGCTCTGTTTTCTCATATCCTTGCCCACACTTGTTATTTCTTATCTTTTTGAGACTAGTCATTCTGACAGGTGTAAGGTTATGGTTTTGATTTTCATTAATTTTCATTATGGTTTTGATTTGTATTTCCTTGCTGATTAGTGATATTGAGCATCTTTTCATGTGTCTGTTGGCCATTTATGTTTTCTCTGGAAAAATGTCTGTACAGGTCCTTTGTATATTTTTTAATTGTGTTACTTGTTTTTTTTTTAATTTTTTTTTTTACTGAGTTGTATCAGTTCTTTTATGTGTTTTACATATGAAACCCTCATCAAGTATATCACTTGGAAATATTTTTCTCCCATTCAGTAGGTTACCTTTTCATTTTGTTGATGGTTTCCTTCCCTGTGCCCAAGTGTTTTTTTTTAAATAAAAAGAGGATGCCATCTCCCACATCAAAATCTTAGATTACCTAAAAAATTTAGTCAGTGTTTGTGAATTGCTAGCTTTTGAAATGAACATAGAGCATTGATAGCATCTTAATTATTAACAAGTAACTTTTCCTCATTACATAAACAGTATTATGAAAACTAGATAGCTACCTGGAAAAGAATGAAATTGGGCCTTTTTATCGTATATGAAGCTTAACTCAAAATGCATCAAACCCTCTAAATCTAAGAATGAAAATTAAAAAACCCTTAGGAGAAGAGAGGGAAAAGTCTTCATGACCTTGTGTTTGGCAATGGTTTCTTCAGAAGCAGAGGAAACGAAAAAAAAAATAGATTTTGGATTTTATTAAAATGAAAAACTTGTGAGTCAAAGGGCTATCATGACAGAGGAAGACAAGCCATAGAATGAGAGAAAATATTTGCAGATCACATGTCTGATAAGGATTTAATATCCGGAGTTTACAAAGAACTTCTACAACTCAACAACAAAAAGATGGTTAAAAAATGGGCAAAGAACTTGAATAGATATTTCTCCAAAGAAGATGTGCAAATGGAAAATAAAACACGTGAAAAAGAAGCTCATCATCATTAGTCACAAGGTAAATACAAGTCAAAAGCCCATTGAGATTCCATTTCACACCTACTAGGACAGCTGTAATCAAAAGACATCATTTTCTGGAACTCTTGTACATTGCTGTTGGGAATGTAAAATAGTGCACCACTATAAACAAACCATTTGGTAGTTCCCCAAAACGTTAAATGTAGAATTCCATACAGTCCGGTATTTAACTCCTGAGTATGTACCCCAGAGTTTTGAAAAGGTAGGGACTCAAGCAGATACTTGTATGCTAATGTTCACACAACGTTATTTGTAGTAGCCTAAAGGTAGAAACAACCAAAGTGTCCGACGGATGAATGGATGAACAAAATGTGGTCTGTCCGTACGATGGACTATCACTTAGCTGTGAAAGGAATGAAGTTGAAGTTTCTGCCACATGCTGCAACACAGATGAACCCTGAAACTATCATGATAAATGAGAAAAGCCAGTCGCAAAAAAGGACAAATACTGTATGATTCCACTTTACCCAATCTGAAGTAGTCCAGACACAGAGTGGTTTAGAGGTTGAGACTTAAATGAAAGGGGAATGGAGAGTTACTACTACTCCATAGTCTAGGGATGATGAAAAAGTTTTAGAAATAGTAACAGTTGTACAACCATGTGAATGTAATTAATGCCATTGAATGGTACATTGAAAAATGATTAAAGTGGCAACTTTAATGTTACATATATTTCAGCACAATTAAGAAATTGCAAAAAACAGTACCTTCTTCCTTGTTTTTCTTCTCACAATAAATTTAAATTACTTTTTCAGAATATATTCGTTCTTAGCAGTTGTTAATTTTGAGAATGTTACAGAAAGAGCTCTTCACTGGTTATCTTGGCAAAGGACTTTAAAATCCTAGGGAAGCCATCCTGATATTCTTTTAGCAGCTGTGGTCTTGACTAAATTGTCCAATTTGTTCCTTTTAATGTTTTTGTATATTTTATATCAGCTTCTGAAAAGTATATCAGATCCATTATTATCTTTGAGCGCTATACATCTGTCATATGTATAAATAGTCTGCAAAACAAACAGTGAATTGAACTGAAATTTAACAATCCAACTTTGGCTAACTGTATTGTAATTAGAATAATGGTAATGTCTGTGACATGCACATAGCGATCACAGAGAATAATTATTGGTAATTACCTTCAGGAAAAGTACTTGGCAACAGATATAAAAGAATATAGAAAAGAACCTAGATTTAAAGACACATTATTAATATTTTCTCTTTTTTTCTTCATTAGTTTTCTAAGCACAGTGCTTAGCCTATGCTATTTAAATGACTAAAGTGAAGAAAACATAGGAAATTCATCATTACTGATTCATTTTGTTTTATACCACTAAATTAAAAGATTGTAGAAAAAACGAGGATGGGTATAATATTTGGAGTTAAAAGACTAACCCTGGCTTTCCTGCTTAATAATTTAACATAAAAACATAGGTGAGTTATTTAACTTCTCCGTGCCTTTGTTTCTTTATGTGTTTTAATTGACCTATTTAAGAGGATGATCATCTAGATCCTATTTATGACATGCTATATTTGAAAATGTTTCATAAACCATGACATGATACAAATAGTAGCTTTCATTCTAGAATTTCCTGTAAGAATGCTTTAAGAAATAGCTTCTGTTAGAAACCAGCCATTAACTTCATAACATACTGAGACAGATCATATGATCACTGCTGTTTAGTAGTGCTTTATAATGTGTTATCAATTTCTGCATCTCTGCATGGAGTGCATGCGTCTTCTGCATGGAGTGACATGGTTCATTAGATTTGACACTGGGGCAGGCATGATTCAGTGGTTAAAGTAAGGAAGTCAGACTACTGAGTGATAAATTCCATAGTTACCATGGATCTCAGGCCTCTGCTGCTTATTTATTAAGCATATAATATTCTACTAGAGCAATAGTCTAGAAGAGCTGGAAAGAGAACTTATTGTCCTAGTACTCAGGTAACTTATAACTAAATCTATAAACCCTGGCAATAATTCACAGACTTAAACAACATTTCCCCTAAGCCATGATGACAAAGACTTTTGCCTTTCCCTGATACTTACCCGGTTACTTCACATCTTTTAATTCTGTTATGTCTTCGTTATCTTGTTTTCATTCCTATTCATTTGTTAATCCCTTTCTGAAGGTCTATACCATGCCCAGAAATATGTGTGAGGCCAGAGCAGAATAGAAAATAACCTATGTGTTATTTTAATGACTCTTTCTTCTATAAATGTCATGTTCCAAAGTACCATTTGTATTCTTTAATCATTCCATGAAAATGCTCATGGCTCAAATCCATTTTATATATCGTTAATTCCGAGGTGTATACCCCCAGTCCCTGGATTTCCACATGTCTGATTGCCTATTTGTCATATCCATTTAGATAACCATCTGGCACCTCTAGTTCGACATGCCCCCAATTCAGACTCCTACTTTAAACCTCCTCCAGTATTACCAGTTTCCGCGAAGAGCACCATTCATTGGTCCCCCATTTGCCCAGCCAGAAATCTAGACGACGTCTGTGATTCTCTTTCTTCACTTACTTCGGTACACACTTGATAGGTATCAAACTGAAAGAGTATAGTATTGTTAAGAAAGATTATTTAAGATGTTAGTTCACTCTCCTTAGCAATGTTAGCAAAAGATTCCCAACTATGAGGTCTGTTTTATCAGTCTGTTCTTTTATGAATTATTCCTTCATATCATATCTAAGAAAGCTTTGCCCAAGACAGGGTCACAAAGATTTCTTCCTATGTTTCTTCTAAAAGTTTTAGAGATTTAGGTGTTTTTTGTTTTGTTTTGTTTTGGTTTTTTAGATTTTTATTTATTTGACAGAGAGAGAGAGATCACAAGTTCGCAGTGAGGCAAACAGAGAGAGAAGGGGAAGCAGACTTCCTGCTGAGCAGAGAGCCTGATATGGGGCTCAATCCCAGGACCCTGGACCTGAGCAAAGGCAGAGGCTTAACCCACTAAGCCACCCAGGCACCCAGAGATTTAGGTTTTATATTTAGGTCTGTGATCTTCTCTGAGTTGATTTTTATATAGGTATCACAGTTCTTTCCTCCCTCCTTCCTTCCTTCCCTCCATCCCTCCCTCCCTCCTTCACTTCCCTCCCTCCCTCCGTGGTTATCGATTATTCCAGCACCCAGAATAATTTTTGAAAAGATAGTCTTTTCTCCACTGCATTGTTTTTGCACCTTTGTCAGAAATCAGTTGTACATATAGATACAAGTTTTAGAATTCCATTCTGATCTAATGATCTATTTATCTGTTATTATGCCAGGACCATGCTGTTTTAGTTATTGTAGCTTGAAACCAAATAGTGTTAGCTCTAAATTTTTTCTCAAAACTGTCTTGGTTATCTAGGTTCTTTGCATTTCCGTATTAATTTTAGAGTCACAGTGTCATTTTCTACAGAAAAGCCTGCAGGTATTTTGGTTGGGAAGTATATAGAACATTTGGGGGAATTTGACATCTTAACACTATTTGACAGTTGATATCTTCCAGTTCTTGAACAAGTTCTATTTATGTCTACATTTATTTAGGTATTATTTATAATTTTGATTATTTATAATTTTGATCTGATGTTTCATCAGATTTATCTGTAGATATTTCTTATTGTTGATGCTGTTAAAAATGATTTTTTAAATTTCAATTATATTTTGTTGCTAATATATAGAAATAAAATTGATTTAGTTTATTAAGCTTGTATCTGCAACTTTCTATACTTTATAAAAGTTCTAGTAGTTTTTTTTTTTTGGTAGATTCCATTGAATTTTCTTTATAGACAATCATTATATCTAAGTAAACATAGCTTCCTTCTTTATTTCCAGCATGAATGCCATTTATTTAAATTTAATTCATTTCTTTTTTGACCTCATTGTACTTGCTAGGAACTGTGGTGCAGTGTTGAAGAAAAGTGATGAAAATGAACAGCCTTGTCTTGTTTCTGATCTTTGGGAGAAAGCATTTAGTCTTTTACTAAGCATGCTGCTAGCTGTTGATTTCCTTGTAGATGCCTTTTGTGTATTTTTCCTGGTTTGCTGAGAGTTTTTATCAGGAATGGATGTCAGATTTGTGTGTGTGTGTGTGTGTCTATTTTCTTCTTCTTTGGTTTATTGAATATAGTGAATTCGTTTTAAATGTTAAACCTGCTCTGTATTTCTGGAATAACTCATACTTATTCATGATGTGTATTAGCCTTTCAGTATGTTCTTATAATTTATTTGTTAAATGAGAAATACTGCTCTGTAGCTTTCTTTTTTGTCTTTGTCTTGTTTTGGTATTATTATGGTGCTGGCCTCAGAATGGGTTGTGAAGTATTCCCTCCTCAGTTTTTTTTTTTTTTTTTTTAAATAAAAGTTTGTGCAGAATTGATAATTGTTTCTTTCTTAAATGTGTGATAGAATTTGCCAACATAACCATCTGGGCCTGGAGTTTTCTTTTGGGAAGGTTTTTTAAGTATAATTTCAATTTCTTTGACAGAAGATTGTTCAGATTATCTGTTTCTTGAGAGAGTATTGGTAATTTCTGTCTTTCAAAGTATTTGTCCATTTCATATAGTTTTTCTAATTTGTTGGCGTAAAGCTGTTCATAATATGCCCTTATTGTCCTTTTAATATCTGTAGATTTGGTTTCATTGATTTTTGCCTTAATGTTAATTATTTGCTTTCTTTTACCTAGTTTGTGTTTAATTTGCTTTCCTTTTTCTAGCTTCTAAGGTAGAAGCTGAGTCATTGATATGAAACCTTTTTCTTTTTTCTAAAAAGGTTTCATGTTGTTAATTTACCCTTAAGTGCTGCCTTAGGGCTATGTTTCTGGCATCTTGTGTTTTCATTTTTATGTGGGTTTATAGTTATTTATCAAATTGGGAGATTTTTTTTAAGCCCTTATCCCTTCAAAGAATATATACACATAGATGTAGCATCAACTAATTCAGATTCTTTTGAAAATTTGACCTGAAGCCAATTAGAGTTTAATTCATATGAAAGAACAGGCCCGCTAAGAATATTTATGTTATATTCAAACATAATTGTAAACAAATGTTTAACCTCATTAAAATAAAACTCAACTATTTTAGCTTAATATTAGTTGCAACTAGATTGTTAATGAAAAAAATTATTTTTCATAATGGCCCTTTCCATGAAATTACTTGATTATTTATTACTTTAAATGACTGGGGTTTTTCTGTAATGGATAATCCTAGGCTTATTTTATAATAATTTAAAATTTTAATTTCCCCTGCTAGTTCAACTTAATAAAATACAGAAAATTTGGAAATTGTATTTGCGGATTCTATTGAACAGATGATTTAGATGAGATTTTCTCCTGGAAAAAGTAATAGCCAAGTAGTCTTATATTTTATTTTTCAAATTTCCAAGGTATAAAAATGTCTAGTACGTAAGTATTTTCTTAATATTCATGGAATGAATTCCTGCAGTCATGTACAAGCTTGTAATAATTTTAAATTACAAATCCATGGATTTGATATGATTCCATCAGCATACCATATTTTTGTAAGGTAAAACTTCTTACTGAAATAAATGAATAGTGGAATAATGGAATAATTGAACTTGGAAATGCACCCATACAGTTACTGAAGAAGTTTTTAGCTCTGTGGCTGATCAAGTGGCTTTTATCCCATAACAAATTGATAATAGAAGTATTTCCTATCCCATAACATTATTATAAAATTTTTAAAATTAAGAAACCTATTGGATACTTAGTGAAAGCAAGGAAAAAAGTGTTCTCTATCATGCAACATACATTTGCTTGTAAAACTCAAAATTAGTGTATTAATACATTATAATTAGAATGTTTGTATTCTATCTTATACAGCACTATAGGCAAGCTAATATTAGTGGAGAAGAATTAATAATGTATACTTCACATTAGATATATCCAGTTGAAATATTAAAACAAAAATAGTTTATATAAATCAAACTATTGCAAAAAAAATAAAAAAATTAAAACCCTTATCTCTTCAAATAATTTTTCAGTCATGTCTCTCCTTCAGAGATTCCAGTTATCCATGTAATAGACTACTTAGTTCGCTGATACTTTTTTTTCTTTCTTTCTGTTCTCTCCCCCCCGTTTCATCTTGAATAATTTCTGTTGCAGTGCCTTCAAAGTTACTAATCTTCTCTTATGTATTGTCCAATCTGCTATTAATCCCTTCCACTGTATTTGTTTGTATCTAACACAGTAGTTTTCATCTTTTGAAGTTCAGTTTGGATCTTTTTATATCTTCCTTGTCTCTGCCTACCTGTTCGAACATAGGTAACACAGTTACAGTAACTTATAATATTCTTCTCTGGTGATTCTACCATTTGTGTCAATTCTGGATCAGGTTGGACTGGTTCCTTGTTTTCGTCATTGTGAGTTGTTTCTTTCTTGCCTCTTTGCATGCCTAGTAATCTTGGAGTAGATGTCAGACATTGTCAGTTTTATCTTGTTTGAGTGCCAGATATTTTTGTTTTCCTAGAAATCTTGAGGTTTTTTTCGGGGATACAGTTAAGTAACTTGGAAACTCTTAGACCTTTTCCTGTCTTAATTTTATGATTTATTAGGGGCTTCTGATACATTGCTCAGTCTAAGGCTAATTATCTTCTGCATATTCTACTCTGATTGCCCTTGAAGTATGAATTTTTCTTGTCTGGTTCATGGGAAGAGGCATTATTACCAGTAGGGTCTTTGTGAGCCCTAGGCAGTGTCCCCTGCAGACCTTTCATGTGGTTCTTTTCCCAGTCTCAGGTAGTTTCCCACACGTGTGTGCTGCTCAGTACCCCATTGGATATTCAAGGGAATCCTTTACAGATATCTGATTTCTCTTTCTGTGCAAGTCTCTTTTCTCTGGTATCCTGTCTGGGAATCCTAGCTGCCTTGGACTTTCTGAGCTGTGCCTTATTTTCTCCTCCCTGTGCCTCTGCCTGGAAACTTTCTGGGGGCAGTCCTAGAACTCCCCTTGTTTATTTTCCATATCTCAGAGATCACTGTCCTTTATTAACTGATGCTCAGTATCATGAAAACCATCATTTCATGTATATTGTTCAGGTTTTTCTTTGTTTGTTTTTTTGTTTTGTTTTGTTTTGTTGGCTATTTTAGGTTACAGGGTAAACTATTACTTCATCCTGGTTTAAAACCCAAGTCTTTTTCTAAGTCTATTTCTTTTATTTTTTTTGTTTTTTTTTTCCCTATTTATTATGCATTCTTAAACTATCCTCCCCATGTTGCCTTATGTCTTTTGTTTCGTATTATTTTTCTCTACTTGTTTAAAAATTGATATATATATTTTCATCTTTTCTAACAATTGCCCTTGAATTTTAACTTATGCCCTGATTATTTATATTTTTCTAATGACATTTAGAATTAATCATTACTGGATCTTCCTTTTGAGCAAGATGAGAACTCTAGTATACTTATATTGCTTCATTGCTTAACCTCATCATAACCTTGTGGTTCAAAGTGTTAATTTCTTTGTTCACTATTGCTTCTTGTATGACCCATTCTATGCTCCTAGTTTTTAAAAATTATTTTTATTCACGGACTGCCTCTTTGGTAGTTTTTAAAAAGTTGGTCACCATACCCCTCCACCTCACTGCTACCTAGACGACCTTACTTCCTAAGTAAGAGTGAAAGTGAAGATCCTTATTTAGGAGATCTTTCTACCTGTAAGTTCATTTACTGAGTCACTGGACTTTATTTCTATTTTCCAGTCTGAGATCCTGTCCAGTATTTTTTTCTTTGACCTGGGTCTTGTATTCTCTCTTCTTTGAACTCCTGAAGTCTTTCTTTTTTGGTATTCCCATTGTGATTATACCATGTGTTAAACCTTCTGGTTCCTTTCTCATTGCCAAAAAACCTTCTATTTCACTCTGCTCGTCTTCATTGCCATAGCCCCTTCTAGCAGACACTCCAGCTTTCTTCTTCCTATCATGATAAAGACTTTTGAAGAAATGTTTATATTTGTTGGTTTTTCTTATTTGCCTTCTGTTCACCCCATTTATTTATTTATTTATTTAGAAAAATTTCAGTTATTAAATTTGACAGAGAAAGACAATACAAACAGGCAGAGCAACAGACAGAGGGAGAGGGAGAAGCAGACTCCCCATGGAGCAGGAAGCCCAATGCAGGGCTGATCCCAGGACTCTGGGATCATTAACTGAGCTAAAGGCAGCTGCTTAACTGATTGAGCCATCCAGGCACTCCTGTTCACTTCTTTTAATGCATTGCCTTCTGGGCTCTGCTTTCTACCACTCCACTAAAAGTAATTTTTTATGTGGCCCAGCGACTGTCCTATAGACTGATCCAAAAAAGAACAATGTGCTAGTTGGTTATTTCTGTATAACAAACCACTCTAAAATTTAGTGACTTAAAAGAATGTATTATTTCTTCAAAATCTACGGGTTGACTGAGAGGTTCTGCTGGTCTTGTCTGGACTTACTCATGTGTCCAAGTGAGCTAGCAGGTTGTCTGGACACTGCCTAATCTAGCACGGCCCCACTTGGGAATATTCAGCCCTACTTCCAGTCTCTCACCATTTATCAGGCTATACACCATGCTTATTTCCATGGCAGTAACAAGGTCCCATAAAAAGAAGTGAAGCACATAAGTCCTCTTGAGGATCAGGCTTGAAACTGGCACGATGTTACTTTTTACCACATTCGGTTAGATAAAACAAGTACAATACCAGTCTGCTTTAAAAGGGATGGGAATTGGTTTCATATTCTTCTTCACTTAGCTTCTTAAATGTTCATATTCCTAGGAATTCTTATCTTTTCCATTTTTTGCCTCACATACCTCCTCTCTTTTTAACAGGACAAACCGTGTCCTATATATCTGTGAAATACGAATCAGCAGCTGTCCAACTAGGCTAGTCTCTGGCCTGCATTTATATGGCCTACCAGTTAAAAATGTTTTTTTACATTTTTGAAGGGCTTAAACAATCATTATCAACAACGAAACAGGAGCATGCAACAAAGGTTATATATTATCTAGCCCTTTATAGAAAAAAATCACCCCTCCACTCCCGCTCCTGATGTAAATCAGTATTTCATTACTAATTTTGCTTGGGTTTTAAACTTATATTCCCCCCTCCCCACATACAGGATATTTGTCTCCTGGTTATTTGTAGGTATCTGAAACTCAGTAGGTAAAAAATTGAGCTTATGATCTCTTCTTTGAAATTTATTCTTCATTGTGATTCCTTATTTCATCCGTATTTTACATAATCTGGCCTGTGCCAGAAACTTCACAGTCTGGCCAGATTCCTGTCCTGTTGTTTTTACCTTCTTAGTAACTCCAAAATCTGTTCTTTCATTTCTTCTTCCCTTTGGTTAATTTGGGCCTTCTGTTCTCTCCGTCAGTTCAGTATCACCCTTACTGCCTCACCCTTCGCAATGCTGTTTTATGGTCTAATCAACTCTTGAATGTACTGTTTATTCGATGTATTGGGCTTGTAGAAGGCCATTTTGGTTTGGCTATGTGCTGTAGGCCAAAGCCAGACTATAGGGGAACAAGAAGCAAGTAGGTGAGGAGGAAAGAAGCAAGAGTAAATTTAAACTCTTTTAAGAGAAAAGAGGAACGGGGTTTAGGTATTTGGTTATAATAGAAAGTACATTCTTGGTTTGTCTCCCTCTCTGATTTCTTCCCTGTTTGCCCTCCCTTCCCCTGTGGTCCTCCGCTCTATTCCTTATGTTCCACATACGAGTTCCACATATGATAATTGTCTTTCTCTGCTTGACTTCACTTACCATAATACCCCTCTAGTTCCATCCATGTTAATGCACATGAGAGACTCTGGACTCTGGGGCTAGTAAACTGAGGGTTATAGAAGGGAAGGGGGTAGGGGGATGGGGTGACCAGATGATGGGCATTAAGGAGGGCATGTGTTGGAATGGGCACTGGGTGTTACATGTTATACATGTTATAACACTGGGTATTATATGCAACTAATGAATTATTGACCACTACAGCAAAAACTTAGGATGGTACCATATGCTGGCTAACTGAAAATAATAAAAAAAAAAGGAAAGAAAATACATTCTTACTACAGTCCCCTGAGTAGTTGAAATACTATATCTGGATGCTGAGCTATAAGAAAATTAAATATTAAGGAAAACCTTAATATCAAGACTTTTGTGTTTATTTCTGATAATTCACATGAATGAAGTTTTGTAAGGTTTTTAAAATTATATTTCAGTGGATAGTTCATATAAGCAATTGAATATACTACAATTATAGACATCTTAGTATTGGAATTAGGAAAGTTTAAAAATGTACACGTGTAAATTTTATTGAAACTTGAAAGAATGAGTACTTAAGGTAGTTAATGCATTCATTCTATAAACTTGTTTTGTTGGACTTATAAATATTAAGTGTTAGGTATTATTCTTTATCTTATAACTATTTGTTGCCCTAAACTGAAAAAGAGTGAGAGATTTTGAAAATTGAATCATTTTTTTAAAAAAATGTGATCTAATTCATTTTAAAAAAGAAAAAAATGCCCCTTTGTAAAAAAAGGTTTATTTATTCGTTTATCTATGGAGAGAGAGTGAATACGTACATCAGTGTAAGAGGGTGAGGGAAAATCCCCAGCAGACTCCCTGCTGGGCATGGAGCCTGACATGTGGCTTGATGTCATGACCCCAGACATCATCATCTGAACCAAAACCAAGAGCTGGACGCTTACCTGACTGTGTCAACCAGGCGCCCACCCCAAAAAGAAAAAATTCAAGTTATTAATTGTGAAATGCTATTCCTACTTGAAAATGGGAAGTCAGCCATTTAATAATTGCTTATTGAGCACTCTCTAAGAATTGTGCAAAGCATTGTAGGGTATTATATAAAGAAACAAGCCAATGAGTGTCTCTTCTCAGGCTGCTCATAGTTTTGCAGAGTCTGCTTTCCTTTAAGGCAACTCAGACTTATCAGCATATTAAACAAGACCATTATCAGACTCATTGTCTAATTTTTTTTTCTGATCTATCAGTTTTCAAAAGGTTGTATTAAATTCTCTGTTTGCCAACTTTCAGTGCAAATTGATCAGTTTTGGCTTTATACACTTGTTCTCTTGGTATATTTCTTTTTTTTAAAGATTTTATTTATTTATTTGACAGAGATCACAAGTAGGCAGAGAGGCAGGCAGAGAGAGAGGGGGAGGCAGGCTCCTTGCTGAGCAAAGAGCCCGATGCGGGGCTCGATCCCAGGACCCTGAGATCATGACCTGACCCGAAGGCAGAGGCTTAACCCACTTGAGCCACCCAGGAGCCCCTCTCTTGGTACATTTTTTAAATATACTTATTTTAAACTTGTTTTCAGAAGGTAGCTGCATTATTTATTTATTTGGTTTGAAGAATTTCAAGTTACTTTATTTAAAAAATTTTTTAAATTTACATTTTATTTTTTCTATTTTATTTATATTTTATTTTTTCAGTGTTCCAAGATTCATTGTTTTTGCACCACACCCAGTGCCCCATGCAATATGTGCCCTCCTTAATACCTACCACCAGGCTTGCCCATCCCCCCACTCCCCTCCCCTCCAAAACCCTCAGTTGTTTCTCATAGTGCACTCTCTCATGCTTCGTCTCCCCCTCTGATTTACCCCAATTCACTTTTCGTTTCCTCCTCCTAATGTCCTCCGTGTTATTTCTTATGCCCCACAACAAGTTAAACCATATGATAATTGACTCTCCCTACTTGACTTATTTCGCTCAGCATAATCTCCTCCAGTTCTATACATGTTGATACAAAAGTTGGGTATTCATCCTTTCTGATGGAGGCATAATACTTCATTGTGTATATGGACCACATCTTCTTTATCCATTTGTTTGTTGAAGGGCATCTTGGCTCCACAGTTTGACTATTGTGGCCATTGCTGCTGTGAACATTGGGGTACAGATGGCCCTTCTTTTCACTGCATCTGTATCTTTGGGGTAAACACCCAGTAGTCAGTTGCAGGGTCATAGGACAGCTCTATCTTTAATTTTTTGAGGAATCTCCACGCTGTTTTCCAAAGTGGCTGCACCAACTTGCATTCATTATTTACTTTTTCATGGTGTAGTACATTCTCCCATTTGCATAGTTGAGTTCTTTCCTGATGAGTTTTCCTTATGTGCATTGGAGTTTTCATTTGTAAGCTCAGTTTCAGTGAGAGCTTCATGACGTGTATGTTTTTCTTTCCACTTTCACTACTTACTGCTCCATTCCTGGCAGTTTTATTAATGCTTCCATTGGCTCATCAGTTCAGAACTTGGGTCTTTTTTAAACTGGAATGTCAGTTTTCCCAAGGATATAACACATCTGTTTGCTCAAATATGTAGCAGTTTATCCTAGTCTCAGTCTTGCAGCTGTTTCTGCTTCCTTTTGCTAGTCTAGGAAACTAATTTCACATCCAGAGTCCCACCATGAGTGAGTGCTTTGAATCCCATTACGTTGGAGGAAGTAAACTTCTGGATGTCATTATTTACTTACAAAAAATAGAAGTTCCTGCTTTTAACACTGAGTTTCTTTGTATTTCTTACCTACTACAATTTTTATTTTGTTTTCAAGTGTGGAATACCTTTTAAATAATTATTTCATCCTTTGTTGTTGGTATGTGCCCCTGGGGGGGAGGTGATCTTGTATGAAGTTAAAAGATCATCTTGACAATAGCCATTATATAACTATGAAAACTATTTTGGGGGGGGGGCGACAGAGAGAGTGGGAGAGAAACAATTTTAAGCAGGCTCCACACCCAGTGAAGAGCCCGATGGAGGGCTCAGCCTCACAATCCTGGATCATGGCCTGAGCCAAAAGCAAGAGTTGGACACTTAACCAACTGAGCCAGCAGGCACCCCATGACTATGACAATTTTTTATTAAAGGTTTTTCTATGTTCCCCCTAAAATCATCCTGAGTTACAGAGCGGTAACAAGCTTACAAGTCCCACACCATCCAGAAATACTGGAGTAAACCAAGATGCCCTAAGTTCCTATCTTCTTTGATTTTTATTGATGATAGGACAACAGTGAGTGCAGATCAGGAGACAGGGAAGGAGAAGTCATACATGTATAGTATTAACAAATTGCAGAGTTATCCAGAAAGAACTCAAATTGAGAAAGTTTTATTAGGTCTTCTGCTTCATGGTGGAAGATTGAACTATAACTTCATTACTGTGGCCAACCATCTTTCTTGAGACCACAGTGAAATGGAAGTAAAGAAAAATGTAGAAAGCAGTTAACTCAAGAGAGTAAGGAGATTTGGAGGTAAATGGGAGATCATAATGGGCAAGATTATTTAAACAAATTTGCTTAAACAAATTAGGGTAATGCACTGTAGCTGGGAGTGTGTGAGTAGACCTGAGAAAGGCGCAACCTAGAATATAGTAAAAGAGCACTACAAAAGGGTGACTGATGAAATTCCAGAATGATTCAGAGTTCATAAATAATAGGTACACATAATTGAATAAATAAGTGAGGAGTAGAGTTAATAGTAGGTATTTATTCAAAGTCATTATAGGGAACAAGTGCTCCACTTGAAATTCTTTTTTTTTTTTTTTTTTTAAAGATTTTATTTATTTATTAGAGAGAGAGAGGGAGAGAGAGAGAGCACAGGCAGACAGAATGGCAGGCAGAGGCAGAGGGAGAAGCAGGCTCCCTGATGAGCAAGGAGCCTGATGTGGGACTCGATCCCAGGACGCTGGGATCATGACCTGAGCCGAAGGCAGCTGCTCAACCAACTGAGCCACCCAGGCGTCCCTCCACTTGAAATTCTTATGCACCAGCTCATCCTGGAATTTTCTTGTAGATAAAACTATGTAGCACTTCTTTTTAAAAACTTGAGTGATTTCATTGAAGAGGAAGTTAAAATTTTCCATGTGGATGTTAGTACCCCAGAATAAAACCTCCCTTTATTCTAAAATTGAAGCAGATCCAGTTTCACAACAAATACCCTGTTCCTGACTCTAAAGCGAAACCTGGCAGTTGGCCCACCTTTCCTCTACTTTGCCTACACAGAAGGCATCCAGTCAGAATTCCCACTCAGGAGAGAGACCTAGTGATGCAGAAGTCTGCTCAGTGGAAGAGTACCCCCTGTTCTGTAGAGGAAACCCCCACTAACTACCCAGAATTTCAGTCTTAACACAGATGAATAAACAGTGGTTTGTTGATGCAGTGGGATATCAAATAGCAGCGCATACATACAACAATGTGGTTGACTCTCACAGAGTATTGGGATACAGAAGATAGCCGCAAGAGAATATATAACATTTATTAAATATACCAGTAGACAAAGTTAAACAGTAGTGGTTGGGAGAGGGTATTAGATGATAACCATATAAAAAAGTGATTGCATTTTTTTTTTTTTTTTTTTTTTACCAAAAATTGAGATAATGGTTATCTTTGGGGATCTGGGAATAATAATTGAGAAAGGGTACATGAAAGGCTTTTGGGCACTAGCATTCTTCTGAGTAGAGATTATACAAATATTCTGTATAATGAATTTTATATGCTTTTCCATGTGTATGTTAAATTTCACAGTGAAAAATACTTAAAGTCAAAAGGGGATCCTGGAAGAGACTGAAGCAATTCCATAAACAAGCATACCTAGTTTTTCAGAGAACTCTAAGAAGGTGATGTATTCATAAAATAGGAATACAGTACTATGAAAAAAGAAACAATTAGAGAACAGAGAAGAGCTCAGAGGTCAAAAGTATCATTGCTTACAGTAAAACCACATTGAAAGGACTAAAATATAAACATTAGAAAAAAAAATCCCAGGTGTGCCTGGGTGGCTCAGTGCATTAAGCCTCTGCCTTCGGCTCAGGTTGTGGTCTCAGGGTCCTGGGATCGAGCCCCTCATTGGGCTCTCTGCTCAGTGAGGAGCCTGCTTCCCCCCCTCTCTGCCTGCCTCTCTGTCTACTTGTGATCTCTCTCTGTCAAAAAATAAATAAAATCCTTAAAAATAAATAAATAATTCCAGAATATAGAGGAAGAAGACTAAGAGAGACTAAAATTTGAGAGTAAAGAATAATAGAAAATCAATCCAAGAGGTCCAGTTTCCAACTAGTAAGAGTTTCAGAAGAGAGAAACAAGCAGGTGAGGTGAGGAAAATAAATAATGGAAGAGAATTTTCTGAGTTGAAAGACGCAAATCTATTGTTGGAATAGTGCCCAGCACAATGAATGTAAGAAAACATCTGAGCAGTATCAAAATGCAGATGTAGAGCTTAGAAAGGCCAGTTGAGTGTGAGGAAGGGGATTGGAGAAAAGAGGACACGTTGAGCCTATAAAATACCATTGCTGATGTCTCTCACCCATGACACAATGTTACGGGACACTGGGGCAGTACTTTTGAGAACCTCTGTGGGAAAATGATTTCCAACCTTGAATTTGATACCTTTACAATATAAAATTAGGAAGGGGAGCATAATAAAGGTATAGTTATAATCTGCATAGTCCTTTCTGGGAAATTATATAAGAATATGACAGTAAAACAAGTGTAAACAAGATGACATGTTGAGGAAACCATGGTACAACTTGGGAAAGCAGGTACAGTACCCCTGAGAGAATAACCAGCTTGGGGAGGAAGTCCTCAAGGGCAATGAAATAAACATAGGAGGGACTCAGTGTACTTGGAAGTGACACACCAGAGGGGCTGGAAAGAAAAATGATGAAGGAAAAACAGGGGAGACCACAGACAGGCAAATAGGAGGACAACTGAAACAAGCACGTTTTTAAGCAGTTGATGAGAAGCCCAAGATAAGACCGGGCAGCTGGTAAGATAGTAATGATATCATTCACCAAGTGAGTCAAGACACCATGACATGACCACAACACTGAAGTAACAGTTTTGATGGGGATATTTTGTCATAGTTGTTTTATGTAGCTGTTTTTTAACATAGTTCCTCGCCAAATAAAAAATTGCTGTCTTCTGGTTCATTAGCAAATAATGTACCCAAAAGGCACCCCTCGGCATTTCTGTTTTACATATATTCTCTTGTCCCTAAATATGAGGGACTTTCCCTGTCTACTCAATTCCATATTGTTTTAATATTTTACAAATATGTGTTATCTTTTATGATTTCCAGTAACTATAAAATATTTAAATCTGTTGGAACTAATTTAGCATCTGAGTGTAACTTAGCCTCTAAACCCATTGTCATATATTAACCATCATTATAAAATTCTTAAATGTAAGTATGACAAGTATTGAAAGCTGTTAGAAATCTAATTGTGATCTTCTTGTGCAGTCTGAGAGAAAATTGTGTTCTTTTCCTCTGAGTGTCTTCCCTAATACCCAAGCACTTTAAATGTTAGAGACTCAGAAGCCTACATAAGGCAGGGGGCTTCTTCTAGATATTTAAATGGAAAACAAAGGAGATCATTAAGCTCCCAAATCATTCTTGAAAGCCACTTCATATGAATGGCTATTTTATGTGAACTTGACAGATCATTTAGTGATAGAGGTCAGAAAAATGGTTATCTTTGGAAGTTGGGGTATTGATTGGGAGGGCTACATGAGGGAGATTTTGGAATGTTGGAAATGCTCTATATTTTTATTTTGGCGGATTTGTGGGTGTATATATGTAAGAATTCATTCAAGTGTACACTTAGGACTAAAGGAAAAAATGTGAGAAATAAGAGCATTTGAGATGCAGGCTGTTGAGGGTACAAGCGAATTACTAAAGTATTAGCAGATCATGTTTAAAGTGAATGGCGGCACTTTCCCCTGTTTATTTCTATAACAGAAGATGATTTAACCACATGAGTTACATGTATTCCAATAATGCATAAGTATATACAGTAAAAATTGAAGGGCTACTTTCTTAGAGGTAATCACTGTGCACGGCTGTCTTTTCGGACCTTTTCTATGTGTACAATAATATTCTTTAAACATACAAATTTTTAGTAGTATCAAACTGTTTTTCTGAAACTTGCCATCCCTCTATTTAACAGCATATAATAGATGTATTCCCAGTAGCAGATGAAAGATTAACCTGATCCTCTTTAATGATTACGTGTTCTCTTACAGTCTGTTTATACTGTAATTTATGTAGCTACATCCCTAGACCTTTGAGGTTATCTGACGTTTTTATTAATGGATACAGGGCTCTGATGACCTTTTTTTTTTTTTTACATCTATACTTGTGTATTTGTGCAAGTGTTTGTTAGAGGATAATTCCAGAAGTAGAAAACCTAGTTACATTTTGATAGCTACTACAAAAATTGCCCTCTGTTCCCAGTACCTGTGAACCATAACTTTATCTACATTGGATGCTATGAGTTTTTAAAAATGTTTGCCAGTTAAATAGACAAAAATGGAACCTATTGTTTTAATTTGCTTTTCTCTGATCACTAATGGAGTTGATCTTCCTTTCTTATTTTAATTACCAATTTGTGTTTCTTTTTTTAAATAACTTGTGTGTGCTCTAAAGCAGTTTTCCTTATTTAGTTATCAGAGTTCTTTGTATAGGGTATTAATCTTCATTTCTGTTCTATATGCTGCAAATACCCTATTCGATTTCTTGTCTTATAAATTCATTTATGGTAGCTTGTACCCGATGATGCTATAAATCTTTTCTTTTGTGGCTCCTTCGTTCTGTGTTTTGCCTAAGAATATTATCTGCTTGGGAAGGGCAGACATCTTCTTGTATTTTCTTCTGGAATACTTATAGTTTTGTGTTTTACTTTAAATCACTGATCCACCACAAATTTATTTTTGTGAGCTTATGCATGTCCCCCCAAACAGATAGCCAGCTGTTCCATAAACCACCCAGTGGTCCATTGTTTCCTCACTAAAGTAGGAAACCAGTGCTAGTACTCTGTGAATGATTGATAAGTCATAAAAATGTGCTGTTTTTCTTTTTTGGGCAGGGAGGATGTGAGTTTTTAAGCAAAGTTTAAGAATGTAGAATGGGGCTCATGGAAAGGGGTAGAAGAATAGCGTTGCCTTGGGGGTTGTGCTGTTGCCTTAGTTAGGATTAAAAGTATAGATGGGATTGGGAGGGAGACAAACCATAAGTGACTCTTAATCTCACAAAACAAACTGAGGGTTGATGGGGGGAGGGGGCTTGGGAAAGGGGGGGTGGGGTTATGGACATTGGGGAGGGTATGTGCTATGGTGAGTGCTGTGAAGTGTGTAAACCTGGAGATTCACAGTCCTGTACCCCTGGGGATAAAAATATATTATATGTTTATAAAAAAATAAAATTAAAAAAAATTACAAAAAAAAACAGTAAAAAAAAAGTATAGATGGGGTAGAATAAGAATACACATAGGGCAGACATATGAAGTAAGAGTTATATAAATAGCAATCAAGTGTATCCATTCAGTAGCTTATTATAGTATGCAAAGTGTTACTACAAAGAAATTCTCGGGCTTTTTCTCCTTTTAAATTTATTTTACTTTACTGTCTATGGCACAGAAATCATCACTAATCATCCTAGAGAAAAATGGGCTTTTTTTAGTTAACATCAGATTCAAGTGTATCTCGTGTTTAATCTTATAGCTTGTATAGTTAAAGTCATTAATATATGAAAGATAATTGTTTTCACTTCTGGAAAAGTATGATTGTGTGATGGTATACAAACTCTGTGGCTGAAGAAAGACTCCTACATATGTGAAATACCCCGTCCCCAGAAAGGGGTTTCTGGAAAGTTGGATATACATGCAGAGGGAAGTGATAAGGGCATATTTTTACTGGACTAAATTTGAAGTATGCTGCAAATAAGGCTGTCAATATAATTTTTAAATTACTGACCAGTAATAGTCATTATACTTGAAAAAGATTATTTCATTGTCTTCTGTCTTCTTTCTCCTCCACCTTCATCGTTCCCTTTTTCTTTTATTACAGATCACACATCAGTTGGTGGGCTGGGAGACAGTTTTTATGAATACCTACTAAAAGCATGGTTGATGTCAGATAAAACGGACCACGAGGCAAGAAAAATGTATGATGATGCTATTGAGGTAATTCTTGCCAGAACATTTACCTGCTTAACATTCTTTGAATATACAGTGTGTTTTGTTGTAACCAGTGACCACCTTTCTGCATTTGATTCTTTGCCCTCACTGTAGAGTTTTAGTATTTTAATCTAAAAGCCTTGTATTGTTTTCCTTTATTGTGGCATTTTTTTTTTTAAGATTTTATTTATTTGTCAGAGAGAGTGAGCACAGGCAGACAGAGTGACAGGCAGAGGCAGAGGGAGAAGGAGGCTCCCTGCTGAGCAAGGAGGCTGATGTGGGACTTGATCCCAGGATGCTGGGATCATGACCTGAGCCAAAGGCAGCCGCTTAACCAACTCAGCCACCCAGGCGTCCCCCTTTATTGTGGCATTTTAAAGAAATTGTTGAAGAATAAATAAGTAATTGTTTATGTGTGAACATTTATTATAATTACTTTTAGTTATTGTCTACACAGACTAGAAAAACTTCTGACTTTACATATATTTTCATAAACATTTCTTTCAGCTGACATTGAACCTACTCATGGAGAGCCTTATGGATCGATAATAAGGGCAAAACACTTACCTAGTATTTTCCACACACCAGGAGCTGTTGTAACCCCTTTTACATGAAATGAAATCATTTCATCTTTACTGCCATTTTATGCTTGAGAACCTCATGGCCCAAAGAGGTTGAGTAACTCGCTCAAGTTCACAATAGCTAGTAAGTGATGGAGCCTAGAACTGAACAGTCTGGCTCCAGGGCCTGTGCTTTGAGCCACTTTACTGTATCATTTCATATTTATATAAAATAGATATAAATGTCTATCACCTCTTACCAGCTGTGACAGTTTAAAATGGGAAAAGGTTTCAGTCTTGGAAGCACTTATATGTGATATTTCCAAGCAAAAACTGTGAAATAGAGAAATGTGTCACCCGCTTATTAAGTTATTTGCTTTCTGATCCAGTACAAACCCATAGCCCTTGAGTGATTTTAATCAGTTTTTAAAGTTGTATTGGAGCGCCTGGGTGGCTCAGTCAGCTAAGCGTCTGACTCTTGGTTTTGGCTCCGGTCATGATCTCAGGGATGAGTTCAAGCTCCCTGTTGGGCTCGGCACTGGCTGTGGAGCCTGCTTAAGATTCTCTCTCCCTCTTCCTTTGTCCCTCTCCCCAAATAAATAAATAAGATCTTTTTTAAAAATCAGTTTTTAAAATTCTCTCTCTCTCTATATATATATTTTTAAATTTTATTATTTTCACTGAAGTATAGTTGACACATAATGTTGCATTGGTTTCAGGTGTGCAGTGTAGTGATTCAACAGGTCCTTACTGCTGTACTCACTGCAGGCCTGCCACCACCTGTCACCATATAACACTATCACAGTACCACTGACTATATTCCCTGTATCCCTATGACTTACTCGTTCTATGACTAGGAGCCTGTATCCAAATACCCTTCACCCATTTTGCCCAACCTCCCACCCTCCTCTCCTGTTCTTGATATTCTTAAATTTTGTTTTCTCTACGTTTTTCTTCATCAGAGTTGTTTGGATTTTCAAAGAAACACATTTAGGCTTTGTTGACTTTATAATTTTGTATATAACAACACCGTTCTGACTGTGGTTGATGATCAATAGTCAGAGTTCTAGCTATTGTGTTTTTAAATTAAAGCAAGAATCTTATTCTTTTTATAGCCTTACTTTTAGGGGAACTAATTCCCTATAGTTTATAGAATACACAGATGTTAGGCTGATAATTTGGTATCAAGTGTTTAGTCCA
This sequence comes from Lontra canadensis, assembly GCF_010015895.1. Classification (NCBI taxonomy): domain Eukaryota; kingdom Metazoa; phylum Chordata; class Mammalia; order Carnivora; family Mustelidae; genus Lontra; species Lontra canadensis. The sequence goes on along the minus strand of NW_022631069.1, from coordinate 2,895,236 downwards.
TTGTAGGCATTCAGTAAATGTTTCTTGGGTAGGCATCTATTGAGTGCCTTTCCTGTGGAAAACATAGCGGATGCCATGAGGCCCACAAAGATGAAAAATACTGTCCTTGTATTCGAAAACTTAATCTTTCCATTCATGGTGTTAAAACAACAATCAAAACTTATAAATCAGTGGTAGTCTCTTATTTTCCTTACCACCCAATTCCTAATTCCCCTGACAGCCCAAATACAAGTATCTACCATTTATTTATAAAATGACTTCTTAAACATTTATTGACTACGTACTACACTTATAGGCCTTATGAAGTATAAGATGATGAATGAAGCATAGTCCTTACAATTCTGTAAAACAGACATTATCGTTGTAAGGAATACACAATAAATTTTTCCAAAGCTGATTGTTACCAAACTTGTCAGAGAACAACACGCAAAAATGTGGGTTGTCTTATTGTTTTTTATTGTCCAAAAAGTGTAGTCTCTAATTGTATATAATCCTTTTCACCAAAGAGAACTGAATTAATGGTATTTCTTATATAATTATTTTCCATAGAATTATCTCTAAAGGCAGAGAATTAATTTATAGCCCCTCCTAGCAAAGTCTGAGAACATAGTCCAAAGGAACAGAGCTCCTAAAAAGTCTAATTTTCATAAAGTTAAATGTACTTGTTGGAGACTATGTTGTGTTACATTCAAGTTGAATGTAAAATATTTCTCTTGCCATCCCCACATCTTTTGAGTAAAGTTGGCATTCCAGGAAGGATGGACTCTGTTTTCACATGGCCTCTCATTGCCATGACACAGCACCCAAAACAGATACCTGAGTTTGCAAAGTAAGGGGCTGAGGGGTGACATTTAAACTTCTAACTAGTTTTTGAAAGCTTTATAACATACAAGCTGCCTCACCTAATAGTGCCTTTTTAAAGTGCTTTGACGAGAGCTGTAGTTACGAGGAAAAGGAGAGACCATTTTTACTAAATACCAAAATCATATTTTTCTGATTAACCTAGGTATCTTCCTCTTCAGCTTTATTGTACGAAATAGAAAATAGATTGATAGAACCTTTTGGGTTATAACTTGTCATCATGATCTCAACTGACTGATTCTTATGAATTCCATTTAGCACAAGAAGAAGAAAACCTGTAATGCAGGTCATGTTATGTCTTTAGGTCAGTCTTCTCTCTCCCACCTTGTCTTTATCCTAATAGTGATGCGGTATTCAAGATTCTGTGCGACTTGTTTGCTCTCCAAAACTTACTTTTTATAAATTAACTCTTCCAGTTAGGGAAAGTCACTGATTTGTAGAATATCCTATTACCTATTAAGGTTTTATGATAACTGGAAGAATGTAGTAAGTTTGAATACTAACACTTTGCTTCTAAAATTTTGAATTTCTGCTCTTTATTACAGGCTATAGAGAAACATCTTATTAAGAAGTCCCGAGGAGGTCTCACCTTTATTGGAGAATGGAAAAACGGGCACTTGGAAAAGAAGATGGGGCATTTGGCCTGTTTTGCTGGGGGAATGTTTGCACTGGGAGCAGATGGTTCCAGAATGGATAAAGCTGGTCATTATTTAGAGCTAGGGGCAGAAATTGCACGTACATGTCATGAGTCATATGACAGAACTGGTAAGAGTATTAATAACACTAACCACTTAGTCTAACAACCTCTAAGTTAAAAATATATCCAGGAATTAGAAGGAAAATATATAGGCATTTTTCACTTTAAAATAGTTATTCTAATACAGTAAATCATTTTTTAAAGAATTTTAATTTTAATTCTGGAAATGTGTTCATCATTTTTAAAAATTATTCTGAATTCTACTGATTTTATTAATAAAGATTTTTAAGAAATTGTATTAAGGATGTCAGGTGGGGCATTTGAGGATATGTGGAATGACCTTATTTATTTTAATATAGTAAGAATCCATTTTAGCCATTCATTTCAGCTTCTGAAAAACTAGTTACTTAAAAGAACACAGAATTGGCTGATTGGGGTTACTTGCCTTGCATATCCTCTTGTGAAAATAAGAATGACCAAAAAATAATGGTAGTTATATTGAATGTATGATTGGTATCTGGGTCTTTTAGTAGTCTCTTAGTCAATTCACCAATAATTTTGGGATTGATTGTGCCTTAGACAAAAAGGATCCTCTGTTGTTGCTTTAGGCAGATATGTAATGTTATATAATATTTCTGGGTTGCAGTGTCCTTACCTGGAAAATGAGATGGTTCTCACTGGTGAAAAAGATTGTTTTTGGGGGTGGGAAAAAAAAAATCTTTTTTTTTTTTAAATATATAAAGACTAGATATATATACAGTCATGGATAGATAAACATATTTGATTAAATGCTAACCTTGTTGATGAACAGGATAGAAGTTCTCTAACAAAATATATTGATGAGTTGTTGGTTAATCAAAATTTCATGGAGAGAGAAGGCAATCAGGTTTTTTTTTTTTTTTTAAGATTTTATTTATTTATTTAACAGACAGAGATCACAAGTAGGCAGAGAGGCAGGCAGAGAGAGAGGGGGAAGCAGGCTCTCCACTGAGCAGAGAGCCCGATGTGGGGCTCGATCCCAGGACCCTGAGATCACGACCTGAGCTGAAGGCAGAGGCTTTAACCCACTGAGCCACCCAGGCGCCCTGGCAATCAGGTTTTTTAACAAACTTCAAAAAGGATTGAGAAATACTAAAGTAGACCTTCCAAGATTTTTTTTCTGCTTTAAAAAAAGTGTTTCTATATGAAATAATGGAAAATGAGTTCACAGAAAGACAAAAACTAGTAATTTCTGTTTGTGATTTCAGAAGTTGAGTTGTTTTTATGAAATAACTGAATTTCCATTTTAGGATTTATATAATAAGGAATTGAACTTATGGTGAAATTGACCTTTTAGTTCCCTCAGTAACTCAGGGATTCCATTTCTTGACAAAAACAACTAAGTCAAAAGGACATTGAAGTGGATGTTATTTTGGAGTGGTTTAGTGTTTGTATGTAGTACTTAAAAAGTTGGTGATCTAATTATAAATAGAAGCTAAATTATATTAACATGTTGGCCATATGGAGTATCAAGTACATATTTAAAATACAGCTAAAATCAGTAAAACACTGAGGACCACAATGGATATTTGGTATGCTTATTATGATCATGAGACTTGTTATGCAGGTTTTGACCACAAATGAAATAAAAGATGTAAAATTGTAGGGTTTTACAGAGCAGACATATTAAAAATATGATATACTATTGTTATCATTAATTATTCACTCCATTGAACGTGAACACCTCTGATGTGCCAAGCCTTACACTGGATGCTTACAGATGAAAGTGTGAATAAGACCTATCTCCTGCCTTTGAGGAATTATAGAATACCAGAGTTAGGAGAGGATTCCCTGACTGTCACATTTCATAGACATTGCTGATGCTGATATGAAGTACTGTGATACTGTAGAAAGGAAATGTGCCTGGGATTGAAAAACCCCATGTTCCACTATTTATTATCTCCGAGCCTTAGACAGCTCATTTAACCTGCCTAAGACTCAGGTGCTCCATCTGCAAAAAACTGGAACAATAATATCTACCCTGTCTTCCTCAATGTGTTGGTTCTCATGGTCACTCTTACATGGCAAGTCAGTGAGCTTGTGACTTTCTTTGCCATGGTATGCCCCAAAAGATAACTGTTTGATTTGTGTCCTGTATTTTCAAGTCTTTCACTGTTTTTACATATCTTTAATCTCAACTTAAATCCTTTAATTAAACGGTACAGTCCTAGTGTTGCTTCCTTCCCACTTGGTAATTACATCTCCTGTGTTTTGGTATAGGTGTGCTAGAATTTTTTGGCCGGCTTATTTAAAAATATCCATTCACTTTTTAGCAGTGATTCTGGCTGAATTCATACCATAAAGACTTTGGAATTTCACTTTCATTTGTTATTGGAATTAGAATTAATACTAATGCAAAATTTGGTAGTCCTCATATTTCATCTTCTTGATGAGCATGGTCTTCTGCTAAATAATTTAACTAGGTTTGTAGGAAACATTGCTGAATCTGTTCATGAAACCAAGTAGTAACTTAGTTTCAGACCTATTGTATCTACATGGGAAGCTAGATTGATACATTATTTTAGTTTATTCTGAGATATAAGGCAGAATTGGTGCCAAATGAGGTCTTAGACTTTCAAAATAGAGTACTGTCCCCCCCCATTTCTAGATTTAAAACAAAAACAAAAAACCCCAAAACTCCTGAACATGAATAAAATAATGACTGTTACTTAATTTAATTTACTTCTTATTGAAGTTGGCTAAGGTCTTCCCTAGACCATGTGCAATATATTACGTTTTGGAAGAAATTTTAATGTTTACATACATACAACATATTTAATGGACAAGAGATCCATTGGACATGGAGTTTTGGACATAACTCTTTTCTTCCTTAAAGGAAGTTAATAGGGAAATAGTTTAAGTTCTTCCTTTACTGTTAGCCTTCTGAAACTGAAGTCCAATCACCTGTCCCAGTATATTCCTCATGCTTTTTTATCTTTTGTTGGATTTCTTTTCTTGACCTAAGATGCTTATTTTTCCCATCTCTACAGACTCTACCTATCTGGAAGAGACCTGTGCCTTACAAACTAATCTATGCCGCCTTTAAATGTATCTTTCACTGTCTTACTATTGACCTTTGTCACATTTGATATTTTATTCTGATATTTTTTTTTTATTTGTGCATGTCTCTTAAGTTTGCTTACATTATATGATTTTGGCATCCTCTTAGGGTTCTTTTTACCCAAGTCCTAAGTTATTTATGGTTTCAACTCATTTTTACTTGCTGGATTAGTTAGTTTCCTTCTGGAAGTGAAGTACAAGTGTAAATGGGAAATTTAAGCTAGAAAATAGAAATTAAGTGCAAGATTATTAGGAAATTATTTTTTATAATTAAACAAAGGAACACATAAGAAATAATGCCCTCAGAAACACAAAGCCAGTGATTTGACCAGCCTAATGTATATAATTGGTACATAATTTAGGCTTGTACATTCTTATTTACCAACTTCTCATAAAGCAGATATGTTCTCTTTCTGGTATGTCTTTTTTGTGAAGTTGTGAATGACCAATCAGAGAGAGAGAATTTTTAGTGAGAAGTTTAAAATATTAGTATCATGCAGCCAATTTCTACTTCCAGTTCAGGCAATATTATCATTACAGAAGTTACTGTCTAATTTAACATTAGCCTTAAGATTAACATTTGAAAACTCCATATGATCACCTCTTAGCATTCATTCTTTGAGAAAGGAAAAACATGAGAAATTCAGATAAAATGACTTATTCTCCTCTTTATTGAATTGCCATCATCTCATTGCTTATGGTGTTTTAACTTTTATCGTCATTTTAAAAACATTTATTAAATTCCAAATCATATTTGATCATATGCTGACCTTGTTAATAAACAGGATAGAAGTTCTTTAACAAAAAATATTGATGAGTTGTTGGTTAATCCTAACCTCAAATCCCATTGAAGAGCTAGCTGGTAAAAGCTTTATGTGCACACAGAGTTATGCATATGGTTTCAGAGGCTTCTTGGCAGAACACTGTCTTCTTCTGGAGCCTGTCACAGAGTTCATGACCCTCAGGTTGAAAATCTCTTGCTTGAGTTCTGCTTTAGTTCTCTTAGACTTAGCGGTAAACTCTTCTGGATCATGTATTTTGCTTTCAGTAGAACTATCAACCATTGGTACAAGGCTTTTGGTTTTGTGTTTTTTCTTGGAGGTGATGGTTGGTGAGAAAGACTGGCTTTTCACATTTGTATGGGATTACTTAGAGCTTATAGTATCTCCCTTGTAGTGCTGAAATTTGTTACAGCAACCCATGTCATGCCAGCAACTGTGGCATGGTTCTGTTTATGGTCTACCAGCATTATAGTTCTTGTTTTACCTTTTCTTTTCTGAGAAAATATAAAAATGTCTAGCATATTTTGGAAGAGATGAGAGATCTTGAAACTACCCCTAAAAGGAAAGAGAAATGGCAGCTGAGAATGGTAATTATGTGTGAGCCCAACATCCCAGTGGAAGATGACTTCACATTGATCAGAGTTAAGGTGCTCAGTGTAATTAGAAAGAGGTTATTGAAAAGACTTTAATGTAGTGCTGTATTCTAGCCTGAATGGAAATCATGTCATTCAAAAAATAGAATGTAGTGTTGAAATATATGTGTAATGGCCCTGTTTTATTCAAATTGATAAATGGGCAATACTGATGAAATTCTTGGTGATTGACAGTTTGAATCTCTTCCTTACTATATATACAGGGGCCATAGGAGAGAAGAGTTTATCTTTAAAACTGCTTTAAGTTTGAAAATACATTGCTTTTTATATACTGTAGGATGCTCGAAAAGTATATAATCTACACCTTAATCTAATTCAAGATCTGAGCTCTAAAATGTTTTCTTACATATGTGTGTTATATTTAAAAGGACTTTAAAATTGTTCTGACTTAAAAAAAATAATTCTGCACAGTACAATTATCTGCCTCATTTTATTTTTGAACAGAACAGAATATGTAATGTGCTTATGTCTAGCTTTGCATTTGTTGCCAGAGGATTACTAGACTCTTGTCAGTATAGTCGGATTTAGCGGTATGTTGATGTGCATTATGTATGAGAAATATTTCATGTCAGGATAATAAGAATATTTATAAGGCTAGTATAAGAAAACCAAATGTGGATCTTTTAAAGTCACTGATTTTGCAAAACAGCCACAATAAAAATAAAACAAAATGAACATAACTTTACATTATGCCCCATTCTTTCAGGGGAAAAAGAAGCTCTGGCAAACAAACACAAATGGTTTATTGTGCTCATTTGTTTCTTTTGTCATGTTACAGCATTAAAGCTGGGTCCTGAATCATTCAAGTTTGACGGTGCAGTAGAGGCTGTGGCAGTCCGGCAGGCTGAAAAGTATTACATCCTCCGTCCAGAAGTAATTGAAACCTATTGGTACCTATGGCGATTCACTCACGATCCAAGATATAGGCAGTGGGGATGGGAAGCAGCACTGGTAAATAAGCCAATATTTCATTTTATGTGCAAGAGCATTAAATCAAGCCTGCCCACAGAGCCACATGTCCTCATCCATGTTACCTCATGTTCAGTAACTGTAGTGCGGCTTTATTTATCTGATGCAAAAACTCTGTTACTCAATTTAAGTTGCAAGTTTCTTTCTTTTCTTTTTTCTTTCCTTTCCTTTTCTTTGTTTCTTTCAAGATTTTATTTGTTTGAGAGAGAGAGGGAGAGCACGAGCAGGGGAGGGAGGGGCAGAGGGAGACGCAGAATTTTAAGTAGACTCCTCACTGAGCACAGAGCCTGTCCCTGTTGTAGGGCTTGATCCCAGGACCCTGAGATCATGACCTGAGCTGAAGTCCTGTTTTGCTCAACCATCTGAGTCACCCAGGGGCCCCTTAATTTAAGTTGCTTAAGCGGTAGAAGTAAACCTTAGAATCCAGTTTAGTTCTTGATTAAAACTATTTTCCTACTGATGTTCACTCATTATTCTTCTTGAATAATGAAAAATCATTTAAAAGACATTATGGGTTTCAGTATGATTACACAGTTTCTTTACTTGCCAGTTAAGGCTTAACCTCTAGGGGGGAAAAAAAAAAAATCCTAAAACTGCCCAGACTCACAGCTGGGGTAGATTACCCACTATTCACTTCAGCTTGTGTTCCAAGTAATTTCTTAGTGGACCATCATAAGAAGAATCAGTGAATTGTTAAAATTTTTCTAGATTGAAAGACTGTTTATTTACTTATCTATTTGTGAGACATTTTTATTGGTTAGTAAGTAAAGAAGTCAAGTGGTTTTTTCTTAAAATCCTAGCCTTTCAGAGAACCCCATGGCTGTCACTACCTAGAGAGGAAGAAAAATATTAGTCTTCTCATGAAAGTATAGCATATTCCTGGGAGTGAGGGAGTGTTTTATTCTTTGAGATATACTAGTTATGACAAATAACAGTAATTATGATGAATATTCATATTGCAGTTGTTTAACTTAATAAGGTTGCAGCCTAGACAGAATTATGACATTGTAGGGGAGGTAAATAATGTTAGTAAATATCTTTGGTAAGAATGTGCAATATATGTTTTAGGGCAGAATGTAGACCAATTTATGTAAAAAGAAGGTTTCACAACCAGAGTATAAAGTACGTGAACTGAAGTAATTACGCTTTAAATTCAAGTTTCAGAAGATGCCATGATGAGGAAAGGCAGGGATGGAGATAAAAGAGGAGGATTCATATCTTAATTCACATTTTAAATAGAAGTTGCTTTCTTGTCCATCACTGGACATACCCATGTTGGATATGAAGAAGGTAAAAGGGAAGACAGACTGAGACAGTCTCTATGTCTTCTGTAGCTTTAGCTATTACATTCACATCTTCAGACTTCCAAATTTGAGTATACTTACATGAAAACTTGCCTTCAAGAAATTATTCCAAATGACTTAAAGATTTAGTCATGCCTCCCTGCTACTTTCACAGTATCCTTAAACTGCTCTGATAGTTTTCTGGTGGTGAAGACACATGATCATTACACAGAACATGGTATTTAAAAACTCTTGAATTCAAAATATGTTTAAAATATTTAGATAAGAGGGGACCCTGGGTGGCTCAGTTGGTTGAACAGCTGGCTCTTGATTTCAGCTCAGGTCATGATTTTCAGGGTCCTGGGATCGAGCCCTGTGTTGGTCTCCATGTTCAGTGGGGAGTCTGCTTGAAAACTCTTTCTTCCTCTTTCTCTCTCTGCCCCTCCCCCTGCACGTGCACATGCACATGCACTCTCTCCCCTCTCTTTTTTTCTCTCTTTCTCTTAAATAAGTCTTTAAAAAAAAATATTTAGATAAAGTACCAAACTCTTTGGTAAGAAGACTTTTAAAACCCAGCTATAGTAAAAATGGAACTATATAAAAATGAACAGCTTGATTAAATAAAAAATTTCAGTGTTAATTAGCCTTTCATTAGAGAAGAGGAAAACCAGAAGAGTAAGAAAGGTAACAAGATTAGGAAAAAGAAGCCATGGCGGTAATGATTAAATAACTATACCTTCATATGACAGTGTCTCAGGGTTATGGTAGAGCAGAGAAAGAAAAGAACCACATGTGATTCAACTTCTCGTGAATGGCTTATTTTTATAGTGATAGACCTGCATAAGCAGGATATTTGCTTCCTTTGAATTAAAAACAGGTTTGAGTGGGTGCCCTTTGATTCCATGTATTTTATTTAGACATGTTCAGAGATGCAAGAAGAGATCTAAATTAAGAATTTTAGCTCACAGTGGGGCAGTAGAGAGCACAGTAGTTAATAATGTGGAGCAAATTATTACTCTTTGCCTTAGTTTTCCTGTCTGAAGTAGAGCCTACTGAGACACCTCATGTGTTGTTAGAGATTTTAGTGTTAATACATATGAAGCCCTTATAAGACCCTCCAGCATGTAGCAAAAACTTCATAATGGTTAGCTTTTAATATTGTAATTATTGTAACAGCTATGTGGGTGAGTACATCCTGCCAGTTGGTACCACCTGTAATGCCTAACTTGTGGGATTGTAATATAATGTCTGTCATACAGTACACTTGCAGTAAGTATTACCTCATTGCTATTACTAGGGAAAGCTCCTAGGTAATAACTTTTTTCAAAGCATGTTTTGGATTGTTTATTCTTAGAAGTGAAAAAGTTGTCTTTAAAATTTAATTCAAATTAACCTCCCCTGGTTTGTCAAAATTAACGAGGATTTATTGTGCTATACAGGTCTCTAATTCAGTGTGAATAGTCCAAACTTGACTTTCCCAAGTAAGAAAAATGTAAGATGTTTTTAAAAGATGAAAGAGTTTTGGAGAGGGAAAAGTTCCACAGGAAACAGGATACCTCGGTTAATTTTTCCAGTGCGAGAATATTTCCATTTGATAATAAATCTTATTCTTAACCTGTCAAATTCTTACATAGATCTTTGTGAACTTTTAACTACGGTTCCTTAATTTGTCCTTCAAAACTTGATATTCTGTGGAATTGTTTTGTCTGATTTCTTTCACAGGCTATTGAAAAGTATTGCCGAGTCAGTGGTGGTTTTTCTGGGGTGAAGGATGTGTATTCTTCTACTCCCACACATGATGATGTACAGCAGAGTTTCTTTCTTGCTGAGACATTAAAGTAAGTAGATGCCTTTAAAAAGTTTTTATTGTGGGCTGGTTTTGCTGTATGATCACTACATGATGAATTATGACTCTGTGGTGTGTTACACTAGGTTTTATTACAAGTATCTTTATATGTAATTGGATCTTAAATTTTTAGCTGCATCTCAAGAAGAGTGACTTTAACTATGAGGTAGATATTTTGTCAAATAAGAGTTTAGTACCTTCATTTTGTCCTTGGCTCTGTGGTGTGCATTGGAATCCCCTGGAAGACTCCTGAAAACATGCATCACTTGGGCCATACCCACAGAGTTTCTGATTTGGTAGGTCTAAGGCCAAACCTAAGAATCTGCATTTCTGATGGATTCTCAGCTGATACTCATGATGCTGGTCCTGGGACCACACCTGAACTCCCTGTTCTGGCTAATGAAATCAGTTCAGAATAATCATGGAGTTTTAAAGGTCCTAGAGGATATATGATCATAGTCATGCATCCTCCCTGTGAGGTTTCCTCTAAAGATATACGTAAAAGGAAGGATGGAGGGGGGAAGACAGCTATTACTTGAGTTTATTCAGAACTCCAGGCAGAGCTCTATAAACTGACCTGGAAGAAGGTGGAGACTTGAAATGTGTCCACTTCCCTAAGGACCTGCAAAGTAAATATCTTTTGATACCCTCTCTTAAATTTCATAAATTTCCTGTCTGCCTATTCCTGAATGCTTCATAAAGTGTCATTCCATTTGTTCAAAAAAATGTATTTACAACTGTTTATTTTTAACTTCAGTCTCAGATCCAATAAGGATCATTTGTTGCATTTGGTTGTCATGTCTCTCTGGTTTTCTTTAACCTAGAGCAGTGTTCCGTTTTGCTTCTGTCTTCTGTGACATTGACATAAGTGTTCTGGCTAGTTGCTCTGGAGAATGTCCTTTAGTTTAGATATTTGTGCTTTGTTTCTTCGTGATCGGATTTAGGTTAAATGTTTTGGGCATGATATTGTATAGATGATGTGTCCTTATTGCATCCTCTAAAGAGGCACATGATAACAGGTTAACCCATTACTGGTGACTCCAAATTTGATCATAAGATTAGATTCGATTAACGTAAAGAATCTTACTTGTTGGGGTACCTGGGTGGCTCAGTGGGTTAAAGCCTCTGCCTTCGGCTCAGGTCATGATCTCAGGGTCCTGGGATCGAGCCCCACATTGGGCTCTCTGCTCAGCAGGGATCCTGCTTCCCCCCACCCCCATCCCCGCCTGCCTCACTAGCCTACTTATGATCTCTCTCTGTGTCAAACAAATAAATAAAATCTTAAAAAAAAAAAAAAAAGAATCTTTCTTGTTTTTGTGAGTGATAAGTGATCTGTGGATTGGTTGGTAACTCCCTGACTGGGTAAATATCCTTTTTCCAATAGTCTTTCACCCAGTGTTACTAGCATCTTACTCAATGAACTATTACTGTAGTAGTGGTCAAATGCTGATTTTGAGGCTTCTTCTAGTCTTAAAAAGAAATTACTTGATTTTCAACATTCGTATACCATTTTTTTCACGTCACTCTTCTGCTCAAAAAGCCACAGCTCAAAAAGCTCATCTCTAACTTCATTTCTCATTTCTTTTACTATAGATTCTATCCTTAAATCAAGCTATAGTCAAATACATATAAATAGGCAATGAAATGCAAAGGAATATATATATTCCATATGTATATTCATATATATACATACATACATATTCATATATATACATATATATGAATATACATATGGAATATATATATTCCTTTGCATTTCATTGCCTATTTCATATTTCATTGGCTCTGGTAGGAATACCTTTACGATTTCTATTAATTCCCCTCTCTTATTTCTAAATTCAGATCTCACCTGTTACAGATTGGCTTTCATAATTCTGATTCCTCATCAATATAGACCTTGAGTACTTTAGTACATGGGATAGGGCTGCAGATTTGTGCCATGCAGCCTTTTCCTTTCCAGTACGTGTATGGAATATCTCCAGATCACCAGTTGACCACCTTGGTACTTTCACTGCCAAGTTCAGAAAGAATCCATTTGAACACAGCACTCTAGGTAGCCAGTTTGTTTGTTTATTTATAAATAAATATATATATAGACACACACACACACACACACACACACACACACACACACACACCAATACTAACTACAATACTAACTATAATACTCCCAGAAAAACACATATATATGTTTGGATCAATAAAAATGAAAAAAATCAAACAAGATCAATCCTACACGTAATTATAACATCTAGACTGAAGAAATTATCACAGTTGAGTACTACATTCAGCACCAAGCTTCTTGGTAGTTAAAGCAAAAAGAAAGCATTTTGTTCAGTGTCATTCTCATCTTTGTGAGTTGGGAGAATGTATTACTGTAACAAATGAGACCGAATTTTTTTTTTAACTGCTAAATTATAAGATGACTTAATTTGATAGCTCATTATTAAAGACTGAACTACTAGATGAAGCATATAAAAATGCCCTTATTATAGGTCAAAAAGAGTTGAATACTGGGAATTTTACTTGGTTCAACCTAGTACAAAATGCCAAATGTCTTCAAACATTGATGTTACAGAAGATGTCAGACTCTTAATGTGACTTATTTTTTATAAAAACTTGTGGCATTTGAATGAAGACATTTCTGTGAAGACTAATATAGGTTTATGTTTTCTTACTATTAAGATAGAGCTTAAAACTCTATAGAGCAATGAAGACTAGTATGATTTCCTAGATTTTTCTCAAATGCTAACTAAACAGGATTTTGTCAGAAGCTGAGTAACTGTTAACTGAAGATTGCTATTCTATCTAGTGGTTCACATTTATTGTTAATCCATAACAGGTGAGATCTGAATCCATTAGTTTTAGCTACCAGAGATGGCAGCTGATTAGCTTGGCAGTGGCAAAGTTAAGTGTAAAAGCCTGTGGTCTTGACCTAGTTGAGGGCCATTTAACTGGGATGATATACTATATCTAGATGGACTGTAGCTGTAGGTAGACATTTTCCTCCAGAAGATAAGATGCTGTGTCCTCTTTCCTTGCTTCCCTTAGTAGTTGCCAATTTGTTTATTCCTATAGCATATATACTGATGGCACAATAAAAACTGTGTAATCAGTAAGGTCAGAGATAGATTCCTTCAAAGCCTCTTTCCTTAAAACTCTTACGTTCTATTAGAGGAAATAAAACACGTGCAGATTTGTAAAAAAATGTTAAAAATAGCGCATAAGAGAAATGTTAATAAAGTAAGCCAAGTTTTCTGGAGGAGGAAGAGTTTACTTAACCTAGAAAGCATAAAGAAAGACTTCCTGAAAGTGGTGGCATTTAAACCAGACCTGAAAGCAAGATGAATAGAGTAGGATGAGTTCATATTTGGGGAGTAGCTATAAGGTAGACAATGAAATATTAAGGATGAGATATAAGTACTCTTTAGTGTAACTGATGGTTGCTGGTATCTTAGAGATACAGAGATTTGGAAAGAAGGAAGAGTAGGAGATAACATTAAAGTTTTCAGTGTGGGTAACTGTAAGGATTATGACACCAAGCTGCAAGAATAAATAGATTTCCAGAAAAGATAATGGGTTACTTTTGACATGTGTTCCCAGGAGACATTTGAAAATACAGGTCTGGAGCTAAAAATACAAGTTCAGGAAGATTTTTAAGGATGTAGAGAAAAGAAAGCATGTATCTGATCCTTTGAAAATGCCTACGTGTAACAAAGGAGGTATTCCAGGTTAGCCTGGTAGAGTGCATTTATCCTCCACTCTCTCTTGAAAGCCATTAGAATGATTATAGAGGGCTAAGAAGGTGTAAAGAACAAGCACAAAATAAACGAGAAAGAAATCAACAGCAGACAAAAGATGTCTGCTTTTAGAAGATAGAAAACAAGAAGCTAAAGTACCTGCATGGGGAGATGTTAATGAAAACAAACTGGTGAGTGCTTCAGAACCTTGGAAAGACCAGAGACTATAGGGTGCGTGGTAGGGTTGACAACTGTAGAATTTTTAAGTAAATTTATGTAAGGAGTAGCTAGACCCCAGGTTCACCCCTGCTTCATCTCTACCATGAATGAAACTAGAGATTTCTTGTCTGAAGAGGTTGAATCATAGAGGCTGTGGACTTAGCGATGTCACGCACAGCTGAAAACAGACAGGAGATTGGAGGGTTCCTTTCTAGGAAATGAATTAGCCTACAGGAAGAAAAACAGAGCTACGCTACATGAGATTCCGACAGAAAAATGGCCACATCCTCCTCTGTTCCCCAGTGGTGCAGCCACCAGTAAATGCCAACATGCCTGCGGTTTCTAATCCACATTAGGGGCCTGGCTTTTAAATATTAATGCGCACATTGACTTAGAAATATCATCAAGCCTGATGTTTATCTATATATACTTAGAGTTTTTAAAGTTTATTTAAAAAACAAAATATGACTACAACAAGGTAATTTGAGAAAATATCCCAGAAGTGAAGGACATGAGTTTCCAGTTTGAAAGCAACCATCAAGATTCCAGCACAGTGGGTATAAAAAGACTCACACCAAGACACAGCGCTGTATTCAGACCCCTTGGGGTAAAGGAAAGATCTATTGGCTTCCAAAGAGAGGGAGAATAAGTCTTGGGAAAATGATCTGACATCAGGATGGCTTCAGACTTCTCAAGAACAGTCGTGAAAGCTAGAAGCGGTGGATCGGTTCATTCAAAATTATGAGAGTTAATTCCAATTTAGAATACCAAGTTTTAAGTCATGCAAAGTCTCTAAGGTCTACTATCTAAGTTAATGCCTTGGAGGATATATGCTATCAAAACTGAATATAAACCAAAACAGAAGACATGGGATGTAGGGAACAAGTGAAAGGAAGATCAAGAGGGTTATTGGTCTAGACTGAATGTGACAGAAGGCTCCAGAGGGATTTTCTCCAGATTAAAATTTATAGGATGTTTCTATCTGAATATTTTAAAAGTAGATTTAGACAATTGAAGATTTTGGTGTATTATTAGTAATAAATACAAAGCAGTCTGCTTTTTAGGTGAGGGGAGGAATTGTGTAAGAAAGGAAAAGCCGTGAATAGCTTTCAGCTAAGGGGAAATTGCTTAACTTGAAGCCTTTTGTTTGGAGTCTGGATTGTTTTACAAAAATAGGTAAATAATACCACTGCTGCATTTGTCTGGTTGTAAGAAGAGAAATATATTCTTTGATAATGGGCTTGTTTTCTCCGAGAATTTTCTTCTCATTGGTTTTTGGTATAATAGGAGCTGATCCAAAGTCCCTTATTCTACAAGAATCCAAGAGACGTATCTGTACCTCAGTATCTACATCCATTAACCTAGGCCTAACTTAGCTCTCACCGAATCTTGGTGAGATGCATCTGTATTGGAAGGTCTCAGAAATTGAGAAAAGTGTACATGTTGAAGATACATTTCTGTTTTTCTGAGTTCGGTTGTATTGACATTAAATGGTTATGAGAAATCACAGGTTAGGTGGAATCCTAGTCCTCTTAATAAGTTTGTTATTGAAAGAGAAATACCATAAAGACCAAGTTTACTACCACAGTTTGTCTGCTTCCACTGGCAAAATATCTGGGGCAGAAACAATGTTTTGTGTGCCTTTCTGTGACTCTGGCTTGTGCACTCCCCCTCCTTCCTATCTCTTAAATTCAAACTTTGAATATAATAGCGAAATTCTGGAAAACTATATGTCAAGGATCTTGGTCAAAGCTATGTACCAGGGGTGTTTATTACTGTTCTAAAATTAGTTATTACATGTTCAGTAGTAGTTGGACAGTTAAATTATGGCACGTCCACATGGATATTAGGGAGCCAGTTATGAACTCCTCAGAATATTAAGTAGGCCATTAAGGCTATTGATATTAAGTAGGCTATTATGTGCACATATACATAGGTATAAATAAAATGTGTACATAAATAACTCCATGTGTATTTTAATACCAGAAACATTCTGTTTTTATTTTTGTAATCAGAAAAAGCCTTTTAAATAAATTAAACTGCAGCCTGCATCAGTTTTCCTGCATCAGATTTAGTGGCTGTTTTTGTGTCTAGAATCAAAAGGAAAGTTTTTTGAGCTACAAGAAAATCTAGAGGTCATTCAGTCCAACAAAAACCACCACAATCCATTTCTTCCTCCCACACACATTCCCAATGCTAAGTCTCTTTACAACACACAGAGTATTTTGTCATAAAGTCTTTTCTCAGTCTTGTCAGTTGATGGGCAGCTTGCTGCCTCAAAAGGCCAACCCATGCCACTGTTCAAAAGCTTTTTTTATTAGAAAAAATCTTTCTTATTTTCAGGTAAAATCTGTTTCACTGTGAGTTCCATTCAGTGATCCATGTTTTGCCCTTTGGAAATATACAATCTTCCGCATAAATGTTCACTAAAAATACTTGTATTTGCCAGGCTAAACATTGTAAGTTTGTGTCCTGTTCTTTCTATGACAGCGTTCTCCTTCCTTCTCTGGAGATGAGTGCTTGGTTTTCTAGACTGAACACTGTATTTAAGATGTGGTTAAACCGGGGCGGGTTACCAGTCCCTGCTGTGGCCATTATACTCCCATTAGTGTAAGATAATACTATTTTCTATTTTCTGCTAACCCTGTCTGTGTAGTTTGAAATTTTGTGGTAGGTTTTTTGGGGGCGGGGTTGGAGGGAGGGAATGCATGAACTAAGATAATTATTTTCTGTCTTATATTTGGAATGGTTAATTTTTCTGAAATTTATTTTATTTTATTTTTATCCTTATTAACTTTATTTTGTTAGGTTTAACATACTCTAATTTATTGAAATTTTGAACTCTTGAGTTTTTCATTTAATGTTTTAGCTATTCTAGCTTTGTGTCACTCAGGGATTTAATAAATATGTCTTCTCTATATATACCCAGTTAATTATATGATACAAACATCTAACCACGTATTCTCAACCAGTACATATTTATCTGTTTCATCCCAGCTTTTCCCCTTAGTAGCTGTGTGACTTTGGACAAGTTACTGAATTTTCTGCCTCAGTTTTATCATATGTAAGAAGAGAATTAGTAATAGTGTCACCTGAAAGAGTTGTTATGGAGGTGAAGATAGCGAAGCATTTAGAATTATACCCAGCACAAAATACAGCATAGCAGGTGGAAAGTTGCTGGAGGTCAGGAGGGCTGGCAGCCAGGGAAAAAAGCTAGATGTGAAGCAAAGGAGAACAAGGACAAACTGGAACTTGCAAGGACAAAAGATCCCATATCTGTGTCTCACGGCCTCCAGCTTTGATAAGCAGCTAATTTGCAGAAGAAGTTGGCACCACACCTTTTGCCAGAGGGCTATCCATGCCTGGCTTAGGAATCGGAAAAATTGCTGAGGAGCTCCAACAGGAGCTGCAGGTGCTGCAGGTGGGGCCACCGCCCCACCCTCCAAGGTGAGCCAGGCCATCCCTGGCGCGTGCACAGTATTATCAGCACATGGCTGTGCTGCACTCCCCAGAACGCAGAGTGCGGGCCGCTCTTACTGCAGCCTGCACATCATGTGCGTGCACAAGCCGCTGTAGCCAGCCCTAACTTAGAACCACGCAGAGAAGGTGGTTCTGACAAATGTAGCTCCAGCTTAGCTGTGTTTGGCCAAGTCCGCAATCACCGCAGGAGACAAGCCCTTCCAGACAGTGGAAGAAATTAAAAGCTACTTTATATCCTATAGTACGCAATATCTGTATATAAAAGACCATTGAAAACTGTTTTAAAGCTGTACAAGAATAAATGGAACAGTAGAACAGAACAGAGTTCAGAAATAGGCCCCCTTATATGTGGGAATTTCATCTTTGAAGAAAAGCAGTGCAGATCATTGAAGGAAAGTCAGATTAGTTAATAGGTGATGTTAGGAAAACTGTTCATTAAGAAAGAGTCCTGGGAATTCAGCTGGATCCCTGGTAAATAACAAAACTGATCTTAATATAGATCATGCTTTAAATATAAAAAGTGAAATAAAATCATTAAAAAAAAATGGAAGTTTTTTTTCCCCAACTCTGGGAGTGAAGATGGCATGGCACAAAACCCAGAAACCATAGAAGAAAAGATAAAATATTTTAGCCACTTGAAGTGGAAAACATCTACAAGGGGGAAAAAAAATCAGTAAAGTAAAAAATGGCACACTGGGAAAATGTACTTGCAAAACATTTGATAGTCAATGGGTAAACTTAAAATCTGAAATTAAGGGAAAAATACTAAGTTAAAATAAGTAAAGGCATTTCACTGAAAATATAGATGGAAAATAGCATGAACAGTTGAAAAATAAATGTTTGACCCACTCAGAGAAAGGATGTAAACTTAATAATCAGATGCCATGTTTTACTGTCCACTTCAGATTTTAAAAATTTGTGCTCTGGTGTTGGCAAGGATGTAAAGATCTAGTCATTTACCCAGGAGGTGGGAGTGTGTGTTGTTTGATGTGAGTGATAGAATCTTTGGGGAAGAACCTATTGAAATACTAAGTTCACATAAATTTTGCTCCAGGAGTCCTACTTCTGTTGTAGAACTGTCCTGCAGGTGTACTCCCCCAGATGAGGAAGACTGATGAAAAAAGGTGCTCCTTGCTTCCACATCGTTGACCTTCTTTGCTTCTGTACTGAATACTTAAGTGCCGCATGTACCTTCTCGGCCACATCTCCTGTTAGACCGCTTTCCCCAGGCGTGTGATCTGTGCCCGCTTGTTAGGCCTCTTCACTTCCATGTCCTTACTCTTGCTGTCCCTTCTGTGCGCAGTGCTCATTCCTTTTTTTTTTTTTTTTTAAATCCCTAACAAAATCCTATTACTTTCTCGAGGCCTTGTTCAAAAGCCCTGTCTTTGAGGCCTATCCAACACTAAGGCAGAATTAGTTCATCCTTAGGTATACTCACAATACTTCCCTGGCTCCGATAGTCTACAGGAAACATTAACACCTTCAGGGCTTGGATTCATGTTTGGGTTGATTATACACACTCAACAAATGTTTGTTGAACCGTACAGAATTAACGGCTAATTCTTGCCATATTATAATTGGTTGTGTAAACATCTGTCTCCTCTGTATTGTGCAGCTCCTCAAAAATCAAGAATACTGTTGTTTTTAATATAGTTTATTTTTTAATTATAAAAATAATATGTGGATATGGCATGGTGAATTAAATATTAATGTGGAACATAAAAAATGGAAAAGGAAAGTTTCTCTGTATTTCCACATCCAGTTTCACTTCCCAGAGATAATTATTATTAAACTGTTCTTGTTGTATCCCTTTTAGGAGTTTTCCAGATATAACCAAACATATAAAAATTTGTATTTATAATGTATATCTTTTTAATAGCCTTTTTCCCCCCTGCCGAGGCATAGTATACTTACTGTTCTGAGACTTGTTTTCTTCTTACTCTTTATTTAGAGAAGGTTTCCATATAGACACATAAATCCAATGAGGATTGTCATTTGTTTAATCAGTAATTTATTGTTAGATATAGAAGTTGGTTCTATTCTAGTTTTTTGCTGTTAAAAACATTTAAATGAACACCCTTTTACATATAATTCTGCTGTTTGTATGAATGTAAATATTGGCTAGATTCCTAGCAGAAAGATGGCTGGGTCAAGGGGCATGTGCATTTGAGTTATGATCATTTTAGAGTGCTAACTTCACAAAATTTCTCATAGATCGCTTTGGAAGTTCAGGCAGGAAAATGTTTTAGAAAATTAGCTGATCAGAAACGTTAGAATCAAGAGAATATTCTGAGAAGTAACAAAACATTTAGATAGTACTTGATAGGTGAAGTAAGCTTTGAGCAGGCTTTTTAAAAATCAATCTTAAATTATTTTGAATTTTTAAATGATTCATAACAAATTCAGACAAGAGAATAAGTCACTTAAATTTTTTTCTATAGGTTAAGAACACAGATAAATCAAACAGGTTCTTGGGAAATTAATGGGGATACAAGTTTCAGCATTTCTCACTCTTTCAAGCTATCATTTCCTGGGATCCTTAATTCCACCTCTTTGCTCTAGGTGTGTCTGAGCTCCTTGCCCTTATTTACTAAGTAAATGGTGGTCAGAATATACAAATGATACAATGTACTATGAAGTAATTCATCTAACAGATACTAAAGTGCCTTATATGTGCCTTTGCTATTTTATGTGCTGGGGATGCATCCTTGAATATAGGAGAGAACAAACCTGACGTCAAGGAACTTAGAAGTTTTTTTGAGTGCCTGCCCATAAAAATAGGCCCTTTGTGTATATATCATCTGTACTTTCCATTATGCTCTCCCCTTGCCCTGCTCTGTTTTTTTTTCAGCACTGTTACCACCTGATACATATGTTTGTTTTTTTATCTGTCTCTCCCATTAAGTAGAATGTAAGCATATAACTGCAGGAACTTTTGCTTTTAACTACTCTCACCTCCCTAGCACCCAGCACACAGTGTATGAGGCACTCAATAAATAAGTGTTACGTAAGGAAAAAGTTGGCTGTTTGCCTCTGTATGTTGACGCTCTTAAGTAGTAGTTTGTTTTTCAGCTTTATTGCGATCTAATTGACGTAAGATGTTGTGTAAGTGTAAGGTGTTCAGGGTGATTATTTAATACATTTATGTATTGCAGTGTGATTACCACCTGCAATGTCAGCTGACATCTTCTTTGTTGTGAGAGCGTGTAGGAGCTTTCTTAGCAGCTTTCAGGTATATAATACATCATTGTTAACTGCAATCACAATGCTGTACATTAGATCCCCAGAACTTACCTTCAAACTTGATCCCCTGTGACTAACATCTATGCAGTCCCCCAGCACATGTAATCCCCATTCTGCTCTCTGTTTCTACACGAGTATGGCCTTTGAGCATTTCACATATGGATATCATATATCATATAGTCTTTGTCTTTTCTTTTCTGACTGATCTCACTCAGCATAATGCCGTCAAGGTCTACCCATGCTGGAGAAGGCAGGATTTCCTTCTTTCTCATGGCCAAGTAGTAGTCTGTGTGTGTGTGTGTGTGTGTGTGTGTGTGTGTGTATATATGCATGCATGTGTGTTTGTACACACCGTATCTTCTTTATCCGTTCATCTGTTGGTGGACACTTAGGTTGCTTCCATGTCTCGGCTATTGTGTAGCTTAATTAATGTTGCCGTAAACATGGGGATGCATGTATCTCTTAAGATCCTGCTGTCATTAACTGTGGATATATACCCAGAAGCAGGATTGCGGGATCGTGTGACAGTTCTATTTTTAAATTTTTGAGGACCCTCCATACAATTTTCCATAGTGGCTATACCAGTTCGCATTCCCTCCAACAGTGGACAGTGTTACCCTGTTCTCTGCATCTCTGCCATGGTTCTCTTTTCTCTTTGATGAAGCCATTTTAACAGGTATGAGTTGATACCATTGTGGTTTTGGTTTGCATTTCCCTGATAATTAGTGATGTTGAACATCTGCATGTGCCTGTATGTCCTTTTTTTTTTTTTAAATGTCTATTTAGTTCCTCTGCCTACTTTTTTTTTTTTAAGATTTTATTTATTTATTTGACAGAGAGAGATCACAAGTAGACAGAGAGGCAGGCAGAGACAGAGAGAGAGAGGGAAGCAGGCTCCCTGCTGAGCAGAGAGCCCGATGCGGGGCTCGATCCCAGGACCCTGAGATCATGACCCGAGCCGAAGGCAGCGGCTTAACCCACTGAGCCACCCAGGCGCCCCATCTCTGCCTACTTTTTAATTGAACTGTCTCATTTTTGTTACTGAGTTGTATGAGTTACTGAATATTTTCTATGTTAACCCCTTGTATATATGACTTGCAGATATTTCTCTGTAGGTTGTCTTCCATTTTTTATTGTTTTTATTGTTTTATTGTTTGTTCTGTTATGCAGAAGCCTTTTAGTTTGATGTAGTTCCATGTATTTATTTTTGCCTTTGTTGTGTGTGCTTTTGGTGTCATACCCAAAAATCATTGCTGAGACACATGTCAAGGAGCTCTTTGTCTTTGTTTTCTTCTAGGACTTTTGCAATTTCAGCTCTTAAGTAGTTTTTAATCATATTTTGTCACTTCTAATTGTGATTGTAATTTTTTGTAAATACAAAAAAATTGTATTTTTTTAAAGATTTTATTTATTTATTTGACAGACCAAGATCACAAGCAGTCAGAGAGGCAGGCAGGGGCAGGGGAGCAGGCTCCCTGCTGAGCAGAGAGCCCAAAGCGGGGCTCTATCCCAGAACCCTGAGATCATGACCTGAGCCAAAGACAGAGGCTTAACCCAGTGAGCCACCCAGGTGCCCCTAATTGTATTTTTTTAAAGTTTTTATTTAAGTAATCTCTACACCCATTGTGGAGCTCAAACTCATGACCCCGAGATCAGGAGTCACATGCTTTTCCAACAGAATCAGCCAGGTGCCCTTCTAACTGTATTTTTTAAAACATTCCCTGCTTATCTTACATAAAATTTCAGATTGCTCCCTTTCCCCCCTTCTCATTTCCCCTTTAACTTTTCTCCATAGCACCCAACTTCTAACATACTATATAATTTCCACAGGCGTTCCCTAACTTACATAAATTTCATGAGGGCAGTGTGTTTTGTATATTTTGGTTATTGTTGTATCTCCAGTATCTATGGAGGGAACACATATACTTGTTTCAGAATTAGGTATTTGTTGAAAAAAGGATTGAATTATTTGATTCCAAGAGAGACAGCTGAAAAAATTGTTTTATAAGATCTTGCAAAAATGGGAGCAGGAGGGCGAAGAGAATAATAGACCTATTTTGGGGGGTTGAGGCTACGGGCTTGAACTCAAAATTAAGTTTGTGCTAGAAGATTGCTATCAGTGAATAGGTGAGGAAATTGATGAAGCAAGAAGAAAACGCCCAAGGCAAGCTGTGAAGACGGGGGGCGGGGGGGGGGAGTCAGGACAGTGATTTGTTTTCAGTAGAATCAGAGGTTCAAATGCCCACATGAAGGAGAAAAGCAGAAATAGTGCCAACTAGCTGGTGTTGGAAGATAGATAAAGTTGGTAAACCGAGGGCAGTGGTTCTTAAGCTTGAGCTTCTATCAGAATCACCCGGAAAGGTTGGAAAAGCACAAGATGGCTGGGCTCCATCACCCGAGATTCTGATTAGTACATCTTGGGTGGGGTCTAAGAGTCTGCATTTGTAAAAAGTTATGCTGCTGGTCTTTGAGGAACTGCTGACCCCTGTGAGTCAGTGCACCATTTATGGCAGAACCTAGGGGTCAAGGAATCACCTATGCTGACAAGGGATAGCCAGTACCCCATGCGGTCAGGTGGGCAGATCATTGCTGTTAGCTGTGTTATGTTGTCCAGTCTCCTGAACTGCTGGTCCACTGGAGGACCAAAACCATGGTCCGCATGGTTTTTAATTCCTCTTAGGACTCACCACAGTGTTACAGTGCAATCCAAATATTAAATGGTAGGTACACCCACATACACAGAGTGAATTTCACTGGCACTCTTTAATAGAAGCATTTTTTTTTAGTTTCAAGCCTATTACTTTGAAATATCCTTGCCTTTTTTTTTTTTTTTTTTTTTTTTGCTGCAGTAGAGGGAGCTACAATCCAGATTGTATTCATATAGCAATAACACATAATGGGGTTCATTTCCTTTTCCATCCTTTCCTTTTAGTCTTTTTTTTTTTTTAATCCACTTTAAGGAAGTACTTTAAATGTGCAGTTTATTGTCTTTGGGCAGATATATATGCCTGGGTAACTAACATCCCAGTTACTCTGGAACACTTCAGTTCCTAGTCTTGCAGTGAGTGATTTCTGCCCCACCTCCAAATACGTAGCTGCTTTTGGTCACTGTAGGTTGCCTGCCTAGAATCTCATGTAATTGCAATCATGCAGTATGTACTTACTTTTGTGCCTAATGTTTTTTAGATTAGTCAGTGTTATTGCATATATCAGTAGATCACTTTTTTCTGTTGGTAAGTAGTATCCTGTTGTAAGGGTATACCGTGTTTTGTGTATCTGTTATTCTCTTTTTGATGGCATGTGCCCTATGCTTTTGAAAGGAATTGGGGGGAAAAAAGGAATTATGTTTGTTTACCATTTGACTACCTGTAAGTATTTTGCTCTTAATTTTTTCTTTCCAGGAAGTTTTTAATTCTCCCCTTAAAAGTAATGGTACCTCATTGGCTATTATCAAATAGTTACTGCCAAATAATTTGCTATTATTAAATAAAATTCTAAATGTTTCTGATCTTCTTCTTAAAGTAGAGATGGCATAGATGAAACCATAGGAGCCAAAATTTGTAGCAACAGTCTTCCTCTCAAAACTTAAGTAAATATTGTTGCCTAAAGTTGTTATAAAAGTTCTGGTGAGACTTCCAGTTTTCTCTTTGCAAACAATTTTATTGATCAAGTTTTTCTTGATACTTAGCTAGGTTTGCTAATTAGCTGTTCTTTCTAGATGGAATATTTTAGTATGATAAAGAAAACTATTAATATAGAAAAAGGTAATAGTAATACAAGAAAAGTAAATAGGAAAGGGTAATAGACCTGTAATCAAGAACTATACCAAAATGCTAATTGTAGCGTCTAGGAGGTAAGCATGTATGGGTTTCACCATAAAATTCTTTTGAAGTTTCTGAGGTGTGAAGGTTTTATAGTAAAATACTAGGGCAGGGGAAGAGGGAAAGCTAGTAAATTGTTGCCCAGGACAGATATTGTTACTGATGTTGCTTTCCTGCCCTCCAGTAGTTCTGGTTCTCCTTTTTATAGCCCCTGTTATCTGCCCCTGCCTGTCAAGTTATTCTCAGCATAAGCAAATGAAAGCACAGTTAGCCAGCTATCAGACTATTAAAGCTAATCCCCTAGTAAAGAAGGTTTTGAAGTAGGTTCAAAGACAGTTCTGATAATAGTTTTGTCAGTAAAGCATCAAGAGTAGCATGACTTCTAAATTTGTAATCAAAAGTGTCCAAGTAATATATTTAGGAGAGAGGGAGGAATCAATGAGATTTTTGGAGTGAGGATTCTTAGCCAAGGAAAAAACCGTTCGGGAGGAAAGATTGGAAAAACCAAGCCACTATTCCCTTCCATTTATCTTTCATCTTTTATCTTGTCTGTAACTAGATCCTAAAGTTAACCTCCTACCATGAGAAAATGACTATTTTTCCAGCTGGAAAAGTAGCATTAAATCTCCTGTTCTGTGCTGTTCTCTGCACCCTTACCCCTGACAGCTGATTTGCAAACTAAGTCAAATCCATAAGTATTTATTAAGTAACTGCTCTCTTTTCAGAATTGTGCTATTTGGAAATTAAAGTGTATGAAACATAACGCTGTATGAGGAGCTTGTAGTCTAGTTAAGAAATCTCTTATTTCTGGCCCTGGGCAAATTCAGTAAAAGTACAAACTGTATAGTCAAGTGCTAAATAGAATATAAATGTTTTAGAGATTCAAAGAAGGGAACTTTGGCGTGGGCTGGAGTAGTCATGAAAAAAGTTTGAGATAATGCTACATGTTAATAGGTGAGGTAAAGCAGAAAGTCAGTTCATGAAAAGGGATCCAGCTTGAGAAAACAAATGCTATTGTTCTTCAAAAAGACAGTAAAGAAACTGGGCTTACTAAAGAATATTCATTAGAAGTAATGGGAGATAGGCTTCTAGAATCAACATCAGGGAAGCAACAGTATGGATGAACGTTGAGAACATTATGTTCAGTGAAATGAGCCAGTCACAAAAAGACTGTTATGATTCCACTCGTGTAAAGTACCTCTAACCAAACTGATAGGAACAGAAAGTAGAAGGTGGTTTATCAGGCACTGGGGGAAGGGAAAAGGGGAATTGTTGCTTGAAAGGGTGTAGAATTTCAGTTTTGCAAGATTAAAGAGTTCAGGAATCTGTTTCACAATTGTGTGAACATACATAGCTCTACCGAACTTAAAAATAAGATGGTAAATTTCTTTGTTTCTGTTTTAAACTATAGTTGACACACAGTGTTAGTGTTAGTTTCAGGTGTAGAGAGCATACTGATACAATAACTCGGTCTGTGTTACGCTCACCACAAGTATAGCCACCATCTGTCACCGTCTGTCACCACAGTGCTATTACAGTATCATTGGCCGTGTTTCCTCTTCTATACCTTTTATCCATGTGACTTACTCATTTCATAACTGGAAGCCTATGTCTCCCTCTCCCCTTCACCCATTTTGCCCATCCCCCACCCCTGGCAACCATGTTTGTTCTCTGTATTTATGGGTCTGATTCTGCTTTTTGTTTATTTATTTATTTTTTAGACTCCATATATGAGTGAAATCATATGGTACTTGTGTTTCTCTGATTTATTTCACTTAGCATAATAACCTGTAGGTCCATCTGTGTTGTCACAAATGGCAAGATTAAGGGGATAAATTTTATATTATGTGTTTTTTTTTTTAACCACAATGAAAAATCGGAGAAGCAATGGCATTCCTCAAAAGGGAATCATAAGATAAAATGCAAAGCATCAACACTTTAACTCCCATCCCACCCCCCCCTCCAACCCCTATAACTTATACCTGGGGTGAAAGGAAACTAAAGAAAAATAAATGGAACTAAAGGAAACTAAAGGAATACAAGTATGGCTGAGAGAAAACTAGAGTCCCAAAGGAAGAAAAGTAACTTGTTATTTTAAATGATTGCCAGGATGCTAAGAAATTTTATATCAAGATATTACTATACATGTAATTTTGTAATTAATACTCTTTCAGGAATGATGCAGAGAAAAAACAGAATAGGTAGCTAATTTTAAAGAAGGGAAAAGTTGGATTGAGAAAAATAAAAGTAGATGGATTTAATGTCCATTTTCACAAAGTTCTAGAAAGTCATAAGACTTTGATATGAAGATAGGAAGACTTTGGAGAAAAATTAGTGATCAAGAAGAGCCAGAAAGGCTTCCTCAGAACAAGTTCTTTCTGGACTAACTCTAATGTTCTTTTTGGATTGGTTTAATAATAGAGGATTAAGTGATTCCATGAAAATACATGGTGTTTAGCAAATTGTTTGACAAAGTATCTCAAAATGGAAGAACCAACTCTTCCTCCAAGATGAAGTAACAAGGCCCAGAATTTACCCTTCTACCCAAAGCAACAGATGAAATATATAGGAAACAATGGTTTTCAAAACACTGGAGAGGAGGCAGTGAAGGAATGTGGTCTCTGAGAGATGGGAAACAAACCAGCAGCCCTGGCTTTGCCGCAGCTTGCTGCCTTGGTAGAGGTTCCCCACAGCACAGGGAAGGGGACATGAGGCTGAGTGCAGCAGGTTCCCTGAGGAGATCGGAGTTGTGAGTCCAAGGAAATGAAAATAGCTGGTGTTTATAGGAGAGTAGCAGAGAACAGCGAGCTACACAGAGAGAGAACCCCAGAGAATCCCTCTGGGAGTAGTTAGCAGAGGGAAGAAACTATACCCGAGTGGGGGAAAGAATCCTCTATGAGGAATTAAAGGGAACAGTTTATGGTGACCACACAGGGTCAGAAACAGTGCCTGTTCCCAGGAGCCTGACTAGAAAATCTTATAATTCACAGGGCATGGAGTAGAGTACTCAGGATGGTCCTTCCTCAGTGGTGAGGAATAATCTCTTGCTTTGGATCTGCATAGTCACAAAAGCAAGACTTGAGGTATCAAATTGTTTCCAAGTAACTTAACTATATACCTGAACAAAACTCAGGATTTATAGGAATACAAAATTATCTAGCAACCACAGGTAAAACTCAGTGTCTGGCATCGAGCCAAGGATGCCATGTATGGTATACCAGGCAGGAAGGGATGACCAGTAATGAAAATAATCAACTGAAACTGACTCAGAGCTCAGTTATAACTGTTAGAATTAGCAGGGGACATTAAAACAGTTATTACAATTAATCCCATATATTAAAGAAATTAAAGAGAGACATGGGAGATAATAAAATCCAAATCAAACTTCCAGAAATGGGAACTGCAAAGTCTGAATTGAAAAATACACCTTAAGAGGATTAATAGCAGATTAGAACTTGCAAAAGAAAAGATTTGTGAACTTGAAGACATTGCAGCTAAAATCAAAATGAAAACAAGAGCCAAAAAAGAATCTTATAAAAATGCAAAGAGTATCGGTGAGCTGTGCGACAACTGTAGGTTGCTTAAAATATGTGAAGTCTGAAGTGGAGAGGACAGAAGAAAGGATTAAAAATATATTTATATGGGCCAAAATCTTTCCAAACTTCTACCCACTCGAAGGAACTGAACAAAGTCAAAGGACAAGAAACATGAAGAATATGTCACCAAGGGCACATCATAATCACATTGCTTAAAACTGGTGGTAATGAAAAAAAGTCTGAAAAGCCATCAGAGGAGAAAAACGAGTTAGGTAGAAAGCAACACATGCAAGAATGATGGCAGGGTTCTCATTGGAAACAAGACTAATATCCCTTGTGAACAAATATGCATAAAGCAGCTAAACAAGATTTTAGCAAATTAAATCTAACAACCTATTCAATAGATAACACATCATGACCAAGTAGATTTACTCTGGGCATGGAGGTTTGACATTTGAAAATCAGTGAACTGAAAAAGAAAAACCATATGATCATTTCAGTAGACACAGAAAAATTATTGGACAAAATCGAACATCCCTTCCTGATAAGACTCTTAGCAAACCAGGAATGGAAAGGAATTCTCTCAACTTGGTAAAGAGCATAAATGAAAAATC
Organism: Lontra canadensis; assembly: GCF_010015895.1. NCBI lineage: Eukaryota > Metazoa > Chordata > Mammalia > Carnivora > Mustelidae > Lontra > Lontra canadensis. The sequence goes on along the minus strand of NW_022631069.1, from coordinate 2,866,393 downwards.
TACACCTAACCTCATACTGAAAAACTGAATGTGTTCCTCCTAAGATCAGGAATAAGACAAGGATTTCTGTCTGTTATCTTCACTTCAGTTTAGCCTTGAACTGGAGGTTCTGGCTAGTATAGTCAGACAAGAAAAAGAAATAAAAGACATCCAGACTAGAAGAAGTAAAATTATCTTTTTTTCATAAAAGTTGTGGTCATCAAAGTAGGAAATCCTGTGGAGTTACTGAAAAGTTACTAGAATTATTGAGCATTTAGCACAGTTGCAGATGCAAGATTAGTATATCAAAATTAATTATGTATGTATTAAGCATGAACTGAAATTGAAGCTGAAAAACACAGTACCATGACATTATGAAATACTTAGGGATAAATCTTGACAAAACACATGAAAGACCTGTACACTAGAAACTAAAAATCATTGCTGAAAGAAATTAAAGACCTAATTAAATGGAGAGATTCACTTTGTTGATGGTTCTGAAAACTAAGTATTGTTCATTCTTTTCAGATTGATCTATTGATTGAAATCTTAAGAGACTTTTTTACAGAAATTAGAAAGCTGTTTCTGAATTTCATGTGGAAATGTGAAGAACCTAGAAAAACCAAAACAAGTTTGAAAAAGAATAAAGTTCAAAGCGTAACACTGCCTGATTTCAAGACTTACTATAAAGCTGTGATCATTACATTGTGATGTTGGTGTAATGCTAGGCAAATAAATTGATGGAATAGAATAGAGAGTCCAGAGAGGAAAAACCTGGTATATATTTGGACACCTGATTTTTGACAAAGGTACAGAGGCATTGCAATGAAAAAAGATATTCTTTTCAACAAAAGGTGATAGAATAATTGGATTTCTATATGCATATACAAAAAAATCAATTCAAAATGTATCATAGACCTAAGTTTAAAACCTAAAAGTACAGGGGCACCTGGTTGGCTCACTCATTAAGCATCTGCCTTCGGCTCAGGTCATGATCCCAGGGTGCTGGGATAGAGCTCTACATCAAGCTCCCTACTCAGTAAGGAGCCTGCTTCTGCCTCTCCCACTCCCCCTGCTTGTGTTCCCTCTCTCGTTGTGTCTCTGTCAAGTAAATAAATAAAATCTTATTAAAAAAAAAAAAAAAAACCAAAAAACCTGAAAAGTACAGCTTGTAGTAGAGAACAGAGAAGAGCATCTTTGGGACCTTGGGCTAAGCAAAGATTTTTTAGATATACACCAAAGCATGATACATAAAAGAACGAGTTGATCAGTTGGTCTAAAATTTTAAAAAATCTCTCTGAAAGACATTTGAAGAAGAATGAAAGAAAATGAAGAGATGAAAAGATAAGGCACAGACTGGGATAAAATTTTTGCAAACTATATAATTCTGGGTGATATGACAAATTCTAAAATCTCAACAGTAAGACGATATGCAACCCAATTTAAAACCTGGCAAAAGAATTAAACAGATACTTCATAAAAGAATATATAAGGATGGCAGGTAAGCTCATGAAAAAAATGCTAGACATGATTAGAATAAATTGCAACTACAATGAAATACTACTTACTACACATGTATTAGACTATCAGAATAGACCTACACCTGCAGAGAGATCTCCCTTTACTTTTTTGCTTTGGACTTGAGTGGAGATGTAAGGTATGGAGCATCTTCTAATTCTGAGAAGAAAGTCAAGAAAATCTTGAAGATCCTGAGGACGGGAGCAAAAATTGGAAACCAGATCTTCTGCCAACCCAAAAAATCCTCTCCATGAATATAGCAGAGAAAGAAAACATTTTAGAAAACATTTTTATCATTGGATAAGCATGAAACCAGGCTGTAATTTGCATCACAGGCAGATTGCAAAGACAGAAAGAAATTTCACCTTCCCATATAACCAGGCAGATACAATCCCTTATTTACGTGTTCTGAAGATAAATTGTAACTTGTCCATATGTAAGAATAGTTCCTGCACGGCACCATTTGCTATACATAGTTCATTCTAAATTCACGTTGGGGTGATTGGGGTGACCATCTGTGCTAATCAATTGTCTTTATTCAAAGGACAACTGACACTTCTGTCTCTGATAAGGGTTAGTTAGGAGCTTTAGAGAGAAAGCCACCTGAGCTAGAGTCCCACAGTGATAGGGACACTGGGGTTCATCTTCCTTGATGATTACACTGCAAAAGCAGGCCACTAGGAGAAACTAAATTGTACAGCCTGCAAGAAGTTTATTCAACTTTTAAAAAGATTTATGTACATTTCAGAGGGACCGTTTTCTCAAAGCAGCCAGCTAAGAAGAGGGAAGGAAGGATAAGGTGTTTTGGCACCAGGAAAAATTTAGTATTTTATTAAACTTTATAAAACCCAGAGCTCTGATAGTGTTTTACTGTTAAATAAACCAGATTTTGTTATCATCTACCTCTGGGCTTTTGTTGTAGAAGCTAACACCCACTGTTCAGGTAGTTTAGGTATCTTGTATCCTGCAGGCAAAATCTTCCTAACTTATTCAGCCCCTAAGGGCAGAGGAAAATGAATCCCTCCCAGCTCCCTTATATCGCAAGACAAAGCCTAAACCATTGCAGTAATCAGAAGTATCTGCTTTCTTAATTTATCTTTAAAAAAAAAATGCATGTATATTTTGCATTTCGATTTGTAATATACCCACATTAGTTTTAAGATTTCTTCTTTCCCCACCTCTTCCCCTAAACAAAACAAAACAAAAAACACTTTAAGATTTGAGAGGAGATGTGGGGAAAAGCAGAGAGGGGCAGGTCCTTTTGGCGAGATTAAAATTGTGTGTTTTAATGCAGCTTTTTTTTTTAAAGATTTATTTATTTGGCGGGGAGAGGGAAGAGGGAGAGAATCTTCAAGCAGACTCCTCACTGAGTGGGGAGCCCGGGGAGCCCAGTGCAGGCTCCATCATACAAGCCATGAGGTCATGACCTGAGCCAAAACCCAGAGCCGGAAGCGTAACCACCGCAGCCAACCACGTGTCCCAGTGTGTCATCTTTTAGAACTTAATTTCCACTGAGTACGTTTCAATTTAATTTGATTTCTAACCAGTCTGTTCCAAAGACATTGTTTAAACATTAGAAGTATAAATGAAATGGAAGTTTTAAGTTATTTTTCAAACAATCTAAGAGTTGTTTTTTTTTTTAAATGAGTTACATATACATGTAAATGCAAACCTTTTTAGAGTTGTAACATCTTTCTGTGATACACGGGACATTGCCATTGGTAGTTGTGAAGAAGAATAAATGAGTCACCAAGGCTTGTTTGATAAGTCAGCATAGAGGCCCAAGTAAGTAAGTACATGTTAACTTGGCAGTTGGTTCTTTCAGCCTTACCATTTCTGTGTTGACACTTAAATTTTTCTCCTCAGATTTGGTTGACTTCTCTTGCTGAAAACTTCCTGTTCATTTACTACCAACACTTGTGTTGAGATGACTCCTGGCATCACCACCTTGAAATACCTTGTCTTTAGATGAGAGAAAGCTAAGAGAGACATATATGAACAACATTTTTAAATAGCTCTAAAAAGTAAGCTACACATCTGTTCAGACTGAGGTCCTTAATAGCATCTTTTTATATGCCTATAGGCTTTTGTCAGCACCACTTGTCATCTATTAAAACCTTAGTTTTAAGAAAATTCATACTAAAGGGAAAATGAGTAGTGCAGTAGCTAATTTAGACTCTAGACTTCTCAACTTTCACAGCACAGATCACACTTCTCCAGTTCTACTTTTAAAATCCAGGTTAAAAGTCTTAAATCACTAATAGTATACCTCTACATCTTTTTCTGAATGTGTAATCCAAAATTAAAAACCGTTATTTAGCTATATTACTTTAATTTCAAACATTGATTTTGTTATAAATTTGTGAGAATATGTATGTGGTATGTGTTTATGTGAGTGTGTGTGTATCTGTGGGAGTCTGTGAGAGTGTGTATGAGTGTGTGTTGTGGTATGTATGTGTCTACGGGAGTGTGTGTGAGTGTGTGGTCTTGTGTGTGTCTGTGGGTATGTGTATGTGAGGGTGTGGTGTGTGTGTGTCTGGGAATGTGTATGTGAGGGTGTGGTGTGTGTGTGTCTGGGAATGTGTGGTCTGTGTGTGTGTGTGTGTGTGTGTGAGAGAGAGAGAGTGTGTGTGTGGTCTTTGTGTGTCTGGGAGTGTGTGTGTATGTGTTTGTGAGAGTGTGTGGTCTTTGTGTCTATGGGAGTGTGTGGGGGGGTTCTGTGTGTTTCTATGGGAGTGTGTGTGAGAGAGAGAGAGAGTGTATGCATAGTGTGTGTGTGTCTGGGAATTTATGGTATGTATGTGTCCCCATATGTCTAACCCCTGCTCTCTAGTCCTGCTCCAGGCCCCTTGGACCTAGCAGCAGTGCTTAAGGTCTAGAGGTATCCTGGAGGTCGGGTTGGACGTTGTGTTAGTTCCTCGGGCTGCCTTAAGAAATTACCACAAACTTGATGGCTAACAGAAATTTAGTCTCTCCTGATTCTGGAGACCTGAAGTCTGAAGATCATTCCCTCTTGTGGCAGCATAGCTTTAATCCTTTTCTCTGGCTGCTTATGACCTTTCTCCCTGTGTGCCTTTGGGTCCAAATCTCCCTCTCCTTTCTCCTGCAAATTTCAAGTTACTGGATTTAGGGTAGGCCCTAAATCCAGGATGATTTCATCTCAAGATCCATAATTGATGACATCCTCAAACACCCTGTCTCTAAATAAGGTCACATTCTGAGGCTCCAGATGGACGTGAATGGGGGAGGCGGGCACACTGTTCAACCCACTACAGTAGTATTCAATTAGGTTCCTTTTATTATTATTTTAGGGAGAGAGAGCTGTGGGGAGGAGCAGAGGGAGAGGGACAAGCAGACTGTGGTGAGCACAGAGCCCAGCGTGGGGCCCAATCCCTTGACCCGGACGAGATCACGACCCAAGGCAAAACAGAGTCTTGAGTATCAACCGACTGAGCCACCCAGGCACCCTTAATTAGGATCTTTTTTAAAATGATGGTTTAAAACTAATATTCCTTAAAGAACTCAAAATAATGTCCCTTTTTGTTATCTAAAGCCTGCACATTCATTATTAATTTTTATGTTTGTGTTTATATCCGGTACTTCCATAGCATCCCCCATGGAAAGGAATCATTTTGTGGGAGACTTGAATTTTCTCTCTTCTCTTTCAAGAAGTGATGAAATTAGAGCAAGCCTGACCCATCAGCCCATATTTAACCAAGAAACATGGGATTGCACAGAACATAGCGCTTCCGGATATATTTGTGCCCAGAACTCCAAGAGCTCGTGCTTCCGGCCTCCCTACAGTAGACCCAGCAGTCTCTTGCTACCTCCAGCCAAGTCTGTTTTTTTCAGTTCCAGCTTCTCTGCCCATGACATGGTGAATGAATTCGAGTCAAGCAGGTCTCAAGATCTAGGGTCAGGGAGGTTAGAAGCCCTGTTACTCTCCATTCCAGCTTTACCAGTTACAACGTTGCCTCAATGCTGTCTGTTTTCACTCGGTCATCTAGGAACTGTAATGGTAATCAGAAAAGATATAAATGTGCTATTTTTAAGATAAAGGAATTTCAGCAAAATCATTGTAAAGGAGTTCTTTTTCAAATCCTAATGAGGAGTTAGAACCCAGATTTCCTGACTCTCTGGAGTTGTTTTTTTTATGCTCACCTTAAAGACCCCTTTAATAGAATTTAGATTGGAATATGCCCAGCATTATAGGTAACAATTATTGTTTGTGTCAGCTCTATCACCGTGGCTTGCAGTGCCCATAGGGAGGTTGGGAATCCTTGCCTTCAAATACACAGTGCTATTACCTATGGAGAGCAAGCACAAAATTCTTATAATCCATAGTGTTTCTGAAACCTTCATTAAACAGTTTGCATTACCTACTGGAAAAACTACAAAAACTCCTACTACTAAAGTACCAGTATATAAAAATCTCTGCTAGGTCCAGATAATATGCTAGTTATTTCCTTCAGTGTCTGTTAATAAATGTGAATTAATCACCTTCTACTTGTACTATGAGCTCTGTAAGCTGCCAAAGTAGATGATTGATCTTATGTGTGACTTTTAAAAGAATGTCTGTGAAAAATCACAAAGTGGTTTGTTCGTTCACGAGGGAGCCGACTTACAGCTTTGCTGTCTGATGTGCTTCCAACAGGTGTGTGGACTTTGTAAACTGTCTCACATCGGCAGTCCATGGGTGCATCTTACTGGATTTTCTTATGCACCTCACTATTCTAGAACATGTTGTTACTATGTTTTAGATCGTGTGAGTGAGTGAGTTTCATCCTGTGATGTGTTTTTCTTCAGAGCTCTTCAGAATAGGCTTTTGGTTTCCTCTGCTGCTGTAACTAGCTCACTTGATCTTGTTGAACTCTAATTGAAACTCATTTCTCTCCCTTTTATTTTCAGATACTTGTATCTGCTGTTCTCCAATGATGACCTTTTACCTTTAGACCACTGGGTATTCAATACAGAGGCTCATCCTCTGCCTGTGTTACATTTAGCCAACACCACACTTTCAGGAAATCCTGCTGTTCGATGAAAGCAGCTCCAGAAAGACCATTCTCACCTGTGTTTTGTTTACATGGACCACTACAGAAATTAGTCTGGAGAGGGGGCTTTGGGAAACCTGGACCTCGTAAGTCACCATGGCAGGGTGAAACATGACTGTGCCCCACAGGACTTTTCAACTTGTAGATATCTCAACTTTGAAATGATTCCATTTTATACCTGACCAAAACATATTCTGGTATGTGTAAGACAAAGACCTGGTCTGCTTGGATTCGTAAAGAGATGGTCACAAGGGAAATTTTGCCTGTTACTACTATATTGTTTTAGAGTCCTGGAGTCTGGAGTCTGGACTGCCTAAGAATAAGCCAAGAATGTGGAGCACCTTGTGGGAGTGAGAAATGGCCTTGGGAACCAATTCTAAATGTGTTCCTTCCAAAGCGGAGCAGCTTTCAAATCAAATCTTTACTTACCGGTTCTCCCCCTTTTCTCCATTTTTAATAATGGAAGGAACTAGAACAGACTAAGAACGGTGGAACTGCATCGAGAGCAATGAAGACTGGAAAAAGAAACCCGAGTATCTGTCCCTGTTTCAGTTTTCAAGTTCCCCATTGGACGACCAGACTGGCAACCATTTCAGATCCCAGTGTATCCCATTGAAATTTCTTGGTTAAATTTAATTTTCTCTGGGGGCACGATCTCACAAAGAATACTCTTCAAGTCTTTGTCTCCATATGGAATCATTGAAACTGGTATTTATCATAACCACTACTTATGAGCCTGGGTTTGGGATTTTGTGCATGTTGATCAGTCTAGTGTTGGTAGCATGACCAAAAGTGGGGGAATCGCTACAGTTTGTCGCCTTGAAACCTGTTCTAAGAGAAAGCCTTGGTTTTGTTGGGAGGAGACTTTTTTTTTTTTTTTCCAAACCAGCAAATCTACCAAGTGAACTTTATCCACTTTAACGTTGTTATAAATTTAGTAAAATCCCTCAACTTAACGACTTTACGTGGCTTGGCAAAATTCACCATACTATTATGCAGCTCTGAATTTACCCAAATTTCTTTTACAACCTATTAAATCAAAAAACAAAATACAATGAAACTTGCTTAAACGCTCTATCTGGAACGGTAACAGGGGATCCTTTATTATCAGATGAGTGAGCTTTTCACAAATACTTTATGTAAAAAATAAAATTCAGCTTTTATTTTCTGCAAGGGTATTTATAGAAATCCAAAGAAGAGCTTCAAAGTAATTTTTAATAGAAAAAAAATGTGGTATAATCATATTAACTAAATTCGGGATATACCTAAGGGAGTTTCTCTTACCATCAATAGATTTTGCAGTGATACTTATTTTTAAAGAAATTACTATTTCTTTATTTTGGGGGGGGAAGAACTTAAGTTTTTTCCAGAACTGTATTGTAAGATAAGTATGCTTATAAATTTTCTGTCCCTTGAGTTTATGTCACGGTGCAAGACACTTTTTCTTCTTTACATTTAATACAAACAGCTTCCATTGACAATAAAAGTTGGGAGCAGTGTAACTAGTCTGATATTTACTCTGAATTTGGAGATTTCATGAAACAGTGTTTAGGGAAGAAGCCCACCTTGGAATTCTGAAGACATATTTTCTTATTTTGATAGCTTTTCTGTGTAACCTTTTAGCATGTAGTAGATTTAAATTGGAGAAAAGATTTAATAAATTAGTATAATTATTTTCTAAGAGTGATCATCTTATGCCACCAAGAGTCAAACAGTCCTCACGATTTAGGAGATGACCCGTAAGTGGTAAATGCCCCTTTTTCTCAGTATATCTATAAAATAAGGATGTGGAGTCAATGCATTATTTACGTTTTTAAGAGAGTTAAATTTTAGCACACATTTTTAAATTATATCTTTTACTATTTGAAAGACTGAAATTTTTAAATGAGAAGGGTAGATGACTAACTTTAGAAAGGGAGAGTATTTTTTTCTCAAAATGTGTTGGCCTTCCTCCTAAAAATAGCACAAGTCCACTTACGAGTCCCTAAAAAGTGTGAACAACTTGAGGTAGCAAATAGCCACTGGGCGCCTGGCGGGGAGCCCACCCACACTTTGTTCAGAAGTGTGCAGAGTAAGGGGCCTCCTTGGGCTCCCGGGAGCCTCTCAAGGAAGGAGAAGACTGAGCCGCCTCCCCGCCAGTGCTGGGTTTCTAGGTCTGGGCTGACTGGGGCTTAAGAGGGGGCGGAGAGTTGCCAGAGCATGGCCAGTCCTCCCCCAAGCGAAAAGTCTGAGAGGGGCAGAGGATGGGTGTTCTCCACCGCCAGCTCGCTTCCCTGTGATGAGAGAAGACTAGCACTTCTTACAATGTTTCCATTGTTTCTTTCTCTGAATACCAAAGGCAATTAAAGTCAGCTACAAATGACTTGCCAGTGTCATGTTTTGTTTTGTTTTGTTTTGTTTTTAACAGATTTAAAAAATTATTTCCTGCAGGATCAACCCTTATCCCATATTCCACTTAGTTTCCAAGAGTATATTTACTTTCTACAGTCCCTTACCGTCCTTTGCATTTTGTAGACCTATTACTCAGGTTAAAATCCTCGTTACATGTATAACACCTTCACAAAGAGCCTACAGATGCTCCTTTCCAGGTGCCTCTTCAGAGAGCTGACACCTCACTTTGTGCCTTTGGCACAAATGTGCTAAGTAGATAGATCAGTTGGTACATTAAAGAAAAGAAAAATAGAGGTGTTGAACACCCCCTCTACTTCCTGCATTTCTCTTTTACAATTTTAGAGTCATACTTTTTTGTTGAAACCGGTCTAAAGTTGTTTAAGCCAAGCGAATGCAGCCCTAACCAAAAAGTCATCTCTGCAGAAAAATAAGACCCCAGTCAGAGGGTTCTTGTTTTCTGGTGGGTTGCATGTATGTACTGTTTTGTGTCTGACACCCACTTAACGCCTGTCTTTGAGCAGTTATTTGTATATAAGAGTGAAGCCTGGGTATTGGAGGAATGTGTTCCTTTTGTGGAAATGTCCGGCCCTCATTTCTTTGTGATGTCAGCTAAGGCACCCCTGGGCTGCCCTTGGTAGATCTTAACCAAGCAGTTTGGAACTGTGACCATCGGCTTCTCATCTCCACTCTCCTTTGCCAAAGTCTTTGTCCGAGCTACAGATTTGTTGATAAGACTGTGCTTGCCATTCTCGTTGCGCAGTTTTTCCTTCAGCCTGAATTTCTGTGAAAGAATGCACGAGTGAATGAGAGAATGAGTGAACAAACATGGAGTCCCTCGGCCTGTGCCGAGCATCGTGCCAGGCACTCTCAAGCATTAGAACGTTGTGTGATTCCACTGGCATTTTCTGTGTAAGAGTAATTCATACCATTTTAAATATTTTCCAGTATGAATTATGTCACAAAATCCTTAATTTTATATTTCGTTTAAATTAAAGAGGAAAAAAATGGTTTATAATATATTTTAAGCAATGTGTCACTATATAATACTAACAACTGTAATTGTAGTTAATAACTAAAGTCTCTTGGAAAATGTCAAAGAAATACTTCTGATGCAACGTTGACTAAAATATTTACTTTAGAAATAAAAACATTCTTATTTTGCTATATCTCTTTATATAATCAAAAAATGTTTTATAGAAATGCTGGTTATTTTCTATTCAAAAAATATTGTCACGTAAGTCATGGGTAAAATCTGCAGTTGTAAATTGTTCTTGCTTTTCTGAGGGTCCTGGTCATGGTCCCGTGCTGTTTAATATAAAGAAAAATATACTAAAATATGTCTAAGTTCCAAATAACAAGTTTCTAGTAATCGTATTTTGAGTTCTTCTTTTTCATTAGGTCTCCTTTCCTTCAAATTCTCTAGCTCGTATATTTTCCATTCTTTACATAGATATTACACATAAATACAATTATATACAGATTTTTAATATTGTCTGTGTTTGTTAACAAACACTAACAAACACAGTTGTTAAAAGTTTTGGCTACACAGATTCTAAGCAGAATGGTTGAGTAGCTAAATATGATGTGGAAATATTTTAATGTACTTTTCTGGTTCAAGAACACAGGTTAAGATGATCTTCTGTTACTTCAGTTCATTCAGGTCATGATGGAAAGAAACATTCTTTGATCTGTAAAGGGTCAGCAAGCTTTTCTGTAAAGGGCCAGATAATAAAGACTTTAGACTTTGTGCACCATACAGTGGCCTAGCTCTACTACTTAGTTCTGCTATTGGAACATGAAAGCTGGTATAGACAATACGTAAATGAAGGGGTGTAGCTGTGTTCCAATAAAACTTTATTCATAAAAACATAGTTGGATTTGGCCCATGGGTCATAGTTGTTAACCTTTGATCCCAAGTTTAATTTCTGTAAGATCCTTATGTAATCTTTGATCTGCATCTTTTCTCTGTTTGAGTTACATAATTCATTTTCAAAGCAAAAAGACTGTGTGTATGTATGATTGTATGGTTTTGTGTAACCTAAAGCTATGTATTTTGTTGTCTTGAAAGTAGATCTACTCTTGTGGCGTCTGTTCAGGTTTCAATCTGATACGACCATCATGAAAGAGGCATTTGTTGTTGTTGCTGGTGGTGGTGTTTGGGGGGTGTGCTGTCAGCCAGTTTCCTTGCCTTGTCATTTAATGCTATAGTTCCAGACACCCCATGTGATAAGGAGGGTCTCTGTGGTGTCAAAATATTGTAGTTTCTTCAAGTTGGGCCTGCTCATTGACCTTTGGACCAGGACTCTGGCTTACTGGAGATGCAAGAGCTCCCCCCATCCCTTGAGGACTCTCAGGTCCCTCCAAGGGGAATATGATAAAATCTCTGACCTTTGTGCTGCAAAAGCCAATCTCTTGAAAAATTTGAAGTAACAGAAAATGGGTTACGTGCCTCACTTGCCATTTGGCAAGCCACTCTTCCTTTTTCAGACTGCAGAATGGTGCTGCCTGTTCCCTCTAGAACGGCCTAAATCTGAGTGCAGAGGAAAGATAAATCCAGAAGAAGAGTTCCCTTTTCTCTTACTGGATAACTTGCCTCAGATCCTTAACAAGTCCATTGCATTATTTCAGAATGTCAGTATGCCTCATATCTAAATGAAAGCATCCCTCAGCGTCGGTCTATTTCCATGACTGAGCAGCTCATCTCTTTTAAACTTTGCTTGAGCCCGGCAGCGCTCATGAAATTACTCCAAGTTACACGACACCATAGTACTAGTATATACGTTGCAGTGCACCAGCCACCATGACAGAGAGATATTTCACTAATGGGTTTATCAAATAGGCATTTAACTCTTTGGAAATTCTAGAGGAGGGGAAGCCTGTAGATGAGCTGCCTTTCTAGGTCCAGCCTGTGCAGAGTGCTTCAGTTCCGTGGGTGTGAGTGTGAGCGCACACGTGCACACACACACACACACACACACAAACCCACATCTATGCATGTTAATATGCACAGGGTTTTTATCGCAAATGTCTTGCTGCTACCGAATTCTACGGCAAATTGCTTTCCAGGACACTCCATGGAGAGAAGTTCAGCTCACTCTTGGGAAAAATTATTTGTTAGAAAACAAATGAGTTTTTGTTGGATTAATTAAATAAGGTATCCCCCATTTTAATTACTGGATTTGGAAATTGAAATGCCATTCCTCAATCTCACTGGTCTCAAATTCACTGATGAAATTTTTCCCTTAATTAGTAAGCGGGGTGAGTATAACCCCCTAGATCGGTACCCACTGGCCGCTCTTGAACTGATTTCCAGTCATGTTCTCCATATGTAATTTTTATAAATTAAAGGTAATATTGTATATTAAAGATCAAATAAAGATGTTCCTTAAGTGAAAGTCTGTTTACTCTTCATTCGTACCCACTGATGTCAACAGAGTTCAGCCTTCCTACTTGCGTGACAACTTTGGCTTTTATAGTAACTGGTAGTCTCCAGTCTCCTAGCTTCAGAGAGCATTTCTTTTGGTTCAGCTAATCGTTAACATTTATTGGTTTATTGATTTTTTTAAAAAAGATTTATTTGTTTTGGAGAGAGAGTGCATGTGGAGGGGAGGGGCTGAAGGAAAGAGAGAAATAGAGAATCTCAAGCAGACTCCCTGCTTGGGAGCCAGCCCAACGCAGGGCTCAGTCCCAGGATCCTGAGATCATGACCTGAGCCCAAGCTGAGAGCTGGACGCTCAACCGACTGAACCACCCAGGCGCCCCTGTAAGGGGTAGTTTTTACCCCATCTGATTTTGAGAACTGACGATCTTCCGGTGTTACCGTGCCTGGTACCGCTAAGATCCAGTCCACTCTCTGAGGTCATCAAGTTTAAATGCTCCCTTAATCACTGGATCTCATTCCGTCACATTAAAATCTGACCTGAGGGCGCCTGGGTGGCTCAGTTGGTTGAGCAACTGCCTTCAGCTCAGGTCATGATCCCGGACTTCCAGGATCGAGTCCCGCATCGGGCTCCCAGCTCCTTGGGGAGTCTGCTTCTCCCTCTGACCTTCTCCTCTCTCATGCTCTCTCTCACTCATTCTCCCTCAAATAAGTAAATAAAATCTTTAAAAAAAAAAAAAAAACTGACCTGATTCTTGAGCAAAGACAGGCTTTGGGGGGGCTTGAGGAATAGGAGCAGCTAGACTATAGTGGTTTAATCTCTTGACACTGTAAAGACACAGGATATCTAAAACACTGAGCCCATGTGGCATCAAATAAGGTAGCAGTAAAACCTGAAACAACTAGTTTACAACCAGGGTCTCGTTCTTTCCAGCACAGTGGATTTCAGCTTCATCAAAATTTCAAACAAGGAAATATACATTGTGGCCATATCAAAATTCATTGCAGACTTACCTCTTCAAGAGCAACTAAAACAGTACCAGGTAAAAAAAGAAGGTCTCTGGGTAAGGTCTCTGGGACTGATAAAATCTGGGCCTCTGCCAGATACCTGAAATTTCCATCACCATTTATTAGGTTAGAAAAGACTGTCAACATGCAGATAACATTCATGTTAAGAGAATGGGTTTGTCATAGAAACATCATAGATGAGTGATTACTGGGGGTAAGGGTTGGGAAAATGAAAACACTGGCCACAGGACACAGACGTCTGTAAGGTAAGTTCTGGGGATGTAATGTACGAATGGTGATTACAGTTGACAGGTCTGTATTACATACTTGAAACTTGCTGAGAAAGTAGATTTTAATGTTCTCATCACACAAAAGGTATGTAAGATGGTGGGTATGTTAACTAAGTTTATTGTGCTGGTCATTGCACAATGCATACTGCATATCAAATCATAGGCAACTTAAGTTTGTACCCACTTACGCCATTTCTATCTCGGTAAAGCTGTTTTTTCTTTCTTTCAGATTTTATTTATTCATTTGACAGAGACAGCGAGAGAGGGAACACAATCAGGGGGAGCAGCAGAGGGAGAGGGAGAAGTAGGCTTCCTGCTGAGAAGGGAGCCTGATGTGGGGCTCGATCCCAGGACCCTCGGATCATGACTTGAGCCAAAGGCAGACGCTCAATGACTGAGCCACCCAGGTGCCCCAGTAAAGCTGTTTTTTAAAAAGCATGGAACCCATATGCTTTTTTAAAAAAGCTTTACTGAGATGGAATTGGCATAATGTGTAAGATGAGAGCATCTTGTTGGCCGACCTAACACAATTTTTTTAAAATTCTGTGATAAAATATAACATAAAACGTGCTATTTTAACCAGTGTTAAGGGTACAGTGCCTTGGCCTTAATAGTTACATTAACGATGTTATGTGAACATCACTATTTCCAAAACTTCCTCATCACTTCCAACACATCTCTGTAACCATTAAACCTGTTCTCCCTTCCCCGTCCAAAAATTTCAATTTCTTAACACCCAGAAAATCACAATTTTCTTGTTGGTAAAAAGAGTATAATAGGATTTTCAGGAGAAATTTCACTTGAGAAAAATCCATGTACCTGGTCTGGTACGAGCTCACAAGTTCTGTTACTGTTTCTAATTATTTTTATTAGCAGATCAGAGTAATAATTTCTAAAGGAATAGAAAAAATTTTTAATGAAGAGGGGAAGGCATGGTTGCCTGGGTGGCTCTGTTGATTAAGAGTCTGACCTTTTTTTTTTTTTTTTTTTTTTTTTTACAATTTTATTTATTTATTTGACAGAGACACAGCAAGAGCAGAAGGAGTGGGAGAGGGAGAAGCAGGCTTCCCACTGATCAGGGAGCCTGATGCAGGGCTCAATCCCAGGACTCTGGGATCATGACCTGAGCTGAAGGCAGATGCTTAACTGAGCCACCCAGGCACCCCAAGTGTCTGATTCTTGGGGTGATTCTTGATCTCAGCTCAGGTCTTGATCTTATGGTCATGAGTTCAAGCCTCGAGTTGTAGCATTGTACTCCACTCAGGGTGTGGAGCCTACTTTAAAAAAAGAAAAGAAAAAGGTGGGGGGAAGGGCAGTTAGGGCAGAAGAGACCCAAGAAAACCATCTAGTTCTACCTCCTTATTTTATACATAAGGAAATTGAAACCAAAAGAGGGGTAAAATGAAGGCATTAGAAAATCTTTAAGACGGTTTTCCAGTTTTATCATTCAGGATTCTATGAAATAAGACTTGTGCAGTTTTGTCATAAAAAATGTAATGACAACCAAATATGTTCATGATGTATATGAACCAAGCAGTTTATTTATTTTAACCAAGCAGTTTAAAAACTATAGGAATAATTTTTTTTTTCCTAAAACACACAGCAAAAAATGTACACTGAACGTGGCCATTATCTTTGTGGGGTAAGAGTATAAGAATTCATTTTTTGATATTTGCTTCTTTTAAAAAAATACAAGCTTTTTTTGTTTGTTTGTTTTTTTAATACCAGCATTTTTGAGGTGCAGTTTACATCAGGCTTTCCCACCACAAGTGGGAAGTGGTGGTTGTTGAGTGAGGTTACAGAGATATACAACACTCTCAGTCCATAAAGACCCAGCATGCCCACTTACAGTCAGCCTTCATTCCTATCCTGGCTTCTGACACCCGGTGATCTATGTTTGTCTTTATAGATTTGCCTTTCCTGGCTATCTCATATGCATGGCATCATTCACGTGTGGTCTTTTGCACTTGGCTTCTTTAACCTAGCGTAACAAAGTTTTCAAGCCTGCTTGCTTGCTTGCTTGCTTGATTGATTTATACTTTATCAGTGTTCCTTTTGATTGCTGGAAATAACTTCATTGTCTGGACATATCATTGTGTCTCCACTAACCAACGAATGAACACATGGATTGTCTCCCCTTTTTGGCTATTGTGAATAATGCTGTTATGAATATTTGCAGACAAGTCTTTGTGTGGACATAGTTTTTCATTTCTCTTGGATACGCACTTAGGAATGGAACTGGTGGGTAATATGGTAAAGTTATGTATAACTCTTTAAGGAACTGCTAGATTGTCTTCAACACTGTTTTTACATTCCCACCAGCTTCTCACAAGCTTCTCCAGATCCCCACCAACGCTTGCTGTTCTCTCTCATTCCTTATAGCCGTTCGAGTAGGTGTGAAGTTGTCTCTCAGTGTCGTTTTAATTTGTATTTCCCTAGTGACTAATGAGTGAATATCTATGCTATTAGCCATTCCTGTATCTTTTGTAAAATGTCCATTCAAATATTTTGCCCACTTAAAAACTAGGATTGTTTATCTTACTGCATTGTAAGAGCTCTTTGTATATTCCGTATTTATTTTCTTTAACATTGTGATTTGTCCTTTCATTTTTAAGGGTGTATTTTGAAATACAAAATATTTTGATTATGATAATGGTCAGTTTATCAAGATTTTCTTTTATGGATTGTCCTTTTGTTGCCTAATCCAAGGTTACAGAAACTTTAGACTTAACGTTTTCTTTTAAAAGTTTTATAATTTTAGCTCTGACATTTAGGTCTAGGATGCATTTGGAGTTAATTTCTCATGTATGGTAAGGGTCTAAAGTCACTGTTGCATGTGAGTAATCCTAGTACTATTTATTGAAAAGACTGCTCTTTCCCTATTAAATTGCTTTGACACCTTTGTAAACTATCAATGGATCATAAATGTAAGATTTTATTACCGGATTCTTAATATTGGTTCCACTGATCTATGTCTTTCCTTGTGTCAGTACCACATTCTGTTGATTAGTATTGCTTTAGGGCAGTGGTTCTCACTCAGGCTGCTTTTGCCCTACTTCCCCCAGGAGACATTTGGCAATATTAGAAGGTGTTTTTGGTTGTCATGACTGCGGGGGAGAGGGAGTGCTGCTGGCATTAGTGGAGGGGATGTCAGGGGCAGAGGTAGTATTTCTTTCTTTCTCCCCCCGCCCCCGATAATAGTTCACTCTTAAGTTTGTTTGCATATCTTATAATTTTTTATTGAAAAATGGACATTTTAAGGGTGCCTGGGTGGCTCAGTCAGTTAAGCACCCAGCCCTTGATTTCAGCGCAGGTGCGGATATCAGGGTTATGGGATCGATCCCTGAATCAGGCTCTGCGCTCAGCCTGAAGTTGGCTTGTCCCTCCTGCTCTGCTCCTCTCTCCTACCTCTGTCCTCTCTCTCTCTCTCTCTCTCAAATAACTAAATAAATAAAATCCTAGAACGAGAGAAAGAAAAAAATGGACATTTTAGGTAATATATTTTTGTAGCAACTCTGGATTCTGCTCTGTTCTCTACCCGAGGAGGAGGTGCTTGTTGCTACTGCTGTTTTTATTTGTTCAGTGATTTCCTTGGACTAATTGTGTGGAGATGATCTTTCCTGGCCGCTTATGTTTCTGCTCAGTTTTGTATTCTTAAATCTTGTTTATATATATTTTTTATTTAAAAAAAAATTTTTATTTATTGGAGAGGAAGAGGCAGAAGGAGAAGCAGACTCCCTGCGGACCAGAGAGCCTGACCAGGGCTCCATCCCAGGACCCTGCGGTCATAACCTGAGCCAAAGGCAGATGCTTTACCCACTGAGCCACCCAGTGCTCCTAAATCTTGTTTGTATTTTTAGATCTGGCTTCCTGGAGTCATCTCTGTGTCAGCATAGCTTGGGGGTCGGTCAACAATTTGCATAACAAAAGTTGTCCTCAAATACCTTTAGCTGGTAAGGGTTTCTACCCTTTGCCACCGGATCTGTGTGTGGGTTGGGGAACACATTCAACATTCAGGCAGTTGACAAGTCTTCCCTAGCTTTTTACCCTGGGCCCTTGTATGTATGTTTTGCCTGTGTCACTCAGCCATGGATGTCCAGGGCTCCCTCTGGTCTCCCCTGAATTGTGCTCTGCCTGGCTTTTGTGCCCCTCCTTCCAGCCCGCTCGGGATGTGTGGCAAGCTATAGTATGGATTCCCTGGATCCATCTCCCTGGGACATTTCTGGCCAATGTGCCTGCCAACTTGTTGCTTGTCCCAACCAGAACCCAGACCTCAAGCTAGCAGGGTCACATTTCCCATTCATTCGCCACTGAGGTGGCTTCTGTCTCTTACAATAACCAAGGGCATATTTTCTGCACACCAAATCAAGTGTCGGCTCCCAGCTTCCCCTGCCTCTGGTACAACTGCCGCCCCCATGGAGCCTGAAGGGAGCAGGAGCAGGACGCTGGACTAGAAAATTTGAATGTGATGCATAAGATAATTGGTATGGTTATTCCACACACATTTATCGAGCTTCTACCCACTGTTTCCAGAGCTCTAAAAAGCTTCAAAGATACATGAATCAAAATAAATAAATAGGGATGCCTGGGTGGCTCAGTTGGTTAAGCGGCTGCCTTCGGCTCGGGTCATGATCCCAGCGTCCTGTGATCGAGTCCCACATCGGGCTCCTTGCTCGGCAGGGAGCCTGCTTCTCCCTCTGCCACTGCCTGCTACTCTGTCTGCCTGTGCTCGCTCGCTTTCTCTCTCTCTGACAAATAAATAAAATCTTTTTAAAAAATCAATCAATCAATCAATCACCCTCATCTAGGGAGGGACTAAAATCACCCTCATCTAGGGAGGGACTTGGCCTGCTTAATATTATGACAAATGCTCTAGTAGAGGAAGTCATTGTGTGTTCTGTGTGGTAGGAGGAGCGTGTAGTCAAGCTTAGGACAGGCTTGGAGGGGAGAGGATGGTCAAGATCGTTTCTTCAGGTCACTGACATTTAAACTGAAGTGAAGCTAAGGGGGAAAGGAGCTATCTGATTAGGCAAAAATAGCTGAAGAAGCCGGGGGGTATGATTTTCAAAAGTGGGAAGATTAGCCTCGAACTTGAGAAAAGACATCCATATCCCAAAGACCCATAAAACCCATAAAACCTTCCTGTCCTGCAGTCCTTTTCAGACCCCGAGACTGCTCTGCCCATGGCTCAGGATAGGCCCATGGGGACACCCCACCAAAGGTCCTGGCAGTGGCTCTCCCTTCTGAAAGCCTGGGTTCAGCCATCTGCAAGGAGAGAAAAAAAAAAAAAAAGAATGTATTTAGGAAGTGGTTAAAGGACTCCCCCGGAAATAGCTTTCAAAAATATTCATCAAAACTTTGGATGACTCCAAACTAAAAGAACGTGGGCAGGTTGTTTTTAAACAGTTCAGAGGTAGAAAGCCAGAAATGCACGCCACTAGAGGGCGGTCATCTCAATTTCTTTTCTTTTTATTCATTTGCTCTTCAGCCGGCTGGAGCTTGGGAGGCTGGGGCTGTGGTGAAACCTCTTGCTTATGTTTTTCAGTATACCCTAATGTTGGCTAACAGAGGATGCCACAGCTCCTGGCTGCAGGGCAAAGTGAGACTAAGGACTCGCTGGGACCTCCAATGGCCCCGACACAGTCCCGCCAGCCCCAGAGCTCATGCCCCACCGACACCAAGCTTACCACGGAATGTCTGCCAAACAGAAGACAGATGTCGCCTGAAAAAACCTTTAACATTTCCCGCCAAATATGACCCCTCCCTTCCTTTAGGGCTTTGACCTAATAGGTACGAGTTATTGAAAGATGGGAAATATCTCCGATCAGAAGAGAGACCTAGAAAAATTCTAATTTGAACCCTACTAGTGATTTTAGCTCCCATAGGACACATTGCAGAATAGTATATGTAATGACCTTCTATAAGTCATATGATAATTGCTCACCATGTTTCTTATTTATACAACTCCACTTAACTCCTTTTGGAATTATTTTTCCCTGAAACATTTGAGCATGTATGTGCCAAGAACGATGTCTGGCGCTGGAGATCCCGCACCAACTCTAACGCGGGTGGATCTGCTGGGCTAGAAGAAGGTGCGCCAGAAAGGCAAAAAGCATGCTTTCTAGCAAACCTGTGTACCCGCTGCCACCGGACCTTGGAAGAGAGCATTTCCGGGGGTGGGGGGGGAGGGTTGCGAAGGAGGCCTGTGAGCAAGGGAAGTGAATTTTCCTAAGCAAGGAGGAGGTCTGAGGGCAGAAATCGCACCCTTGGGAGTAGACAGGGCCACAGGGAAGTGCAGAGGAACCCAAGCCACCCTAGTTCCCGCTCACAGAGAGGGAGCATTGGACTGAAGTTGGAAGAGGGAGAAGCTTGTTGGATGTGGTAGACAGGAGTCCGGCTGCAGCAAACAGGGAAAGGCATTCTAGGCAAAGGGAAGGCTGTATTTCAGACAAGGTCGTATTTAAGGCAAGGACGAGAGCGCCTTTTCCAGCCACCAGACCTCCGAAGTGCGCCTGCCTGGCGGTCTGTGGCAGTGAGCATGGGGCTGACCCCACAGTTACCCTCCTGCCCATCACCTGAGACCTGCGATCTGCTGCAAAGAGCTGGGCTTTTCCTCCAAGCCAGATGGAGCCCTGGATGACTGAGCGAGGGAGACGGGATGGCTCTATAGTTTTGAAGAGTCAGCCTGGAGAACGCATCGTTGGGGACAGTTAAGAATCTACTGAAATAATTCTGGTGAGGAATGATGGCGACTCAGACCCGCAGGGAGGGCCGTGATTTGGTCAGTCTTCTGCAGGTGAAGCCAACATGATTTGTTCACTCGTTGGTGATGACGGTAAATGGGAGAAGTCAAGGTCGGCTCATGTGACCCGAGCACCCAGCAGAATGGGGTTACCACTTAACTGAATGGGAAAGCCGAAGATCTGGGATGCGCGCACCGAGGCCTCTGCTCTTGCGCACATGCAGTTCCTGCTGGACATGGAAGCGCGTGGGGAACGGGGAATGTAAATGGTGGGCAGCGCGAGCCTGGGGGTGGTGGGGGTTGCCGCGCGCAGTGCGGAACTTTGGCCCCCGGTGCGTGGTGCACGCAGCGCCGGGTAGAGGCGCTGAGCTCACCAAGGGCCGTGTGCTCACTGAGATCTCCGGGGCTGGGGTCCCCGGGAAGCCCCGGGAGAGCCTGAGAGCAAGGGAACACCGTGGCTGCACGGGGCGCCGCCGGTGAGACGCCACCCGCCCCGGGCGGCTCTAGGAAAACCAGGGCTGAGAACTGACCACGGGCTCGGCAGCACGGAGATCATTGGTGACCTTGACAAAACCACGTTGGTGGGTGGGTGGGGGACAAAAGCCAGCTTGGGGTGGGGTCCGGACGAAGCGGGAGGGGAAGAGGAGGACACAGCGTCAACAACTTTTTAAAGGAGTTTTGCTGCAGTGAGGAGCCTAAAAGCAGGAGGTAGCCAGACACAAGAGGGACAGGATCAGGGACAGATTTTCTTTGAGAAGGAGATACTGCAACTTGTACGTGTTCCCACGGAAACATTCCCACAGAGGGAGACTCTGATGCAGCCAGGTAGGTTCTAGGGTGGGCAACGGCTGTGCGGTCAGGGGCGCAGGAGGAGGCCGCAGCCTCCCTCCCAGGAGAAGGTGGAGGCCGGTCCTTGCGTCGGGAGCGCGGCAGGAGTGTCGGGGCAATGTGGCCAGGAGACTGGGAGGCGAGGGCCGGTGGGGGCTGTCCTCCTCCTGCTTCTGTTCTCCTGGTGAGCCAGGACTGGAGGCCACTAGTCAGACTGGGGATGGGGAAGAAGGCGTGGGGATTTAAGGAGAAAGGAGACAAGAGAAAGCATAAGAAATAGTTTCACAGAGGAGGGAGGACATGGAAAGTTAGGGAAACCACCTCATTTTGTCATCTATGGTAACAACTCCATCAGCTGGCTTCCATCAGTGCTCACACCCGCAACCATTTAAAATGCTGAGTGGAATTTTAAAAAGGAAAGAAAAATCACTTTTAAAAGCATTTGGGAACTGCAAGCCAGCAGGAGATCATCAGACCCAAATCTAGGAGGCGTGAAACCCTAAGAATCAAGCCCACACTCGGGGCCACCTTTGACCGCAGGGCATTTGGTGATAGGGAAGAAATAGCTGGGACACTTCTCCGCTGTGCTGGAGGGGGCATCAAATTCAGCTGCCCACCTGGGTTCCCTGTCCTTCGGGCTCCCCCTCAGTCCTCCATGCATCTGTGGGACAGTGCTGGGCGCCGCCCTGAGCAAGGAAGAGGCAGGATGAGGGCAAGGTCTCTCCTTACAACCCCAGGCTGGGGAGGGGCAGCTCAGGCTGTCCTCTCTGAAGGTCCAGGAGAGAATGCAACATGCAGGATGCTGGCTCATCCACTCCCCTCACAATCCGGCACCTCCTGGGGCAGCAGAAAGCCCTGGGGCATCCCAAGGAGAAGGGGGAAGAAAAGCACAGGCTCAGGTGGAAGCAGGAGCGGGGCCTTCCAGGGTTCTGCCTTGTTGACCTCTGGGATCCGGGAGCTGGCGGGGGCACCCCAGGGTCTCATGTCTGACCTTGCACTTCAGAGGCTCTGTGCTCATAGGCCAGACTTCAGCAGGGCACCAAAAGCCCCTCCATGCCCACGCCACGGCTGCTCATTTTTCCAGCCTCTCACTCACCCTGCCCTGCCTCACCCCTCCCACTTTTACTGGCCGCAGAATGGGCAGTTCAGTGCGCTGACAGGGGAGGGAATTAGCCTGGGCCAGAGGAGCCAGAGGGCCCCGGAATGGACACAGGCAGTGTGTGCCCGGGGATGGAGGACACGACGTGTGGAAGTGGGTATTGTGCGTGCAGAAGAGCATGAGGTATATATGGGTAAAGGGGGTTGTTGGCGGTGGGGGTGGGTGTCCAGGGCTGGCTCCTAACCCCTGAACTGCCATGTCTCCTGACTGCAGCGAAGCTCAGAGTACGGGGCCCAACAAGAATGCCTTCACTCCTGCACCTAGTGAAGGGCATTTCCAGCCTGAAAGGATGAGGTCAAAGGCAGCCAACAACACCCCTGGCCTGCACGGAGGGCCTGACGCAGCCCCTACTCCTTTTCCTCGTCAAGGTAGGCAGACGACCTCAAAGAGCCACGTGATGTGGCTTTGGGCCTGTGTCCATCAGTGTCCTTCCATGCAAGGACCAGGAGCTGACTCTGGCCACTTAAATGGAAGATATTTTTGACAAGGATACGCAGGGACTCAGGCCACCGACAGGAAGCTGGAGGCACAGGCTAGGACAGTGGGTGAGAACCAGGCATTCAGGAAGCCAGTGCTCCGAAACCCCCCAACAGGAGCCCCCTGGCAGACACAGCCCGCATTGTGGGGCCACCGCAACTCGTTCTTCGTGACCCCTTGCTCTGGAACCCCATGAGGGGTTTGAAGTCTGTGTTTGGGGTAAATAGTGACGAGGGGTCCAGTGGCTCACTCTGACTAAGCAGGGAGAAGGAGCCTTGCCCACTGGGACTCACATCTCAAGGGATTCCCTAAAACTTGGAAGGCCATCTGGGTGTGGGGAGCAGCAACAATAGGAAAGACCAATAATCTTTTAAGTCAGACCCTGGAGTTTCAAACCCCAGGTCCGGTACGCACGCACTGTGTTACCACAGGCCACGGATCTACCATCCCGAAGGCGGTGTCTTCGCATGTGAGAAATGGGATAATAATACACCTCTAAGAGGGTGGTTGTGGGGATCAAATAGCTTGTCCCACACGGCATCCCAAGGCCGGGCCGACGAGTCCCCGCCCCAGCCTTGCTCAACAGACTCCTCACCTCCTGAAGCTTTCCCAAGTTAGGGCAGCTGCCTCCCTCCTGTGAGGACAAGGAATCCCTCTGATACTCACGCCCCTGTTATTCAGCTTGACAGTTATACCCTTGTATCCCATGGCCTTCTGAAATGAGGGGCACCCCGATAATCACATCACAGGCATTCTTTTGTGTAATCCTCACAACAAAGCACACGGTAGGTACTAGGGTTACTCCCATGTTCAAATGAGGAAACTGAGACTCTGAGTGCCTAAGTAGCTTCCCCGTGGTCCTCTGAGATGAGAGCATGTACTGCTAACCCCTAGATGGGACCACCTCGACGATGGCTGACAGAGCCTGCCTGTGGGCCCGGCTCCAGCCACCTTAGCTCACAGCACGAAGCCAACCTGCCCCCAGAGCCAGTGCCCACTGGGAAGGTGACAGGGACCCTGCCATTTCCTTCAGAGTTGGGTGGGCCCCTTCTTCCCCATCCTGGTCCAAGTGTGTGGCAAGGGCTAGAGGAGTCCTGCTGGAGCTCTGGGCTGCCCAGCCAAGAGCTCAGACACCCGGCTCAGACAGCCTTCTTTGGGGCCTGGAGGAAGGAGCAACAAAAGAGGAGCCTTCTAGAAGCTACACTGAACATGATGTGGTCCCCAGAGAGCTCTGGAAAGAGCAGAGGACCAGAGGCCTCCCAGGCACGTCAAGGATAACCTCTTGACAAGGGCAGCATGTGACACAAAGGCATGCCATTTGCCCTGGGCATTCAGGGCCTGGCGCCCCTCAGCCCAAGTGCCCAGGAAAGGCAGCCCTGAGCCTGCAGGATGGAGGGAAGCAGGTCACACCTGGCTTCCGCGGGCATGGTTTCATTTTCCTCCTCTAATGAAATGTTTCTAAGAAACATAAGATGAAACATTCTGAGGGTTGGGTATTTTTCCACTTGACAAACACCTGTGATTTATATAGCACAGGTTACTCCTCCCTTACTCTAGTCCTTTCCTTCTTCCTCCCCGGCGGCAGCCCAGTGCAGTTCAGGATGGGCTCAGCTCCCCTGTGTTGTGGGGCCCCAGGGAGAGTGTCTGGAGAGGTCCGCCACCAACGCCCTCAAAAGCCCACAGCAGGTGCTTGCTGCCCAGCACAGTAGGCTGTAGAGTAAGATAGGGAGTCTTGTGTCTCTGTGGTCCCTCCAGGAGCCAGAAGATGCCAAAAGAGATCTGGTTCCCAGCAACATCAGGAGAGCAGAGGCTGCAAAGGGCAGAGCCCCCCCAGCACCATTTAGCCACAGGGCGACTGAAGCTTCCCTTAGCCCTCACCTTAGGCCTAAGAACCAACAGCTTCCACTTAAAAAGGAACTAGAATTTTTTAAAAATTTAACTTGAAGGGGTCCTGGAGTTTGTCATTGGAGACAATTTGCAAATAGGAAACAAACACACAAAAAAATGAGAGAGGAGAGAGAGAGGGAGACAGGAAGATTTTGTCAAATTCATTCATGCAACCTTTGCTTATTTACAAAGTACACTGTGTCATCATTAATGCCGAGTTACTGGAGGATTTACAAAGATTGTTATATTTAGTCCCTGGCCTCAAGGACCTATCATGATATTTCCATTTCTACTCTGCTCTTAGATGATCTGAATCAGGGAACTCACCCTGGAAAGGGCTTTATCCCATCTAGTCTTTTTGTCAATAAATTTTAGATCTGGCTTGCTTTGGCACAGGTGCCTCGGCTAACAATTAGATGAAAGCCAGGTTCAAGTAGACGTAGTGCAGCCAGTATGGGTTTCATCTGGCGCAGCAAGCACTGAGCGAGCTTCTGTCCTGTAGCGCGGCTGGGTGCCAGGGGTGCGGCGTGGAACAAGGTCAGTCCCTGTTCTCAAGAAGAGCCCAGTCAAAACACATCCAAAGGTAGAGTAAATGCCATAAAAAGACGTGACGTGCTGGGAGCAGCGAGGGTAAGACCCCTCAGCTGGGAGTCAGGAAGGCTTTCTGCAGGAGGTAGCCTTAGAGAGTTAAAACAACCCTTCCTCCCCCAACCCTGCACCCTCTTCTGTATCTCTGTCGTATCCCAAGCACGTCTGTTTATTCACTCTTAATCATCCATGCACACATTCAGCAAATATTTATTAAGCTCCACGGTGTCCTAGGCACTGTGCTAGGCTTGAGAGTCCAGGGGTGAGAGCAGCACAGATCAAGTCCCAAGTGCTTGTAGGCATTCCACTGGGTGGAGATGGGCGAGAGACAGCAGCCAACGGGGGAATAAACATATCGCCATGTCGGCCATGGGCCATGCATGGTGAGTGTTCTAAATAAGGTGTGGGGGACACATAGCTGATTGCATACAGGGGAGGCCTGTGTGTTCCATTTCAAGTACAGCATTAAAGAAGTCCTCTCTGAGGTGGAGACATTTGAGCAAAGACCTGAATAAAAGCAGCAGAGTGAGCCTGGGAACTCTGGGGGGAAGAATATTCCCTGCAGAGAGATTCGGCAAGCACAAAGGCCCTGGGGTAGGAGCATGACGGATGGCCAGGTGGCAGGAGCCACCTGTGAATGAGGGGAATGGTGGGTGGAGAGGCAAGCAGGGGCCAGGTGAGGAGTCTGGGTTGTATTCTAAAGGTGATGAGAGGCCACGGGAGGATTTGAACAGGGACTCGGATCATCTGACTTTGTGTGTTGAAGAGATTACTGTGGCCGTAAAAGGTCAAGGAGGGAAGCAAGGAGGACTTAGGGAGTATTTTCAGTTTGAGGAACAAAAAATAGAGCTGACCTTTCCGATATAGGGAAATAGCAAGAGGAGTGAGGCTCGGGGCGGGGATGTCAGGGACTCAGGTATGGGCATACCAAATTTCAAGTGCCTGTTAGACAAACCTGAGTGGAGACACCGAGCAGACAGTTGGATCTGAACCTTAGGGACTAGTCAAAAACACCATGGCCAGGCAGAAGGCCAAGTGGATGAGCACTCCCAAGAGTTCATTCAGGTTTGGTCTGTAGGAAATTATTAGAACTTCCTTTCCCGGAGCAACATCAGGAGCCTAATGAGGTAAAAACCAAATCGTGGGTGTAAGACAGTGAGGATAGATCATGCTTCCAGAAGAACCAGCTTTGAGTTTTCCTCATTCCCTTTTTCCTTGTTTTCTAGTTCATTAATTTTCACACTTATCTCTATTTACCTCCTATTTCCTTCGGGGTTTCTGTTCTGCTATGGAGGGGAGTCTCACCTAAGTAATTCTCACCTTTTCTTCTTTTCTGAGGCAGGTGTTTCAGGTAGAAAAGGTTCCAAACATCCCACATGCGGCATTACACAAGTTTTAAAATGTGGTGATTACACCGTCATTTCGTTCTGAGGATTTCTAAGTTTCCACCGTGAATGGAAATTCTTTGACCCCCTCTTCCTGTCTTATCCCCGGCAAGGATGCAGTTACAAAGCGAAGTTTACTACAGAAGGGCCACAAAAATGACAGGCAGATCTGAAAAACAAAGACATGGAAATTATCGAAATAAAAAGTGTAACCACTGCAATGACAACCATATTCACTAAATTAAACAGAAGATGAGATGACACATTGAAAAGGAATTTATTCAGAGCACGGCAAAGAAATACAAGAATATGGGGAAAACGAAAGAGATGTTAAAAGCATCGAAGATAGAATAAGGCCTGTTATGCCTGATTGGAGTCCTGGAAGGAGAATCAAGATAAAATGGAGCAGAGGTGATCGCTACTGAGGAGATCCCAGAAATGACGCAATATGAATGATCTGTGAACCCACAGATCCAGGACACATAACATACGGGAAGCAGGATAAATGAAAACCAAATCCATGCCTAGACACACCGCATTGAAATGGCAAAACATCAAAGAGAGAAGACCTTGAAAGTCACCAGGGAGAAAACACAGATCCCCTGAAAAGGACAGCTGGAAGGAAGCCAACTTCTCAGCAGAACAATGGAAGCCGGGAGACTGACCATAACCCGTCGAGCGAAAAGAGCTGTCCACCTAGATCTGTGCCCTCTGCAAAAGGGCGGCTCAGTCTGTTAAGCGTCTGCCTTCTGCTCAGGTCAAGATCCCTGCTCAGTGGGGAGCCTGCTTGTCCCTCCCCCTGCTTGTGCTCACTCTTTTGCTACCTCTCTTTCTCTCTGTTAAATAAATAAATAAATAAATAAATAAATAAATAAATAAAATTTTTTTAAAAGGGACTCTTCCAGAATAAGGGCCAAGTATCTACGGGATGCAAAATTGAGAGCATTTACCACCAAGAGAAACATTCTAAAGAATAAACTTCAAGGAAGAAAATGATGCCATTAGGATGGTATGATATAACCAGAAAAAACGGTAAGCCAGTAAGTGGTCCCTATATCCATAAACTCAAAACAGGTTTTTCCCAGGAGCTAACTATTCTGAACAGCAGTGTGAGAGTTCAGAGAAGGAGAAATGGGGTGGATGGAGAGGAAGGTTGAGCCCCCCCGTCGTAAGATTTTGGGTTAAATACGTATAGTAAACTTTGAAGGGAACTACCAGAAGCATAGAAATAGCACACGAGCATTCAAATGTGGAGAGACAGAAAAATAGGAAATAAAGGGAATGACTTGATTAATTCTTTTCTAAAGGCCGGAATGAAGAATGACAGGAATGGTCAGTTTCAACTAAAACAGGGATGGGCTACTTACGCAAGGCAAGACTAAAGGATAAGGCGTAAGTTAAGTACCCCCATGGAGGAGTTTACCATGAGATAGTGGTGGGTCAGACCAGAGCTTTGGGGAACGTGAGGTTGCCCAGTGTGGAGGGTGCACCCAGAAGGTTGGGGCAGGAAGCTTCACCACGCTCTGGGCCTGAGCTGGGGCTGTGGCAGGGACCAGGGACCAGTGACCAGAGACGGGCAGGCGGGGGAGATGAAAACGTCTTCTCCGTCATCCCGACAGAAAGCCAACAGTGCCCATGTCTTTCCAGTCAAAATGACAGCAACAGGCCTCTGATCTCAAACCAGGAAATAGTGCTTGTGCCAAAACCAGGCCAGAACGCAGAGCTCCACATCAAGGCCTCTGGAACTGTGAGAGGCTGGGCTTTTTTCCGTACAAGTGACATAATGTGTGCCCCAGGCAGTCTGGGCCTTCCAATCCTGCCATCAAGGGAGGGGGCTGTTCAGTCTCCCCCGCTGAAAACCAACCTCTTGGCAATTGTCATTTGAGGCTGTGCTCTCTCGGAAACTAAATGAATACTGGAGACTGAGACACACACACACACACACACACACACACACACACACACACACACACAGTGTTTTAAAAACAACCGACTCCACTGTTATTGTAATAAAAATTCCTCCCACATGAACCAAGATTGGCTGATTCCAAGTCCCTCCTCTCCAAAGTTCTTCACACCTCACCTGAAAATAATAGGCGGTCTTATTATTTCAGTAGGCTGGGCGGGTATTATTTTTCACATTTCCTTTCACTGATGAGGAGACAGCGACCCAGAAACTGACGTGGCTCGCCGGAGATCACCCAAAGCTGAGGGCAAGGAAGCCGGCCCGTGGGGTGTGGGCCGGTTTCTCTTTCTGCTGGCAGGCGTGAGCTTGTCTGGGTGAAAAGAGGGAGTCAGTGGAAGAGAATGGGGCTGACTCCAGCCTCTGTTTCCATCGTCCCCCTCCCACTCAGTCTTGCTACTTCTTTTTGTAAAGGGTTCCCTCCCACCCAACAAATAAGGAATAGTTTGAGATAAACATAAAACCTTGCATTTGGATTTTCACGGATTTTCTCCAGTGTAGGCCCCAGTGGGCAGTGTAGACCCAGTGGCCCCGGTTTTTTCCTGAGAAAAAACCCAACATCCAAAAAACAGCGGTTCCTGAGAGAGAGAAAATAGAAGAGGAGGTTATCAAAGAAATAAAGAGGATTTCCCCAACATAAAAAACACGAACTTACACATTTGAGAGGATGGTCTAGGTGCCTGTCACAAAAATGAAAGACCACCTCTCTGAAACTGTGACGTTTCTGAACACTGTAAACAAACAAAAAAACCTGAAGAGCTTCTAAAGAGAGGCAGAGTACAAAAGTCATATTAAAAGGACCAAGAATGGGTTTGGATTTCTTGAACATCACCCTGGAAGAGAGAACATATGGATCGTTGCTTTCCAGCGTATTCTGTGGGAAAGCGATGTCCAACCTAGAATTTTACATTTGGCCACACTGTCAAGCATGAGGCTCAAATAAGGACATTTTCAGGACAAGCAAGGTCTTTAAAAATGTACCACTTGAGGAAATGACGCTTGTGAAATGGCGAAGCTAACATTGGCGTTTGGCCGAAGCCAAAAATCACCATCTGAGACACATGGCTAAATCAGAAATTTTATTGGTCAAGTTTACGTATTAATATAACTTTATGACAAAGAGCCTCAGAGGTCTTTAAAGTCTGGGATTATAATGCAGGGAGAAGGCTTTGTCAGCACTTCAAGCTGCTCGACTATTCCTGTGGTCATTATATCTGTCATACAAACAGATGCTCACTTTCAACTGAGTTTGGGTGGTGGAGAAAGCTAATTTTAGTGTTTCCTTGTCGACCCGGGGTTCCACTGATGGTGACATTGTTCTCCAATGATTAATCTTTTCTTTTCTCTATAGTAATGCAAATAATGCTTATCGCCTTTTCAACTCCTACTTGAAGATTGGGCTGCTGATGAAGATGCTATTTCTTGGAAGCAGTCCAAAAAAACGAAGTTTTGTACTGTCAGAATATGTTCACAAGGAAAGCAAATTTTTGCTCTCACACAAGTGTGTATTTTCTTCAAAACCTTGGATAAACAGGTATGGGAATGAAATGACAGAACTGGATTTCAGAATAACAAAGTCCATAAATTTTCACCTGTATCTAAGATTTTATTGCACGTTGCATCAATTTCAGCATCTTCCCTGGAGAAGAATGACAAGAGGAATTGAAACAGTCATAACTTTAAGAAAAAGTTGTTCTCTGGGGCACCTGGGTGGCTCAGTGACACACTCAGTGAAGTGTCCAACTCTGGTTTCGGCTCAGGTCTTGATCTCAGGGTCGTGGGTTGGAGCCCTCCATTGGGCTCTGCGATGAGTGTTGAGCTTGCCTGGGATTCTCTCTCTCCTTCTCCCTCTGCCCCACCCTCCAATTTTCATGTGCATGTGTGGGCTCTCAAAGGAAGGAAGAAGGGAGGAAGGAAGGAAGGAAGGAAGGAAGGAAGGAAGGGGAAGGGAGGGAGGGAGGGAGGAAGGAAGAAAGAAAAGGGAAGGGAAGGGAGGAAGGGAAAAAGAAAGAGAAAAAGAAAAAGTTGTCTTCTCAAGATCTTTCATTTCAGTTACTTCTCTAGCAGAGTCTAGCAAATGAATTAATTTCTCTGCAATCAACCAGTGGGTGTGAGCTGATCCCACTAGGTTGGTATGATTAACTGACACCTACAAGATTAAGTCATTTTTTAAAAAATCAAGCCATCTTTTATAGGTAATAGGTGCTGTTCCATCTGTTTGACCATCTCCTGTAAGTACATGACAAAATGATTCCAGAGTCATGCAGTTTCTTTTCTGCTGAAGACTGATGAAAATGG
Organism: Lontra canadensis; assembly: GCF_010015895.1. Taxonomy (NCBI): domain Eukaryota; kingdom Metazoa; phylum Chordata; class Mammalia; order Carnivora; family Mustelidae; genus Lontra; species Lontra canadensis. The sequence continues at coordinate 2,835,450 of NW_022631069.1, read as the reverse complement.
CCCATTATCTTTTTGCTTCAGTCTGTAATTCTGTTAAAATATAGTTATACTTACATTCTTAATATACAAACTTGAGAATGTGTGCAAAATGTTTTGCTTGTCATTCCTAAGTCACTTACTATCTTCGCTGTGATTTTTCTACTGTCAATCTAAAGATGGTTTTCTATTCTATAAACTCAACTTCTATCAGTTTTGCCCTTCTCTTGGTAAGACCACCTCTTCCCACTCCCATGCCCCAGCCTCACTCCTTGACAAGCAACTTTAAGTAGTTTAATTCCTGAAAGTCCTCACTTTATGAAAAGGAAAAACACAACCATTGCTTCTACTGTTTCCTTTTACTATTTGCACCAATACTTCTGGTCACCCAATGTGTGGATTTTTTTTCTCCCACCAACCAATTCTCCAACACCAGCTGCATGTCTGTGGATTCCATCTAGTTCAGACGCCATCTGCCTGAAGTCAGGCCTCACAGATTAAGGGCTCAGCCGCACAACACTGTTCTCTTTTCACACACCAAGAGCAAGCGTGAGACCTCAGGTCACCCACATTTCTGTCTGATGTGACAAATCAGGGGTTCCTCAACCCCCTCCTCGGGTTTGATAATTTACTGTAATGGCTCACAGAACTCAGGAAAACACTTAACGTTTACTGGTTTATTACGTAATAAAGGATATAGATGAATAGCCAGATGAAGAGATACACAGAAAGGTCCAGAAAGGGTCCTGAAAGCAAGAGCTTCTGTCTCTGGAGTTGTGGTGCACGCCCCTCCCAGCACATAGTTGTATTCACCAACCTGGAAGCTCTCTGAACCCCCTAGCTCGGGGATTTTTATTAAGGCTTCATCACATAGACATGATTGATTAGTAACTCAATCTCCAGTCCTTCTTTCTTTGCTGGAGGATGAGGGTAGGGCTGAAAGTTCCAAGCTTTTTAGTTGGTCTTGCTGACCCTTCCCCACCCTGAAGCCCACCAAGAGTCACCTTATTAGAACAGATGATGTTCCCATCACCCAGGAAATTCTAATGGGTATGGGAACTCTGTTAGGAACCAGAATCAAAGACCAAATATTAGGACAGAAAGTGTTCCTAGCACCTTTATTGCTTAGGAATTTACAAAGGGCTTTAGGAATGCTGATCAGGAGCTGGGGATGAAGGCCAAAATATTTATGTATTTTATTATATCACAATACTATACAATATCTTGAAGTAGTAGAAATACTAATTTATAGAAGACTTTAATAAGCCCAAGACTCCTATTGTAAATTCTAAGGGTATTTAAAAAGGAAAAAAAGGGGCGCCTGGGTGGCTCAGTGGGTTAAAGCCTCTGCCTTCGGCTCAGGTCATGATGGGATCGAGCCCCACATCAGGCTCTCTGCTCGGCAGGGAGCCTGCTTCCCTTCCTCTCTATCTCTGCCTGCCTCTCTTACTGCTTGTGATCTCTGTCAAATAAATAAATAAATAAATAAAATCTTTAAAAAAAAAAAAAGGAAAAAAAAGTGGAATGTAAAGAAAAAATGATAAATATATATATGTAAATATGTGTGTATATATGTATGTATATATGAATGACAGATTTAAACCCAAATATATCAACAGTTACATTAAATATAAATGAACTAAACATTGTAATTAAAAGCAAAGATTGTCAGCCAGGATTTTAAAAAACAAAAATATTAAGCTATATGATTCTGTCAGGAGAATCTACTGGAATATAAGGATAAGAAATGTTAAAAGCAATAAAATGGATTAAGGTACACCATGGAAATACTCATCAAAAGAAATCTGACATTATTATATTAATATCAGAAGGATTACCAATATTGCCTTTTCTGCATAGCAGACAACGAGGGGTAAGTATTTTAGTATCCTAGTTCTTTTCATTCAACCTGGAATTCATTGCTTGAAGAAATCTCAAAAACATCTCCTCTTTGATCATTGAAAATTGATGTCAGTCTATTTAGTTCTTTTAACAAGTATATTGTTTACATTTTTCTCCAAGGACTCAAAACTATGAGAAATTATCTTAAAGCACTCTTATGATGTCTCCACTTTGAAATCTGATAAGTGAAAAGAAAATGTGTTTTGTTTACCTCATCTGTTTTCTAAAAAGAATTTCTTTTTTATACATTATTTATATATTATGTCTAGATAGAAGACAGTTTATTGTGGATGGTGTTGTACATGGTTTGGCTTTTTTCCTTCCTATGAAATGTTGAGGGGATGAAATACTTCCTCAAAAGCCATAACAAGTATTCTTGAAATACCTTTGGCTTAAGTGGAATTAAATAACTGAAAGCTAAATATAGTTCTTAAAGTTTATTTTGTCAGTGTTATGAGTGCTAGTACATCAAGCTATTCTATAATAATCTGAATAATGCTCTATTATTCTTTCTTGTGGTATTTAACTTTTTATTGACACTTTGGGTTCATAAATTTCTTCTCACAGTTATCCTTCTAACCCATTCTATCTTACCCTTCATATCAACTGACATTCTATTTTTATATATGTAGCTATTGTTTTTAATAACTGTTTTTGTATGTAAAGTTACTCATTAATTCTTATAGCATTTCAATTTTGTAATAATTGATATATATTTATATTTGACTTATTTATATTATTTATAGAATTATATATATATAGAATTATATATAGAATAATTATAGATTTATTTATTGAATTAAAACATACAAAGTACACAAAGAGATTTACACTCCAAAATACATCTAAAATGATTACCCTCAAGGATGAATATTCTAATATTAACAATAAGCTGAATGGCATAACTTATTCACATGACTGACATTTTTTCATGAATTGTATATGATGGTAACTCTCAAGGTCACATGATTATTGATTGTTACAAACATGGATGCCAGATGTGATGCTGGAGCGTGGATTTGGCACTTTGGCCCTCTTAAGGCTGAGGCTTAATGCCAGCACTCAAATTGAACTAGTATATACCCTATGCATACTATTCTCCATTTTTGAGGAGGTCTTCTACTAAAAGAGAGCATGAACCAAGTAGAATGAAAGGGGAGATTCAGGAAATCAGATTTCCATCTTTTTTTTTTTTTTTAGATTTATTTATTTATTTTAAAGAGAGGGAGTGAGCTGGTGGGAAGGAGCAGAGGGAGAGGGAGAGAAGCACACTCCCAGCCGAGTGTGGAGCCCTACCAAGACGCAGGGGGTGGATCTCATGACCCTGAGATCATGACCTGAGCTGAAATCAAGAGTTGGGGGCTCAACCAAGCCACGCAGGCATCCCCGGTGCCCCATCTATGGCAATGACAATGAAAGGAGATTTTTAGGACAGCAGCTGTGTGTCAGTCCTGAGTGTGGCAGGTTATAAGCATTCAGAGGCAGATCTCCAGGCATTGGAACTAATAGAGAACCTGATGTGTCTGAGTGATTAAGGGCGGTTTTAGACGGTTAGCTGAGAGCCTGGTTGCGTTAGTCATACATATGGACAACCGTATCAGACAAGCTCTGTGAGCCTCGGCACGCCATTCCTGCAGCTGAGCCAAGCAGCCAGTCTCCCAGGCTTTGTCTCCTCTGTCACTTCCAGGGTTGGGTGAAACGCTACATCCCAGGTAGGGGGATCTGGCACCCCAAGTGGGCAGCCCATGAGGGCACTGGATAATGCAACCCGGAAGTGCAAGGGACTAGATTCACAGGGGGTGAATTTTACCGTTTGAGAGACGGGAGACAAGAAGGAGGCGTGGAGTTCAATTCTTCCGTAGAGGACATGGGGGCACACTTTCACCTGTCCGCTCACCTGGGGAAATTACAGGTGCAGATGAACATGCCCGTGCAGCAACCTGCTCCGTCTGCTGGTGGTTCTCTGCGCTCTGGTGTGTGCTCACACACCACTTTGCCTTGCTTCCCCCCTCTCCTTCCTTCCTCCCTTTTCCCTCATCCTCACTTCCCTGGATTTACATCTCCCGAATAAAGTTGACGCACTTTAGTCGGCCTTCGGACTCGGCTTTTTAGAGGATTTGGGCTAAGCTGAAAAGAAATAACTTTTCAATGAACTTATATCTAAAAGCTCGAAGTAGTGTAAGAAATGACAATAATAGTCGAGGGTGTGGCTCAGCCCTTAATAGGGTGTGGTCATAACACTGTAAATGCTAAATATCCAACGAACAGAGATGAGAGCTGCCTTGGAAGAACCGCTGGGACAGAGATGATTGCTATGAGTGGCAATGCTGGTTAGAGAGACCTACATTCTCTTCTTCCATAGTGAGAAGTTACTTAGACTGAAAAATCTGAAAAACTGAATATTAAAAAGAATTAAAAGAAAAAAACTAATAGGTTTGGGGACAGGAGAATAGGAAGTCGAAGACAATTCTTTTTCAAGTCTCCCTGAATTAACCAATTCAGCCACTTACTTCTGTGACTTCGGTCTTCAAAGATACATTTGAAAATGCATCTCAAACAGTGTGGCTTTATTGTTGTTTACTGCAGAATCAGATTAGGGCAAATGTATGTTTGCTTTTATTTTTTATTTTTTATATTTTATTTATCTACTTGAGAGGCAGAGAGAATGAGCAGGGAGAGGGACAGAGGGAATGTGACAGAAGGAGAGGGAGAAGCAGGCTCCCTGGGGAGCCCCGACATGGGGCTTGATCCCAAGACCCTGGGATCATGATCTGGGCTAAAGGCAGTTGCTTAACCAACTGAGACACCCAGGTGCCCCGTTTGTTTGCTTTTAAAGAAACTTCCAGTTTTCTGAAATAACTACACCATTTTTTATTGGCTCCGGGACTTGGGAATTTCCCCCATGATGCCTCCTCAGAAGTATGGGCCACCTGGGCAGAGCTTCCTGGCCAACAGCAATGGGTAGGAAGAGTCTGTGGGGCCCTGTGTCCCTCGGCAGTGATGTTTATGAGCCCGGTGTTGGTGCCGTGTGAGTCAGACCCGATCTGCACCCCTCACCCTAAGGCCACTCAGACATCAGGCTTCCACCTGCCCCCGGAGGACAGCTGTGCCCTATACCCTGCAGGTATGGAGCTTCTTTTTTTTTTTTTTTATTTTTTTTTTTTAAGATGTTGTTTATTTATTTGACAGACAGAGATCACAAGTAGGCAGAGAGGCAGTCAGAGAGAGGAGGAAGCAGGGTCCCTGCTGAGCAGAGAGCCCGATGTGGGGCTCGATCCCAGGACCCTGGGATCATGACCTGAGCCGAAGGCAGAGGCTTTAACCCACTGAGCCACCCAGCCACCCCAGGTTCGGAGCTTCTTGCCGGCTCTGGCAGCCAAGCCAAATCAGAAGCCAAACAAAGGCATGGGACAGAGGAGCATGAAAGCAGTCTTTATATAATGGGAGCGTCTCAAAAGCCAGTGAAGTTGCCTCACAGTGTCTCTGGACGTTATAGTTCAGTACCCAGGATGGTGTTTCTCAGCGCATGCGCCATGTGAGAGGGAGAGAATTGTGTTAGACTGGGAGGCACCATCCATGCAGGAGGAGAATGAACCCTTGGGAAAACCCCACTAAGTGCCAGGTGCCCCACTGGCTGTTTTAAGCCCGCTCTCTTTAAGCCCCACAACACCTCTGCAGGGCAAACCTTGTCCCATCATGCGGATGGACCTGAGGCTCAGCGAGGTTAAGAAACTGGCCAAAGGGCACACAGTCCTACGTGGAGAGTCAAGGATCCATCTTCCTTCAGAGCCCTGTGTTTCTCCACTAACATTCTTGGGATCCTTACAGAAAGAAGCCCATGGCGGGCGGCTGCCAGAGCCGGGGAACTAGCCCCCAGGGTGGAGTTTCCTAAGGAAAGCACTGCAGAATCTGCTGTCAGATCACTTGACAGTGGCCGACACCTGGGAATCTTTGGCAAATGGCTTTCGCCATCCTCACTGTCATCATTGTAGGGCATGGTGATGATGCGCGGCTTGACAGCTGATGGAAGCCTGCACAGTCTATCTTTGATTTGCACATAACGTTACCTTGAGAGCAGATGTTATAAATCTGCCCGTTTTTGAGATGAACAAACACAGAGAGATCTTTTTTCCAGGAACCTTCCTTTCCAGTGAGCTACCTGGGGAGCCCCGGGCTGTGGGGGCAGTGCCCTTTGAGGACTGGCATGGGAGGGCACGGAGCAGGCTCCCTGGCCCAGGAAGCGGGGGGCCCTGCCAAACCTTTGTGGGTGTGAGTGAGGCAAGGGAGGAAGAAGCCAGGCTGAGTGGATTACTGAGCATTTGAACTCAGCCTCAGAACAGCAAATATTGATTCAAGAAGCTGCCCAAAGAAGCTGACATTTTTATAGTCAACAAATAAAACCGAGCCCCTCCCAGCGCCCCTTCTTCAAAGGCTCTTTCTCTCTGCAGCTGCCAGGGGACATTTGTCATCTGTGCCTGGGAAGAGGAGGAAGAGCTGGTGGGAAATGTCCACAGGGGCCTGGCTGGTATCAGCACTTCACCTTTAGAGAGACCTAAGAACCCCAGTCCCCAGGGGTGGGACCTTAGGGAACCAGGCTGCCAGCCCAACAGGTGCCAGGGTCCCCTGGGGCAGAGCAGAGCCTGGCACCTGAGTCCCCAAAGACAACAGACACGCCTCCCACACAGCTTCCTCCTGTGGTGGCTTTTGGGCTGTTTACCACGGCCCAGTGCCCCTCATTCATGAACTAGGAACCTGAGGCCCAGAGAGATAAATGGCCCTCCAAGGTAAACAGCAAGAGAACAGTAACGTCTACCCAGCTCCTTGGTTTCAAGGCCTAGGTGAGAGTCAGCTCTTGCTAAGCTGAAAATTTGAGGTAACCACACCTGGCCGACAACTGTCCCTGCCGCCCTCCAGCGGGCCCCCGGCTTTGCTTCTGTGACCCAAAGCCTGGCCTTCGCGCCGCAGCCTCCAGACTTCGCTCAGACAGTTCCCCTAGCTCCCCTCTACCTGGAATCCCTCCCTGAAACCCTTTTGGGACACGGCTCATCATTCACACCTTGCTCACTTGTTACCTTTGCAGGAAATCTTCCCAGCGCCCTCCGCATGCACCCGCCCTCCCCATGCCTGCACCAGCACCTTTCAGCAGGCAGAGTCCCTACTTCTCTCAGCGCTCCCGACGCTCAGGCTGCTTCCGGTCTGGCCCCCCTGTGGCTGTTTCACCTCGGGTGGGTCCTCCCTTGGGTGTTTGTCTCTCGGTCCTTCCAAGCCAGACACTCCATTACGGGCAGGAGCTGTGTTTGATCCCCTCCCCTCTATACTCCCGAAGAGCTTCGAAAAGTGCCTGGCATGGTACAGGTGCTCAATCAGCGCCCACAGGATTGAATTAGAAGAGTCTGAGATGCACAACAAAGAAACCAGAGAAGGGAATCCCATTGCCTCTGGGCCAGGGCAGGAAGGTGACTGCACCCCAGGCAGGCCCACCTCAGGTGGGAGGCTTCTGGCCTTCATGGCTTTACTTGCCCATTCTCATCCTCCTCTCCATCACCTAGGCCTGAGCTGATTTTCCCGGTCAGGCCTCGTTGGCTGCTAGGAAGGCCAAGGCTGCAGAAGAGCCTGCAACCTTGCGCTCTGTCTGCAGTTTCTGGAGCATTCCAGGGCGTGGGGCCAGGGGAACCCAAGAAGTCTTTCCATCTGCTCGCCGGTCTGCGGGGAGCCTCTGTGAGTGGCGGCTCTAGGGTCTGTGGCTTTGGACTCAGTGCAGTCAAGGGCAGTTCTTCTCAGGACTGGTCCCAGGCAGAGCTGCAGGGCGATCTGTGGAGCTCCTCACAGCTGCTCACCAAGGATTTCCACCTTCTGGGCACATTCCTAGGAGTCCAGGCACCGTCCTAAGCCCCGAGATTGGGTGTGAGCCAGGAGCTAGTTCAGGGCAGAAGTGGCACAGACCCCTTCTGAGATGGATATGCAAGCAGTCTATTTCATCACTTGCATGAGACCCATGAGGACTCTCTTTTCTCCCAAGGGGGCAGTTCTGCACCCCGAGGCCATCTGGGGACCAGTAGCGGGGTGGCTGTGCCTCCCTCCACACAGGGCTCCATACCTGGGTGTGTCCAAGGCAACTGCACCACGTGTCACCATCTCTTAAGTAGGGGGATAGGGGAAGAGGGCATGTAGGCCTGCAGCTGGGCTTTAGGAAGGGACCCAGAGGTGCTTTCATTCACATCGGCCGGCTTAAACTTGGCCATACGGCCACGCCTACCGCAAAGGGCCATGGGGAATATAGTTTTGGGTGCAGCAGCCGTGGGCCCTGCTTAAATTCTGCAAAGTTCATTATTGAAGTGGAAAAGGTAGTATGGACCCTGGGGATCCTCACTCACCATCTGGCTCTGCCAGTGCCTGGGGGATCCTGGACAGATCCTGACTGCCCACAGCCCGACGGCCAGCCGGCTGGACCCGAGGACCTTTCCTCTCCACTCACCACCTACCTTCCAGCTTGGAATGACCCTGGGCAAAATGTGTCTCTTCCCAGGGCGTCCTTTTCTTCATCTGTAAAAGACGAGATTTAGACCAGTGTTCACTGGGGTTCCTTCCAGCCCTGACACTTGGCAGCTGTGGTTATGGGCAAGTTCATGAACCTCTTTGGGTTTCAATTTCCTCATCTAGAAAAGGGAGATAAATATAGTTCTCACCTCAGAGGGTTGTTGTGAAATCATCTAGGGTGATACCTGACATAAGAAATAATCGATAAGCGTTTGCTCTCTGAGTTCTGTTTGTCATTTCCTTAGGAAGAATCTGGTGAACCTGTTCATGTGAGCACAAGTATTTGCCACAACTCCTGTCATTGTCCTCTCTTCGTCTCTCTGAGGTTGAGGCTGCTGTCTGGAGCGCTGTATGTGTTTGAAAATGAATTCTAGATACTGTGGCTGGCAAGCGGTGGGGATATTGGGGACAGTCGGTGGGCTACAGGACTGCCTTACAGAAGACCCTGTTCCCTGCCTCTGTACGTTCCTGCTGGAGCCATGGGATGGGTCTCTCCAGCCAGACTTCTTCAGTAGCCTGGTTGGACACTTGGAGTGAGCTGGGGCAGCCAGCACACCTGGGGACTGAGCTAGGCCAGCAAACCCAGAGGACGCCAAGTCAGCTCCGAGGGAGCTGCCCTCCCCGGGTTCCACAGGGTTCTGCCTGCACCTCGGGCTTCAGGCTGCAGGGCAACTTCCCACTTAGCAACTAATGGACCTGGGAGAGCTCAGGCACCTGCTTTCCACTCTTGCAGACCAATGCCCTGCATCACCTTGGTGACAGAAGGGAGAAGGGGGTGGATAGGGAGGGCCGGAGAGTGCCATCTGCCAGGTTAGCCCTGGGGGAGGGGCGGTGCCTGCTGCTGGGACTCAGGCAGGCCTCGAGGTGGGGACTGTGACCCCAGCTGTCCTCAGGAGTCCCTGTTGAGCTGTGTGCAGCACTCCCACACAAGGCAGAGGCACGGCAGCTGGAGACCCGGATTTCTAGTGTCCTGGTTCCTGGACATACGGTGTCATCTAATTTGGGAGCGTACAGTATGGTTACCAGACATGAGTCTGATGGGGAAGCAGTATGTAACCTGAAGGGGCGAGGAAGGCCTATATTTGCCACAAATCTACCCTGTGCCCTGTCACAGGCCCTGAAACGCTAGAATCGAGATGAAACCAGTCACTTTACTAAGAAGGCCCCTTGTCTCCCCAGTCTTTGATTGCAGCCATTTTATAGATGAGGAGCCTGACACTCTGGAAGGTGAAAGGACTTCCAGAGGTAACAGAACTTGGAAGCCAGGTCTCTACCCTCCAGGCACTGGGTTTATCCCTCCATCCTGCAGGCCGGGCAGCGAAGGTCTGTGCCTCAAACTTGAGGCCGCTGCCCAGGTGCCGACACAGCTCAGGGCAAGGGTCACTGAAGAATGATAACTACTAATTATTAAACATTTAACTTTTTCTGTCACTGATCTCAGGTGATCAAATAGCACCCCTGGGCCAGGGCCAGGTGCTGGGGGTTAAGATAGCAGCAAGCCAGGGACTCTGCCCTCCAGGACTCAAAAAACTGCTGCGTGATGGTGTCTACAGAGCGCCCCATGACGAGCTGGTTGTGTCTTCATGGGCATCCTGGGGTAAACAGCAGTAATAATAATAGACCTATTCCATGGGAAGAAAACGTGTTGAACTAAATCGGTGGCCTTTCCTTTCGCCCCTTCTGTGTCTCCTGCCAACATCCAGTTTTAGCCTAGGGCCATCCATTGCTTCTGGAAGGATTAGGATGGTCACCACAGGAGTACAAAGGGGAGAACATCATTAAGCAGGCTTTTTTTTTTTAATCATATGGTTCATTTTATTTGAAATATTTAGGGAAGGTAAGTCTATAGGGACAGAAAGTACATTGTTGGTTGCCAGGGGCTGGGACAGGGGAGAATGAGGAGTGATGGCTCCATAGGTGTGGGTATTCGTTTTAGGATGGAGAATATGTTTTGAAACTTGGTAGAGGTGGTAATCTACTAAAAGCCTCTGAATTGTACATCTTTAACTGGCTAACTTTATGTTATGTGAATGTCACCTCAGTAAATAAATTTAGAAAAGAACATTATACAGGTTCTTCAAGGCCCTTTCAGAGGCAGAAGTTGTGAAAAGTCCTCGTATTCGTTCACAAAACCCAGGAGTCTTGAGAGGAAAAAAGGTTTTTTTGTTTTTGTTTTTGTTTTTTTTTTAATCTGAGTTTGATTCCAGTCTCTTACTCAAGTATTTACTGGGAAGCCATTTCACACCACACACACTGTTGTAGACACTGAGACAGTTGTCGACCGTATCTGGAAGGACTGGAGGGCTGGAGTAAGAATTAGGCCCCAGGAGGCGCTGGCATGACCTACCTCGTGGGTTAGGTGGGGAGCAAGTCAGGTTGAGTGGGGATGTGTGGAAGGTGGAGGCTGGGTCCAGTGGGGCCTCCGAGCTCAGGTCATGTGGGGAGTCGGCCCTGCCGGAGCACTTACAGGCTCCTTGGCTGGGGCTGCCCAGGGAGCAGACCTGCACACTATCTGTGCCCGGAGCTGTGCAGGGCCCCTGGACGGTCTGCTGAGTCCTGGACCATCACGTGAGAGGTACCTGTCCTCAGCACTAGGCCTCAGAGCCTGCGTGGCAACCCCTTGTCTTGTGACCCAGGTCTCCTTAGCAAAGTGCTGATCTCCCCGAGCCCCAGCTTTCTCAGCTTGTGAAATGCAGTTAAGACCGTGCTTTGCCTGGAATGTCCTGTGTTCTCCTCTGTACTGACTCACAGGTTACTGGAAGGGCAAGTCTTGGGTCAAAGGGCTTCAGCACTGTTAAGACTGGCTCTACGTGTGGCCAGGTGGTTTTGCAGAGAGGTTGTACTGATGGAGAGGATGTACTGATGGCCCACTCCAGTAGTGGGCAAAAGCCCTCTTCAACATGGAGGGATGGCCTTTCCTGACGTTTCCCATTTGGTGGGTAAAAAAAATAGGCACCTCCCTGGGGAGATTAAGCATGGTATGCTGGTTCAAGGACAGGGGGTGGGAGCAGATTGCTGGGTGTGGTTACAGCCCTGCCCCCTACAGGCCCTGTGACCTTGGGCCTGCTCCTTGGCCTCAGCTTTCTTTATCTGTACAGCTGTAGGATGGGGAGACATCACGGAATTTTTGCAAGGCTTAAATACGATATCACAGGCTAGGGGAAACCCGGTACGTGTTTAGTAAATGTATTCTTTCCATTTCTTTGGCTAATAGTAAAGTTGAAATATCTTTTGGATTTCTTGTCTTTCTTCTCCAACAAATAAGATGTTTGTCTTTTGCCCATTCTTCAAAACACAGGACCTTTTCTTACTGATCTTTGAGTAAGTCTTTATCTGTTCATTATATTAACACAGGATCTTCTAATTTTTAATACTAGGTCACATGGGAGTCACCTGGGAGCTTCTAAAACTTCAACCAACCTGTGAGTGAGGTCTGGGCTTCAGAACTGTTGGCAACCTCATCCTCCTCTGTCTCCAGGGTTTGGACACGGTGGCTGATTTTAGTATCATTGCTTGCTTGCTGGTTTTGTTTATGTGTGGCTTCAGGTTCTATAGTTTAAGTGTTTATGTGCATAGCTGCATTTATCTTTATTTTCATTTATGATTTCGTTAGTATTCTTTATGCTTAAGAAGCTCTTTCCCCCTCAACTAGTCACATATCTCTTCTGGTTTCCTGTGGTAGCCTCACCTCTCACTTCCTGTGTGATCTCGGCAAGTCGCTGAATCCGTCTGGGCTTCCGGTTCTCCAAAATGAGAGGGTTGGGCTAAATCAGACTTTTCCAAAGTCTTCTGAGCTGTTTTGTGGCAATATGGGTTCCTGGCCAAAGAAGGTTAGAAAACGCCCATTTTGTCAAATATTCTGAGAAACAGTACGGTAAAGCCAAGTGACTCAGCAGCTCCACTCCTGGGTCTAAGCCGGAGAGAACTGAAAACATACGTCCCCACACAATGCGTCCCCGAGTGCTCATGGCAGCATCGTTCCTGTCAGTCAAGAGGTGGGTCCATGAACCGATGAGCGGATAAACAAGGTATCCAGACATCCACACCAAGGAATGTTATTCTGTCGTAAAAAGGAATGAAGTCCTGATTCGTGCTAAACACAAGCCTGAAGAACATCATGCTAAATGAAAGAAACTGGCCATGAAAGAGCACACACCATCATTGCATTGTACCCAATGCACAGATTGGGCAAATCTATGGAGACAGAGGGTAAATTAGAGGTTGCCCGGAGCAGTGGGAGCCGGTGGGGAGCAAGGAATGGTGGCTGATGGGAACAGGGTTTGGATCTGGGGTAATAAGAATGTTCTAAAATTAGATTGTCTTGATGGTGTACAACTCCGTGAATGCACTAAAGGCCACTGAACTGTACAGTTTAAAGGGGCGAACTTTATGGCATGGGTATTATATTTCATAAAGCTGTTTAAAGAAAGAAAAGAAAAGAAAGGTCAGGACTTTGGAAGAGCTGGGTTACCTCCCAGCTTCGTGCTCGCCTAAGCCCTGGACCTGGAGCAAAGCTTGTAAAATTTTCATCTTCGAGTCTTAGTTCTCTCATCTGTATGTCACAGCCCGTAGCGACTGTGTACCATCATGAAGGAGTGAAGGGTCACTTCCACGTCTGCTCCTTGTAACCCCTCCAAGAAGAGGCTAAGGTGACAGAAATGAAATACGAGTCCTTCCAAGCGTGACTTGCCTTGGTTCCCACCACCCCAAGCGGGGGTATCTGAGTTCCTGGTCCAGCCAGGGTCACGGGCTGCTGAGACTTTTGGGATAGGGTTGTCCAAGAGCATGCTTTGGGACTTGGAAGGGACTATGCAGATGTGAGCTGTCTGCTAGCTAGTGACAGGGCAGAGGGGTGGCCTGGGGGGAGTCACACCTACACCCACTTCCTCTGAGGCTAGACCAGCTTTTCTGTTTCAACCCATGACCCCTGGTCAGCCTCTGTACTGCTTTGAGCTTTGTGTTCCTTCTTATCTAAATGGAAGCCTGGTCTTTAGCTCAGGGGAGCAGGTGGCCACAGAGGACAATAGCAGTCCCTTTACCAAGCGCCTGGTAGGTCGCCCGCACACCGCAGGACTCCGCGCCTTGTTTAGAAAAGCCATGAGTTAGGTGCAGTCCCTCCCCAGCCCAGAGGAGCCCGCCGAGGCTCACCAGCCGGTTTATGGCCTCCCTCTTTTCCACTTAACTTTATGCCTGTTGTTTAACAGTCTTTAAACAGGTTATCAAAGGTTATATAATATTCCGTCAGAGACAGAAACTGTCTTTAACTATTTCCCTAGTATTGGACATTTCTTCCTATCTTAGTTTAAGCACAAACAGAGCTGTGGTGGATAAACCTACACATAAAATTTTATACATCTCTCTGCTTTATTTTCCTCAGGCAGGTTCCGTCAGGCAGGTTCCGAGGTGAAAGGGTGTGAACTCATTTACTGCTCCTCTTATAGGTTGCTGAGCCAGCTTTCCAGAAAAGAAAGGCAGAGATGTCTACACCTGCATGAGCAGGATTGGTGACGCCAGGAGAGGCAGGTGGCTAACCCACCTGGGCCTCTGTTCTTTCTCTCATCCCTCTGGATGATCCCCGGAAAAATGACCTTACCCAACCTCATGCTAGTTTAAAAGTATGCTAACTAGCAACTGGAAATAATCAGTTCCATGGGTCTCTTCCGTGGGGCTGTAGAAATCCCCAGGGCACCTTCCCCCAGAACACTAGTCGGTAAGGCAGACAGTAAATTAAGAGCTGCTAATAGGCCTGCTCATGGTTGGAGGTGGCATTTGTCACACGAAAATGCCAGTCCTGGAAAGAAATACAGGGCTTTGACTCTGTCATTGCCAAACCAGGCAACCAGAATAATTCCTAACATTTACTGAGCGCCTACTGAAGAAATTATGTGTATGTATTAATTTAAACCTGATGAGAATCCTCTGAGGTAGACTTTATTATTATGCCCATTTTAACAGCGGCATGAGGAAACAAAGGCACAGCAAGGTTGAGGAAATTGTCTGAGGTCACACAGTAAGCTGGTGGTGGATGAGGGATCTGATCTGATTCCAGATGGTCGGCCTCTATGGGCCACGCCCTCATCCCCCACATGGTGTGGCTATGCTGTCTGCCCAAGGGGCAAACGGGTCCTGTAGGTCCACTGGTCTTGAATTTGCTGGAGGGTGCAGGGGCCTGAGACCCCTTGATTGGGACCAGTTGCTGGTAAATACTTTTGAGAACAGCACATGCAGAAGATTCAGGAACACCTGAGGTCATCTACTGAGATGCTGGTGTCCATCAGAGGCCTCGAGGTGTAACAGGTGGAAGATGGTTCTCATCCATTTTCCTTCGTGTTCAGTGAAGGAGGACATTCCTTGTAGCTCTTCCCTGTGCTGCCCAGAGTGGGCAGCACTGGGCAGCAGTGGGAGTCTGGGTAGCCACCAAGATGTCCGTGTCCTTCCCAGCCGCGCCTGTCCATGCCCCCTCCAGCCTTGCCCGGGTGCTGTGGTGCTTGGCTTCCCGTGGCGCTGGGGTAGCACCGGGCGGGGTGTTGTGGGAAGGCAGCCCTGAGCTGGTCTGCTGCCCTATCAGGCTCCTGCTCAGAGAGCTGGCAAGAGGCCTGCAGTGGTGAGAGGCCTGATTCTCAGTGAAGGTCCTACCATGGTTTCTTCCCCGAGTCCCTGCGAGACTGGCAGCTCTGGGTGTCTACTGCCATGTCCCCAGGGCCCAACACCGTGGGCTGCTCGGGGGATAGTGACGTGTTGGGGGAGGTGGAGCCGGGAGATAGTCAAACAGTTGCACGAAGGATTCAGTTATTTTGGAGTTAGGAAAACGGATATATAGCCAGAGGAAGGGTGGTCAAATGTGGTGGAGACAGCAGTGGGAGGAAGTGAAGGGCACGGCTGATGCGGGGACAGAGTAACAACAAGAAGATGGTTAAAAGCCTTAACAGGTGAGGAAAGAGTACGAGGGCAGGGGGCATGGGTGAGGGTGTGGGTTGGTGCAGTGGGAAGAGGTTGGCAGGGTGCATGGGGGAAACTTGCTGTCCGGGACGCCACTGTGGGGTACATCACAGTCCCTGGAAGGGCTTATTCGAATGGGGTGCAGGGCCTGCTCCCAGAGTTCCTGACTCAGCAATTCTGGGGAGGGCCTGAGAATCGGCATTACTGGCCCTTCCTCCTGATGCCTGCACAGTTTTGGGCTCAGGCCCCCTGGCTGCCTATGGATACCCTGACCCTTCATCCCAGACTGAGCCCAGGGCTCAGGAGCATCACAGGCTGGGAGGGGATAGTGGGGGGTTTGGAGGGTGGGTCAGAGGGTGGGCGCGCGAGGGTGGGAGGCTTTTCAACTAGAGACTCCTCCCATAAACACGTTCCCTAGAGACGTTGGACATTTCCGCATACATCCGCATGTTCTGGGATAAGAGAACCAAGTCAGAGCTGATCCCTGGAAGGGAACCCCTGAGGAAACTGCAGCACCCGCTGGCATTCGCCCCAGCTACGGGGTTTGGGAGCAGACGTCCTCACGCTAAAGACCTGAGAAATTGGGGCTGAGACCAGGAGAAGCAGTGCACCTGTGGAATGAGTTCAAGTTCTGCCCCAGCAGCCAGGCTCCTGTGTGGGAGGCCTGGGGTTCTTGTTCCTCGAGGGCCCAACCCCTCAGGCCTGGCCTGCCCCTGACCCAGCCCTCCACAGGGATGCTGGGGGGCGGGAGCGGAATCAGGGACCCCACGAGGCCAGAGGTGCTCAAACTTGAGAGCGCATCACAATCACCTGGACGGCTTGTTACAACAGCCTGCTGGGCCCACACCCAGAGCTTCTCACTCAGTAGCTTTGGGGGAAGGCCAGCACGGCTGTGTCTCTTACCAGTCAGTTCCTGGGTGAGTCGCACTTCGAGAATCACTGTGTTAGGTTCGTCTCTGCCAGGCATTCTACCGATTCCGCCCCGAACAGGGTGAAGGTCTGGCACTGTTTGGACCTCATGTCAACAGCGTGGGGCTCTGGGAGCCTCTGCTGGCTGGTGACGGTCATGGGGCTCCGTGCGCAGGCCCTGGACAGCTGGCATCACTGCCGTGGCTGGTTTCTGTCATGGTTCTCTCACATGGGCCTTGCCTTCTGCCCTTCCTCCTGGAACCGCCCCCACTTCCTTAGCCCTCTGCTCCTGAGCAGGTGCCCAAACCTGGACTGAGCTTCCGGGCTCCTGTGTCCCATGGAGAGAAAGTGCACTCTCACTCTTTTCTCTTCCCTTTGCCTTTTGCTCAGGACATAGCCCCATCAGCCTTTTGGGTCTCTTTAGAGGTCCCGTCCCCAGGCCCCTCCCCACCCTCACTGCAGCATGGCACCCCTCCCCCCAGTGCCTCTTTTTGACAGGAGCCACCCTCTTCTGTCTCTGAAGCTCTGCCCCCCCACACACCCTCACTTCAACTGTCTGGCCTTGGGCTTTATCGTGCTTGGCTCTGTTTTGGCCAGGGCCGCTTCTCCAGAACTTTCCTCCAACCCACAAAGGGGGCAGTCAGGGAAGGGCTGAAGTCTCAGGAATGTGTTGCTCCTGGTGGGAAATGCTTGCCTCCTATAAAGTACATACGAAGCAATTATTTAACAAAGGGAAAGGTAATAAAGGAGCTCAATAAATATTTGTTGAATAAGGGAACACAAAAGCTACTTTCCATGATGCACAGTAAAAACCTCCTGTTACGAAAAAGTGCTTTGATTGCGAGAGCCTTGCAGGTGTGCATGCAAAGTGGGGAACGGGAGCCCTGTCGGTGGGCATTTCTCTGGCACTGTGATTTCCAGTGAGTTCCACGGCAGCGGGTGTCCATGCTCATAAGTGTTACATACCCAGAAGGGGCCCCACAGATAATACATTTGGCAAGCACTCAAGTGAGTAACTATCATCCAGTCCCTGTATTAGGGGGACTTCCCTGAGCCTGTCCTGGGAAGGGGGTTGTGTCAGGCCTTGAGGACAATCCCACTGGCCCTGGGGCCAGTGTCTGCTGGATATCTGTGTGGGAACATGGGGAACGTTAAAAGTGAGGGCAGGAAAATAAATTAGTTAAAGTGAGGGCAGGAGTGAATGTGGTTTTAGTTTCTCACAGAGCCCCTTCCAGCCCAGGGGTGCCAGCATTTGTGCCCAAGAGGCAGAGGATTGCCTTCGAAGCTTCTACCAGCAAGGCCAAAGAGAGACAGTTGCCTCTCCTGCCCCCCACCCTCAAGGGATGCTGGGCCTTGGGGGTAACTGCTGAGGATGATGACTAGCCTGATGACCTGGGGTCATCAGTCAGAGGTCTCCTCATGCACACACGCATACACACATTTGTGCAAACACACACATGCATGCACACACACATTGGGGTTGTGCATGTGGTGAGCCCTGCAGCTCTAAGTCATCCCACCCGGGACTCATGAGCCAGAGGAAGATTCTGGTAGGAATATGGGCAAATGGGTGGACAAGAGTTTGGAGGGACATTCCAAGCACCCTGAGCTCATGCTTTTCTCTTGCCCTATCACTGGATCACCAAGGGAGGGGCACAGAGCAAGGAGGGGGTCACTAATCAGAAGGAGAGCTAGAGGCCAGAGACTTCGGGGATGGCAGTGACCCTGATCCTTCCCCTCCTGGGGATATCTGGCAGCCAGTTCCTTTTGTTCTGTTTGAGGATCTATGTCCCCCCAGGGGCTTGGTCAAGGAGAAGGTGGGATGGCTCAGGAGGTCGACAGTGAGGGCTAGAGAAGGGGAGGGTGTCAGGTGGGGAGTTGGGTAGGGGTAGTGACTGTCCTAATGGTGCTGGAGAGAAACTGGATAAGCGAAAGAACCCCTTCCCTTGGGGTCTCCTGAAGATCCTGACGATGGCTCATGTGGGCCCAGAATCCCAAATGGCCGAGTCAGCAGTCATCCGACAGGGACTCACCAGGCCTGAAATGGGCCCTTCCCACAGTGGAAAGCGGGCATGTGGCCGTGAGTTCTCCCTTTGCTTTCCCTTCGACCACCCTCCTCTGGGCACACTGTGGCCACAGGTTAAGCCTGTCCATTACAGTGGCCCCCACCCCTCGACCCCTGCAGAGCCCTGCCCTCTTTGTGCCCACCCCAAGCCCAGCGTGCTCTCGCATCCACTTGCCTGCACCCAGCCCCAGGTATCGCCTCCTCTCTCTGCCTCCTGTAGCCCCCTCTACCTCCCATCTCCGGTCCTCAGCAGGCAGCCATCAAGCATCCAGAATGAAGGGGACGTTGAGTAGAGGTCGGGGCTGGCAGGGGTGAAGGGAATGGCTCCTCCCACAGCCACTGGTTAGAGTTCCCAGGTCCTTGAGGGGACACAGACACCTCATCACACAGACCTGGCAGGTACCCTAACTTGCCTTCACAGCGGGGCTGGCCGTGAGGACCATGTCTGTCCAACAGTAACCACACTTCCTGTTGCCCTGGCTGTCACCTCAGAAAGCCCCGACTTATCACCATTTCAGACCACCCTTCCACTCCTGGTGGCCCTTGTTGCTTCAGCTGTCGCCTCCCTGAGCAGACTGTCCGTGGTGAGATGTCCACACAACCTGGAGCCCACGAGAAGCATTGCTATGTGAGGAAGGAAACTGCTCCTGGGTCTTTCTACAGTCAGAGAATCCTTCAGCTCCTGGTCTGTCTACAAGGCAGCTCTGGGGCACAGGAACTGTCCTGGCTCCTGAGACACTCTGGTTGTCCCTGACCTGATGTCGGTTCTGGTTTCTAGGCTTCCATGAAGCTGTTCAGGCTGAGTTGTTGTGCAGAACTGAGGGGACCCAGCAACCTGGAAAATGTCATTCTCCTGCTGGGAAACCGGGATGGTATTGAGAGCCTCCCTCCTCCCTGACAGGTCCCACATGGCAGGATTGGCAAGGCCCAGGAAGGCCCTCTGAGATGGGAGGGCTTCAGGCCGTAAAATCTGAGAGCCAAACCTTGGACGGTTGCATGGATTCCTGGCTCAGCCCAAGAACCAGGACTGGGAGGGACACAGAAAGAGGGATAGGAAAGCTCCTACGCAAAGTTCCCCACATAAGACCGTACCCCAGTTTCCTGGTTCCTGGGGTTTGCTGGAGCCTCTGTGCACCGACACAGGAAAATCCCCAAGGTCCCCTGATTCCATTCACCCAGAGTGACTACAGTTGGACCACATATGCCATGAGACCTCCTCAAGTCTGGGATGCAGAAGGATGTCCAGCTGTCTGTGAACTGGGATTCTGAGTATTAGAGCCAGCTTCTTGGCAGTGGAACAAGGTGGCAGACTTTCAGCACAGAGACCCCCCAAGGGCAGGACCTCTTGGAAATACAAAGACGGGCTCCAGCCCTCTTGCTTGAACCCTCAGAAACATTCCTCCCTCCAATTCTGTCACTCAGCCCCTTGCTGTCCCCCAAGGCCCTGGGTTGGCCTCAGGCCCAGCCTCATCACAGTCCCTACTCCTTCCCTCTGCTCCAGTGACCCTCATGATCTGCTATTCCTCTCACCAACACTGCTGCTTTGTACCGCAGGGGCCTGTGTGGGAGCTGGTCCCTCCTTCTAGAATGATCTTCTTGCTCCTCTCTGCTTGTTACCACCCACTCTTTTCTCAGATCTCCCAGTCAGGTCAAATCCTCTTTTTATGAGCGCCGTATCTTTATTCTCTGAAGCTTTTGCCATTGCTGTCACTTGTGCTACCCAGTTGACAACTGCTTCCCTGACTAGGGCCGCAAAGCTTCCTGATGGCCTGGTTGTAGCCCCCGGCCCCAGGTGTCCCCAGTGCCAAGCACTGAGCAAGACTCTGGAAACATTTGTTGGATGGGTAGATGGTTTTCACTCTCCACATGTTGGTCAGCCCTAGTGCTGAAAAGGATGTCCCTTGGGGGTCCCCAAACAAGATGACCATGACCGAACTTAGGACCACTTGCTTTGGCCAACTCAGCTGTGAGCCCTGGGGACCACAGGTGGGGAGGGCGGTGTCACTCCTCCTGAGTCTGAGATCTGGCATCCTTGGCCTGGTCTGACCCTCTGTCTTAGTCCATGTAGGCTGCTAGAACAAAAGCATAACAGACTGGGTAACTTAAACAACAAAACTTGATTTCTCATGGTTCTGGAGGATGGAAGGCCCAAGATCAAGGTGCCTGTAGATTCCGTGCCTCTTGAGAGCCCCTTCCTAGTTCCCAGGCGGCTGTCCTCTTGGTGTATGGAAGGGGCCAGGGAGCTCTCTGTTACCAGAGGACACATTCCCTCCACGAGGGCTCCACCCTCCCTTACCCAACCTCCTTCCCAAAGGCCCCGCCTCCAGAAACTATCACACCGGGGATCAGGATTGAACATGGGAACTTTAGGGGGACACAAACATTCAGTTGGGCAACCCCACGTGGTAACTCACTTCTTCCCCAGGCACAGACAGTTTGCAGAAGCAGGCACGGGGACAGACACGGCCCGTGGCTGGGCCTGCTCAAGCCCCGATTTGTCATGTACTTGATGTGTGACCCTGGGCCCGCCTCGACTCTTCCAGCCTCCATCCCCTCATCTGCCCTGATGCCCAGCAAGGCCGCTGGGGACGTGGACCGTGGTCATGTGCAGACACGGGGAGGCCTGTCGGAAGCAGCACACCCCTTGTAGACATCAGAGCTCCTGCCACCAGTGAATTATAGTCATGAGGCTTTGTGGTCCTCACGCTGAAATTCAAGTCTCTCAGACTCCTCTGCGTTTTGGGCTCCCATCTGCCCTCGGCTCAAACCCTCTTTTGGCGCCACTGTCCTTTCCTTGGGTTGACCCTGCTTCTACCCCAGGCCCTGCCAGGCTTAGTTAGCCTAGGAAACATGGCTTACCTGCCCTGAGCCCCAGGCCTGTCCCGTGGCTTCTGGCTACCGTGGCCCCATGCACTCCATCCCTTCAGTGACAACTTTCCTCACAGTGTCCCCCTCTTTCCTTTGCTTCTGAGGGGGCGCTGACCCTGGAGCAGGCAGACATGACTTGAACCTTGGTTCTGCCACCCTAGCTGTGGGCAGTGAGTCAAAGGCTCTGGGACTCAGGTCCTTGTCTGCGAAATTGCCATCCAGTCCCCCTGAGGGTTGCAGTGAAGATACAGTGAGGACATGGGTGCAGTGCTGTCTCAGTGCCTGCAAATGTGGGGTGTGCTCCCCTCTGAAAGCCTCCCTTCTCCTCACAGCTCTGTTCTCCAGGCTCCAGAGCTGGGCAACCTAAACCCCAGTGACGCACACAGATAAGGCCTGGACTCCGCCTGGCAACCTCATTTAACCTCCTTTGAGTTGCTCACTAGGCTTTTTCTACCTTCCTTCCTTGCTCCCGAGGACAGAGGAGGCTGCTAGCTCAGGCTCCGCCTAGAACCTCCGGGGTCAGGCGGAGGGGCAGGGAGCCTGGCATCTGCCAGGGTGTGGAAGGACACACGCCTAGCGAGTCATCTGCAGCGGAATCTGACTTACACATCCCCTCCTCACACCCTGCCCTGGAACACAGGAGCCCCAGAGACAGGGCTGTCCCGGCCAAATCCTCAGTGTGCTTTGCTGGGCCCCAGTCCCGTAGCTTGAGGGACGCCACCGCCACAAACAGCTTCGATCCCTTCAACATGATTCAGCCGGAATCAACCCCCATGGTCTTCCGGGTGCTAGCCACCGAGGGAGGGATGCCCTAAGGATGCAGAGATGGGGAAAGCACAGTCCCTGTCTTCCACAGGCTTCCAGCCCAGGTGGAGACACTACCGCCGACAAGCACTGACTACACCAGCGGTGCTCAAGCTGCAGAAGTTTGGATGAAGACCCACGCTGTCTCACCCACAACACCGAGCACAGGCTCGCGCACATGCGCTCACCCCCCCCCCCCCCCCCCCCCCCCCCCCCCCCCACCCCCGTGCTTCAGCTCCGCCCTCTCCACCTTGGCCAGCCTGCAGCTCCTCCAACCCTGCCCAACCCCACCGGCCACGCTCTTGCCACCGCATTTCTGTTGTCTGAGACACTCTGTTATGACGTTAGGTTTATCGCGCTCTAATTTATTCATGTAAGATTCTCCAGGTTTAAGTGTACAGCTCAGCAGGTTTGGACAAATGCATACGATTGCATAATTCCGTTACGGTCAAGAGGGAACATTTCCACCACGCCGGGAAGTTCCCTCCGTTATCCACATGGCTGACTCCTCACCCCCTGGGGTCTTATGTCAGTCACCTCTTGGGGCACTTACTGTTCTGCTCATTCCTGACCGCACCCCCCAGCACTAAACCTCATGCACTTGTATACTTATGCACACAACTTATATGGGTCTCAGATGCGTCCCATGCAGGATGGGAACAAAGCGATGTGTTTTGCTTGTTGTCCTATCCCTGGTGCTCAGTTATTGGAACTCAGAATTCCGAGCCTGAGAGAAAGGTTCAGAGGTGTGGAGCTGCAGCTGTGGGAACACTGGGGGGCCCCTGCTGTAATCATCGGGGACAGACGGGCATGGCGGTAGGTGGAGAAGGAAGGAAAGGGCATGACCATCTGAGAACCAGAGTCCGTTTGGTGAGAGTGATGAGAAGTTGCTGGGGAGGCAAGTGAAGGGTGTCAGGTCCGCCAGGCTGGGAGTTCTCAGACATTTGACTCCTTGCCGCATTCCCTACAGTTACCTACTTCCGGGGAGGTGGGGGAGGTGATACAGGAGAGTCTTAAACAGGGTCTGATTTACCCGTTAACAGGGGCTGTCTGGGTGCACCCTGGGGGAAGGCCTGGAAGAGCCACAGCCCCTGGAGGCTGGACATTGGTCACTAGGTGGTGGCTGAGATGGAGCCTGGGGCAGTGAGTCCGAGAGGAGAGACTCAAGTGAGGGCTTGGCTTCTCCTTCAGGAAGCTCCTCTGGCTGCTCCTAGACCACAAGTGCCCACCTCTCAGTGCCAGCCACACTCTGCTTTCTCATTCTTCAGATCTCCACCTGCCGGGAGGTCTTTCTCATGGTAGGACACCAGTGGGGGACTCGGGATTCCCTCTGGAAACTTCTTTCTGACTCCCCCTTCCTGAAGATGGGCACGTCCTAAGGCTGTGTGATGCTTGGGGTCTTATCTTGATATCCAGCCCCATAGATGGCTTGGGCTGGGAGTTTCGATTTGCTTTGGCGGGGGTGGGGTGGGATGTGTGAACAAGTAGCCAAAAAGATGTTGTTGTTGCTTTCCATTTAAACACATTTTAGCTGAGCACTGAATGCCAAACTCTGTGATAGGAGCTGGGGATGTAGAGATGGATCAGACAGAGTTGGACGCAAAGTGCACTCACAGTGAGATCCCAGAGGGTGTGATTGACTATGGGAGGGAGTGTTCGGGGAAAGCCTCCTGGAGGAGGTGATATTCAAAACGGATTTTGAAGGATAAATAGGAGTTCGCTCACAGTACCTAGTAGGGAGGGTTGGCAGGGATTTTAGCAGAAAGAATAGCTCCACAGGGCCTGGGATGGCTGAAGGTATGTGATGGGTATAGAGCTATGATCACTGATAAAGTCTTTTCTGGGTTGCTTGGGTGATGAAGAGCGACTCCTGGGAGGTGTTCTTCTTGGAGAACAGTATGGACAGTTCCTCACTGATTTCTTTGTAGCCTCATCCTAGTCTGACTGGCATTCTATGTCACACCATCCTTTCCCCGTGACCGCTTCTCTTTCCCTCTAACTCCCTTGTCTTGCTCCGCGTTTGCCCTTTCTAAGATGATCTGGTGCTGGGTGCAAGGGTGCTGGGTGCTGGGTGCAAGGCACGGCGGGATTTTCACAGCCACACTGTGGGCTGTAGAGATGCTTCAGCAGCTCATGGAGAGACAAGGAAGAGGGCAGGGACCTCAGGAGGCAGTCAATGTCCAGGGGACCCATGGGGATATGTCTGTGGGTGGCAGGAAGCTAGGCATGGGAAGCCAGGCATGTGAAGCTAGGCATGGGGAAGGACAGACAATCTCTCCCACTGCTCCCTAATCACCAAGTGGGGCTCAGAGCAGGACTCCACTTGGGAGGACACCTGGGTTACCAGCAGGGTGGCTGGTCAGAGCCAGGGTAGAGAAGCTACAGCTATGTCCAGGGGGTGGGGCAGGGGCGCTGGTTAGGGGTGCCTGCCCGGGGCAGCAGCATGGGGCTCAGAGTGGACAAGGAGGGAGGAAAACCAGCTTCATCACCTCAGGAAGGGGGGTGTGTCACACTGGAGTGTTGACACCTGGCCCAGTGTGACAAGCCGCCTATTTCATACGGATACTTCATCTTATTTGGGGCTTCCCATGGGCCAGGCACTCCTCTATAGGTTTTGAAAACATTGCATCACCTGATCTTCATACTGGCTCTGTGTGGGAGGTGCTGCTACCATCCCTTCTCCAAGATGAGAAGCCATAGCGCGGGACACTTACCCAACAGGGCACTCCCCCCACCAACAAACGAGAAACCTTAAGAGGGGGCGTGGCTAGGAGCTGTGCCCCCAGCCACTGCGCCACTCTGCCACCTCATCCCCAGGGCATGGAGAGAGACAACCAGGTGGTACCTACACTGCCTACCTGCCTGTCGGCCTGCCGCCCCGCTCTCTGCTCCCCACTTTCCCTACAGCGTTTGCTGTTGGGGGGGTGGGCCGCCTCAGGGTAGTGGCTGGAAGAACAGGGCAGCTGGAAGCTAAGCCACCCCGGTCTGCCCTCTCCCCTCCCCCAGCTAAGCGGAGGCCAGGGCCTGGGCGTCTGCAAATTGGGTTGGCCCTCCTGGGGCTGCGAAGCCACCCAGAGCTGAGTCACAGAGATTTCCTTGGGATTAACGATCCTCCGAGGTCCACGGTACCTGGTTGCAGAGGAAGCAGCTTGGTTCTTCCAGCCAGGCATTAATCCTAGTGAAATACTTGGTATTTCCAGTCATTCCGGCTGGAATTAAACTTAAATCAAGCCCCAGAAAAGCAGAGCCAGGAGAATGTGAGCAAACTCGCCAAAGAAACCAGGCATCCATCCGGCCTGTTCAGATGCTGGTCTCAGTTCTCAGGAACTGTGGGCCGTGCATGGCCTGTGCCTGGGAAGCAGGAGGGGAAGTGAACAGAGCACCCCACTGCCCTCCCAGCATCCTCCCCACCCTTGGGCACACATTGTACACTGCCCAGCAGTCCAATAACAGGCATCTCGGCCGGACAGCAGAGCCAGGCCACCTGAGCGAGATTCTGTTGTGGTTGCAGGTCCCTTTGCCCAGGGGCACGTGAATCTGGTTGGTGGCAGAGAGGCAGCCCAGCTTAGGGGCAGGAGCTCAGGGACTGGAGCCTCTGGGCCTAAACCTGACTCCATCGCCCACTGACGGATGACCCTCTGGGCCTCAGCTTCCCCATTTGGAAAAACAAGAGACCATGAGGCTCCCCGGGAGATTGTGAATAGGAACTGGGCTAAAACACACGAAAAGCTTATGTTATGAGTGTTGTGAGTGCCGTGTGTTAGCTACTATTACTCTAGGGGCCTGGCTTCCTCACCAGCAGGGTGGGGCTAGGGGAAGGCTTTGACCGCCAAGGCCCCTCTTCATGCCCACGTTCTGTGCCTGTGAAGAAGGCCCTGCCTGTGGAAGGCACTCGTTCTTCATGGGAGGAAGTGGGTGGTGGACAGAGGGCATTCCCTGCCCCACAAACCACACACTATTCGGTGGCCATGGTACGGAATGTGCCTATGTGTGCATATCGATGTATGTTTACTTGTGTATATGTGTGTGTGTATGTGTTTGTGGGTATGTGTGTACATACCTACACGGGTATATGTGTGTGGGTGTGTTTGTACATATATGTGTTCATGTGTGTACGCATGCGTGTGTGTCTTGTGTCTACATACGTGCGCGCGTGTAGGCTTTTGTGTGTCCATGTGGATATGTGTATATATGCATGTGTGTCAATGTAAGCGTGTGTGTATGAGTGTGTTTGTGCATATGTGTACACATGTACATTTGTGCTGTGTGTATGTGTGTAGATACATGCATGTGCACGGGTACCTGTGTGTGCATAAGCGTGTACGTGTGTGTGTGTGTGTGTGTGTGTACCCATGTGTATATGTGTCCAGCTGGAGAGGACGGAGAACCAGCCCATTTTGGTTCTTTGCTGAGGTGTGGATGGGAAGGTGCTCCCAGGTCATCTCACACCTCGGCATGAACCTGTCTGGGTACTGGCAGTAACCTAAACCCGGGAAGGAGGGCTGCGGAGGCGGGGGTGGGGACCGAAGGACACGAATGCAGGTGCTTTTACCAAAAAGATGCACCGGGAAGCAGAGCAGAGTAGCTGGAGAGGGAAAGCAAGACCGGTTACTCAGTGGTGAGCACAGCCTCCTCAAGTAAGCACTCCTGCCACAGAGGGGAATGTGAACCCCTGACGGCATTGGGGACCGAACCAGGACTCAAGAGTGGTTCCACTGATCCCCAACCCTGGCTTCCTAGCCACCTGGGCTGCCCCTGGGTAAAGGGAGACAGTCTGGACAGGGACGTCCCTGGGGCCTCAGTCCACCAGGCTCCAGTGTGGGGAGTGATTTGGGGCTCCCAAGTGCTGGATCCCCATGCCCCAGGCCTGGCCTTGGGGCGGGACTGGTGAGGAGGGATTACTGAGGAGGGCAAAAGGGCTGTGGAGCCCCCAGAAACCAGGGCAGGCCACCGGGCTCCCAGATGGCATGAGGTGGTTAGAAAAGGGCTAGGCTAGAGTGCCTGAGTAGCTCAGATGGTTGAGCATCTGCCTTCGGCTCAGGTCATGATCCCAGGGCCCTGAGATAGAGTCCCGCATTGGGCTCCCTGCTCAGCAGGGGGCCTGCTTCTCCCTCTCCCTCTGCTGCTCCCCCTGCTTGTGCTCTTTCATGTGTGTTCTCTCAAATAAATAAATAAAATCTTTTAAAAAGAAAGAAAAGGGCCAGGCTACTGGTATTTTAGTTCTCTTTATGATATCTGGGCAAGTCAATTCACTTTCTTGAGCCTCTCTTGGTTCATCTGACACTTCTCCGCCCCCCGGTCTCTGGGTAGAGCTGGGGGTAAGAGTACAGCCTTTAGTGCCCCCAGAGTGACTCCTGACCCTGACCCTTAGCCGTTGTGTGACTTTGGGCAAGTCACCCTGTCCGCCTGTTGTCTTATATGTAAAATGGGGATAAGAGTGGTCTCTACCTTCTAGGGTATTAACTTGAGTAGTGCCTATAAAACACTTAGAACAACACCAGGCCCAAAGACAGGGGTTAGGGAACATTTGTTACTGTTGCATTTGATATTATTTCATAACATTGTTAGAACAAAGTAAGCTTGCAGGGAGGAGACTGCTGAGCTGTGGAAGCAGCTGTTGGGAGGCGGACAGTGTTATCTTTTGCACTATCCAAGGCCTCTGTCCCTTTGAGACCAACATATATTTTCACCCTCCTGACTTTGGACTTGACCATGTGACATGATTTGGCCTGTGGAATATGAATGGATGTGATGGTGTGCTCTAGGTTTCAGCAGAAGCTTTAAAATGCACTGATGAGAGCTTCTACTGTCATATTTGCTGACCAAGATGGGACAGCTTGGGCCCTGGAATAGGAAGTCATGGGACAAAGCCACAGGAGTCACAGTTGGTGGTCACCCACATGTGATGGGAGAAAGAAATGTTTGTTATCATTGTGAACCCCTGGGATTTGGGGGTCGTGTGTTATCACAGCCAAACTGATACATACAGACAGTATTACAAAGAAGGGTCTCCAAGGAGGTGTCCCATGACCTACTGGAGAGGACAAGAGCCAAGTCTTGGAAGTTGAAGTTAAGGAAGGGATTCAAGTAGACAAAACACATAAATGCACGTGCAGGCATGCATACATACACGTAAAACACAAGGAAAACCTCAATATTGTCTGCCCTTCATGCCCATAAGACCTCGTAGTACTTAGCAGGTCCTTGGAGTGAGCCAGCTCTCTCCCACAGGGTCTTCTTGCCGCCCCACTCCTCCCTCACTCCTGGCCTTGATTTCTGGGTTGTTCTCATTGAGAGAGCCTAAGAAGCCCTTTGCATTGGCTTCTGTTTTGTTTGCTTTCACTTGTGCCATCCTGTTGTGGACAAGAAGGAAGCAAGCCAACATCAGCCCCCGCCACAGACCAAGGGAAACATTTTCTGGCCTCCGGTTGGATGTGGTTCCCTTCCCGTGGGTCTTCCTTCCAGAGCCAGGTCTATAAACTTGGGGAGCAAATGCTTTGTTGCCACACTGTGTCTGGCCCAGAAAAGGTTTTTCTCACAGGGGACTGAAGTGGGAGGGGGCTGAGGTTGCCAGGCCTCTGGTCTCAGCAGTTCTCCCAGTTGGGTACGGAGGGTCTGGAGGAGGCCGCCATCTTGCTTTTGGAAGAGGAGTTTCTCACAGATCTGACCTCACTGGTCCGGGAACGTTTTCCATTTGGAGTGCTTTCCATTCCAGGAGGCAAAGCAAACATCTGGTCACACAGTTCCCTTTTCCCCTGCCAGCTACCCCACTTGGGGATTCTAGACATTTGTTCCATCATTTCTTCATTTTCTTTCCATACCATCGAGCTGAGCTCTGGCTGTTTCTATCTTTCCTCTCATCCAGGGAGCCATTCACAGTCTCTCTCCCCTTGTGTCTGCTCCTGGCCCTGACAGGAATTTTCCTGTGGCTTTCTGTGGTCTCCAACCCTGTAATTTACCACCCAGAGCTTGCAGGCTCTCCCCGCGCTGAAGACTTTCCAAGCAGATCTAGGTCCACTGTGCTGGCTCCAGGTGACTGTCACAGAAGACCTTGGAAAAGCCGCCACCGTGGCCCCAGCAGCACTGCAGCACTCCAGCCCCCCACCCAGAAAACGGCAGCTCATGGCAGCTCTGTGCTCATGTTTGGTGTTTTGGAGGTGTGCAAGGACTAGAAGCCCCCTCAGGCAGCCTCAGGCGTCGCTGGTAGGATGTGTGGGACAGGACCTGTGGACAATGGCCTCTCAGCTCCTCACGGCTCAGCACAGCAGTCTGTGGTGCCTCAGAGGCCACGCCATCTTTTCCTGCTCCTGGGTCTTCATCATCCTTGCAAGTCGGTTTTCTCAGTCACTGCCTCCAGGCCTGCTGCCCCAATCTTTCCCCTCCCCATCTCATTTGCTCCTGCTTGGGCACCATGTCTGCTGCTTTGTGGCTTCGGCTTCTGACAACCCTCTGAGAGTTTCTCAGCAATGCTGCATCCTGCTGACTGGGGCTATCTCTGTGTGTCTGCTACCCGAACCCCCGAGAGGCTCTGGTTGGGACAGTTCTTTCTGTCTGGCATCTGGTCCTTGCTGGACAGAGTTCCATGCCAGGCCACCTCCCAGGTCTCTGGTGTCCTCATGACCAGGCTCTATGTGGCTCCTTCAGAGTCAGGTGCCAAGCCTTGTGTCAACTGCTTATTTATGGCCAGCGCTGCATGGTCACAAGATCCACAGCATAGCAACTGGTGGGTAAGGAACTGTTCGAGGCCACTATATTCAGCATGCAGCGTGGGTGTTGTGGGCACTTGGGGACCTTGCAGCCACCCAACAGCACCCTCACTGCACCAGGCCTGGTCCACAGTTCAAGAGCACCACTGTCTGTCCTGCTGCACACTAGCCCACCTTTCTTCTCCTGCTGCTTGACACGCTACCCCTCCAATAGGGCAGTTCCTCCTGTATATCCCCATGCTCCCATCCAGAGTCCCCCTGCCAGCCATCCCCTACTCAAGGGCCTGCTCAGTTGTTCCAGCTCCTCCTCGAAGTTTCCCCTCACACCTTCCAGGGTGTCTATGGGACCTGCCTTAAAGCCTGGCCCTTGCGCTTGGTTTGTCTTGCCCTCTTTTCCATGCAGCATCACCACGCTGTTCCTCAGTGGGGCTGATGCTTGTCAAGGGCCACTGTGGAGGTGTCAGTCATCCCCACCACGGGCGCCCCACAAACAGTCCTGCTTTCCTCCTGTGGGCCAGCCTTGGTGGACAGAAGAAAGAGACAGGAGCGCTACTGTTGGAGAGATCAGGCTGCAACCCCAGGTTGTTTCACCAACAACAGTAGGATTTGTGGAATTTGGTCATGCCACTTCCTTGCTCAAAACTCTCCGGCGCTTTCTGTTGGCACCAGGAGTCCCACAGAGCCCTCCTTGGAGCCTGCGAGCACCCACGTGACCCACTCCCCGCTGATGTCCTCAGTTTTCTTTCAAGCCACGCTCCCCAACCTGCCCTGCCCCACCGCCCTGGGTTTTCAGTTCCTCAAAGAACACCAGTCCCTCTCCTTTGCTCAGGCATCAGCTTCATACAGCGGGGCGAGGCTTCTTCACTTCCACGGAGCCTGAGATGACGCATAGCCACGAAGGTGTTCAATAAATCTTTTACAGTGACTAAGTGAGCAATGTGTGCGTTGATGTGAATGGAGGGGAAACTCATGAAATACATCTGAGGAGCAAGGAGGAGGCGGCCAGACTAGAGAGGCAGCAGTGGGAGACAGGCTGAAGGGGGTTTGGGTCAAGCGGTGAGGCCCTAGGTGCCAGGCAGGAAGTCTGGCCTATCCCCATCACCTGCAGCCAGCAGCTGGATGGTCCCGCTGGGGAATGAGGGTGAATTATTCTGAAGGAGGGCTTGGGCCTTCACCGGCAGAACAGCTTGAAGCATGAGAAATCTGAAAGTCACGGGATAGATAGGGAGCCTTTGGAAATACCCCAGGGTCGGCTAAGGATGCACACAGACTTGGGGGGTGGGGAGCAAGTGGCCTGAGGCCAGAGGGCTCTGGAGACCTGGGTGGGGGGAGGGGCAAGACAGGACGGATGTGCTTATGGAGTGGAGAAAGAGGCAAGTCCAGGAAGGTGGGGACTTGGAGTCTCCACATGGGCCACAGCCTGATTTCTAGGAGGGCAAAGGAATGGTAGAGGTGGAGCAGGGGACAGGAGATCAGACCCAGAGCACAGGGGGGCGGCCATGTCGGTGGGGCAGGGGCTTTGCCTGAAGTCCAACAGCCCTGGTTCACTTCCCAGCTTGTCACTGGCTAGCTGGCTGAACTTGGCTAACCACTTGGTATCTCTGCTCCTCAGTTTTCTTTTGTGCTCCGGGGCGGGGAGTGGGGGGCAGGTGCAGTCAATAATGTCCGAGTAGTGGTGACTCGCTAAGGTAATGCAGGCACAGGGCACAGCGCGGGGCTGATGTGCAGTCTGTCCTGGGTTAAACTGTAACACTTTTTTTGTAGCTAATATTATGAATACAGTAATTTTTTTAAAAGATTTTATTTATTTATTTGTCAGAGAGAGACACAGCGATAGAGGGACTGCAAGCAGGGGGAGTGGGAGAGGGAGAAGCAGGCTTCCTGCTGAGCAGGGAGCCTGATATGGGGCTCGATCCCAGGATTCTGGGATCATGACCTGAGCCGAAGGCAGAGGTTTAACCCTCTGAGCCACCCCGGCGCCCCATGAATACAGTAATGTTAATTCCACAAACTGGCGTCCCTGGAAGGACTCATGCTTGAAGATGGAGGCACAGGAGCTCCGTTGCAGAATGGGGTTGGCAGGAGAGTAAAAGCGGGGTGGTGGGAAACCCTTGGCCTGCAGGTGTGTTCTCAGGGAGGTTTCTAAGCCCCTCGATGGGGACTGAAGCCCCGGGGAGGACAAGCCTGCCCACCAGGGACTGGATTCAGGTGGGAGGAGCTGGGGGGCGGAGACAACAGGGGTGGGCGTGCTCCTGTTACAGGAGCCCACGTTCCCATCTGGCGTCTGCCCTGCTCCTTGGGAAGGCTTCCCACAGGAGGCATGACTGAGGCAGCTGCCAAAACGACTGTCCTCAGGTTTGGCTGAGGATTCGAGTCACCTGGTGCTCCCTGTCTGCAGGCAGAGAGGTGGCACAGCCATGCCTAGGGACTGAAGCGGCAGCTCTCTGGGCAGGAGACGTGTGTCAGGCTCCCCTCTAAGCGGGGTGGCACTCATGCTTCTGCAGAGGGTTTTGGCTCCATCCCGCTTTCTGGACCTCCGGCACCAACTCACCCCTGCATAGCATTTGTCCGATAGCAGCGCTTGGAAAGGGAGTCAACAGCTCTGACTCAGCCTGGGCCCTGCTGCTTCTCTACGGTGAGTTTCTTGGTCACTCCTGAACGGCTCTGCGCTCCCTTCAGCACTTCCAAAAGCTCAGAGATGATGCTCCTTGAGTCCTTAGTCTGAAAGCTCGATAAATGCTAGCTAGTTCTTAAAATTCATCACAAAGCTGTCACACCAGTGATCACGGTTCACCGTCACAATAAAGCGGGGACCCAGGAAAGGCAGCTTCAGTTACCCTGCTTTACAGACCAGGCCCAGAGAGGTTACCTGGGTGGCTGAATTCCACATCAGCCCCAGTCTTTCCACCTTGAAGCTAGTGCTCTGCTCCGTCTGCATGGGGTTTCCAAAGAGCCCTCCTGGCTGCTTAAGATTCTGATGTAGAAGGCATGAGATGGTTCAAGCAATGATTTTTAACAAACCCCCCCTTCCCAGGTGGCAATGTAGGGAGCATTTCTTAAACTCTGAGCCAAGATTTTTGGACTCAAGACCTTCGGGGAAAAAGGAACATAACAGGTGTCCCTGGGCAAACAGTGGAAAGTTTCTGAAAGAGAATTCTGCCTCTCCTCAGGTCACAGCACCAAGCTTCAAGAAAGCAGGTAGAAAGAGGGTGTCCCCAGAGCTGCCCAGGAGCCGGAAGGAGGCCCCTTGCCCTCAAACATCCTAGAAAGGCATGGCTCTTCAACAGTGGGCATCTCTGGAACAAGATGACGAGAACCCGAATCCTTTCTCCCCAGCTTGCTAAGCTCACGGCTTGACAAGTCCTTTCACCTCTCTTGCCTCAGTTATTTCCAAACAAAAGATCCTACGGAGGAAACAGCCCTTGGTACAGCTGCTAGCACATAGTGAAAACTTCATGGTCTGTCATGAGCTACTGCTCTGAGTATTGTCATCACTGACTTTGGCAGGCTCTCCTCCTGTTAGCTGCTACTTCCCTGCAGCTACGGCCAGACCCAGCCAGGAAGAAAGAGGCACAAGGGTGAGTGTGGAGATGAGGCCGACCCAACAGATGATCAGGTCAGCTTTGCTCCAAAGCTCTGTAGTCCCTGCTCAGAGCCTTTTCTCACATCGGTGTGACTAGGGGCCCATGGAGTGCTGGTCAGGTGTGGCAACAAACCCCAGCCCTCTGGCTGCCATTGCCCAAAGCCACCTTGGAAATGACAGCCACTGTAAAGCTAGGCTTGCTCTTCTGGGAACGCACCACAGGGAAGGGACACAGCAGTTGGCATAGATGTGTGGTCTCTCAGCCACCCCTCAGAGCTGTGTCTCTTCTGCTCAAGACAAGTAGAGACTCTCATCAGTGTGGTGGCAAAAGGTACATGTCAGGCCAAAGAAGTGGGTGCCCAGAGGAGCTATCCACTCTTTCTTTGCCTGTCCTGGTGTTACAGAGACTTGCCTAATGTTCTTAGGGCTGAGAACTGCGTCCTCATCTTGGGCTTTCTCCGTTACCCCCAACCCTGCTCTGCTCAGATGGCTGACCTGGAGAATTTGTTCAGTGTAGAACAAATAGAACTGTATTTTGTATTGGATCATTGGCAGCAAGGATGGGTTCTCACTGCCCTCGGGCCCATGAAACCAGAAGCAAAATCAGGCACATTCTACAGAAACATGAAGGCCTGTTCCCTCACCCAGACATACAGACTACAGACTAGAAGGGCATGGGAACCCCCCCAACTCACTGTGTGTTTGGGAACCCCAAGGCTCAGAAGCAATCCCACCAACGTACCCCAGCTTATTTTGTGTGGAACAGACATCACTCCTGGATGTCCGCCAGGGCTGTAAGCTTCATGAGGTAGAAGCTGGTTTATCCTGAACTGTAATTATGAAAAAGGACGATTTTAAAGTCACCTTCTAAGCTTCAAAGATTGAATTATGCTTAGTGGTTTGGGGATTGCAAGGTGTTCTGTATGAAACTGCCATCCTCAAACATTAATGTGTATAAAACCAACCAAATGACTTTAGGTGTGGTCCTTGGTCATTTGGGTTGGAATGATCAGGGGTACTTGTCAAAATCCAAGAACCCCGCCTCTCAGCGAGCCCAGATCTTTGGCCACATGGACTATCCTACTTATCTAGTAGGTGGATACTAGTTCTTGGAATACTACTTGAAAAACTGGAAGTGTAAGATCTAAGAGTCCTTGTGGTGTCTGCGTGGGGTGTCTACGCAGTTGTGATGTCAGTGAGGAAACACACTTCCTGCTGACAGGTGATCTGTTTGGGGCACGGGGAGTAGATGGGCAACAGTGGAGCACCGAGGGCTTCCAGGCAGAGGCCCTGTCCAGTTGCAAGAGAAAGGAGGCGGGTGTGAGTGTGTTGGAGTGGGGGTGTGCTAGGGTTGACTTGCTCATCAATGAAGATTCTGAAAGGAAAACCCTAAGCTGCATTAGAATTAATTAATTCGGGGCGTTAGAATTAACATTTGTTTCTGTAAAAAGTGTCCCTTGACAAATACAGTTCTGCAAGTGAGCTTCTGGTCAGACTCTGTCACTCTCCCAACTTCCCGTGCACTGAGAGCAGCACCTCCTAACATTTCTTCTCCTCAATGCCCTGATGACGTGGATATTCTCTGTTCCCATTTCTCAGAAGAGGAAATGGAGACACAGAGAGGTGAAACAGCTTGCCAGGGGCCATACTGCCAGCAAGTGGCAGAGCAGGGCTACGAATCCAGGCCTGCCTGACACCAAAATCTTCCTCTTATCACCAGGTTTCTTTAGGTGTGGTGTTTGGTAATTTGGGCCAGAACTATCAGGTGTACTTGTCAAAATCAAAGACCCCTGGAATGGAAGGCTCTGGGATTGGGACATGGGAATATACCCCAAGTACCCCCACGGGGTTCCAACGGTCTCGCTGTTTGAAGAACAAGGCCCAAAGCAACAGACAATGCCCACAGATGGAAAGCCTTCTCTTGGCACTTCCAGTCAGGACCCCAGGGCAGGGCTTCCATCCCAGAAGCTCAGCTGTCTTCAGTGTGACTGGCACACCTCTTCCCCCAGGGTACTAACACCAGGACACATGGAACCCTGCGATGTGATCCTCTTCCACTTTATAGGGGGCCACCCTGAACCCCAGGTAGGTACTGTGGGCTGACTCTGCACCATGGCCAGGCATCTTCTGGCCCTCAGTTACAGCAGGTCACTCCCTCTCCCTTTCTGCTGTGACTCTCAGTTATTCATGCTGTCCCAGCCCCCACCAGCAAGATCGAGGGAGCTGTCTCACCTTGCCCAGATGTGAGCAAGATGGCTCCAAAACAGACCTCTAAGTGCCATAGCCATAGTAGGAAGTCTGCTCCCTGAGGTCTGGGTCATGACAGGCACCTCGCCCTCTGCTTTAGCTAATTTGTACAGATTGGGGCCCACGTGGTTACAAAATCTTCTCTGTACAGTCTGCAAGCACTAGGCTTGTGATTATTTGAGGCTCTTTCATACAAAAACAAGGACTTTGGGAGACAGGCTATCACAGCTCCCAGGCTCTATTAGCACAATAACCCCTTTGCTTGGGGATGGCACCAGCTTGATGGGGAAGGGTCCTTGGCCTGGATGGGTGGGTCTAAAACAGAACAATGAGAAAGGAGGGAGGAAAACACCCATAACTGTATACTGCTGTGTCACACTGCTGCTTGTAGATAAGCCCACTGTCCCTGTAGCAGGTGGGGCCCCTTTGCTGTTCCTGGAGAACCTGTAGCCTGGGATTGCACCATGTGGCCACAGCTGAGCACATTGGTCCTGGGAGGCCAACCTCCCAGCCATCAGAGAGAAAACACATGCCCACGTAGAGTTGCTGGTGCCTACCTGCCTCTCAGACTTCCTCTCTGGGAGTTTACATTTTAGATAGTAACTGAGTTGGGAATTTGCGGTAGGAAAAGACTCTAGAAAGAAAAGAGCAAAGTCTTATTAATTATCAGAGATCAGTAATATCTGCTAAGAGGGCAGGGAGAAAAGTGAGCCCCTGGAACATTTTAGTTCCCCAGCCAGGTATCAGCCAGGTATCAGAGCTGTGAGGTCAGCTCTCCCCTCTCTGGGCTCCCTGGGAGCTTCCTGTCTCCTCAATATCCCAGCAATGTTCGAATAAGAATGGAGAGAGAGTTTCTTTTGCTGTCACTGCAGGTGGAACTCCTTTCCACCACTCACTGCAGTGGTGGCCTGTGGCCCCAGAAGGAGGAAGGAAATGACTACTGACAAGGCACCATGGTATGACAGGGGCTTTCTGACATTGAGTGGGTTGTTTTATATAACCCTCACAGTTACTTGGAGAGACGGGGTGGGGGGGGGTTGACCCTATTTATGGATGAGCATCCTGAGGGCCCAAGGGCAGGGTGACAGTATCGTAGACTCTCGAGCTCCATGTTCACGGCCCCCCTCTTCCTGTGCTGTATATGTGATGATCAGCAGGAACTGGCCATGTGTTTCTCTGTTTCAGTTTCTATACTGAAAACAAAAACAACAATAAAAAACAAAACTGACATGGATGTCCTTTCTGAGAGCCCTGGAGACAGACAGCCCCTGCAGTGCTTCTGGGGACACTGTGTGTGAGTGTTCTGGGTACATCAGTCTGGAAGGGACCCTGGAGACCCTCCAGAGGATCCCCTCCTTTGTCGGGAAAAGCACACAGAGTCCCAGGGACAGGAAGTCTCTCAGACTGCTCTAGCTAACATTTTTTTTTTAAAACTTCCCGTTTGCCATACACACTCATGAGTATACATGAATTAGCTCATTTAATCATCACAACACCCCAATGAGAGAGGTTCTCTTATTATCACCATCACTTTTTTTTTTAAGATTTTACTTATTTACTTGTCAGAAACAGAGAAAGAGAAGAAGCAGGGGAGTGGCAGGCAGAGGGAGAAGCTGAGGCAGGGAGCCTGGTGTGGGGCTCCATCCCAGGACTCTGGGACCATGACCTGAGCCAAAGGCAGACACTTAACCAACTGAGCTACCCAGGCATCTCTATCACTATCTTATTATCTTGAGATAAGAACACTGAAGTTCAGCGAGGTCAGATAAAACTCCCAGAGAAACAGGCAGAGCTGGGACTTGAACCCAGCCTGTCTGATCTGGGCGCCCCTGCTTCCAAACCAGCGGCTGAATAGTGTCCTTCGTGCTGCTTCTTTTGTCCTGCTACAGAGAACTGGTGCTCCAGTTGGCTTAACAAAGCGTTATGATGCACATGGTGCTGCCCTCCCAGCCTCTGTTTTCCTTGACCCTGGAGAAAATTTGGTTGTTGAGGCTAACATTTCTGATGCTTGGTTACTACACAATAAAACAGGGAAAGGAGAGTTTTATTTGTAAAGAAAAACAAAACTAGAGGAGGACGTACCAGTGTGTAAGGTAGAGCAGGGGGACTGTGGGGCATGAATATGTCATTTGGAAGATCAGCTTGAGGACACATGATGTAAAATCAGAAATGTCCTTAAATTGTCAGAGTTGGCACTTTTTGTTGGGTCAACACTACAGCCCTTTTCTCTGTCACACAGCATTTGAATTGTAAAAAAAGTTAATTATATCAGATCTGTTGGTTACTAAGTATCAGAAATTACAGTTAAATTAGCTAAAACACAGGGAGTTGTGGGCTCCTAAAGAGAAAAGTTGGATGGCAGTGTGGCTTTCTGACCTGGTTGTCTTGAGTTGTTGGTCCTGCCTTGCTGGTGTGTGGGTATCATGACATGTTGGCTTCTCTCAAAGCAGCAAAACAATGGTAACCATTCCAGGACTCACATCTCCCCATGATCTCACTGAGACAGAGATGACCATTCACTGCTTCCCTTTCTCCAACCACTGAAGCAACATCCCATCCCTAAATGATCCCAGGGCAAGGGGGAGGAAGTACCCTGCTGGCTTGGGCCCATCGTTTTGGGATGCTGGAGCTGTCCACATCAACTCTACCCAAGCATTGCGGCAGTTCCTCAGTCAGGGAAGAAGAAATGGATACTGGTCACCAGCCTAGAATTCCCAATATAGACATTTCCTATTTTCTTTCCACTTTTTAAAAAAGCTTATTAGTTTTTTAATTAAAGTATAGTTGACACTCAATGTTACGTTAGTTTCAGGTGTACAACATAGTGATTTGAAAAGTCCATACTTTATGCTATGCTCACCACAAGTGTAGTTACCATCTGTCACCATGCAGTGCTATTACAATACCATTGACTATATTCTCTGTGCTGTATCTTTTATTTCTGTGACTTACTCACTCCATAACTCGAAGTCTGTGTCTCCCACTCCCCTTTACCCATTTGACCCAATCCCCAACTTGCAACCATTATATTCCATTATATTGTTCTCTGTATTTATGGCTCTGTTTCTCTTTTGTTTGTTTATTCATTTCTCTTGTTTTTTAGATCTACATTTAAGTGAAATCACATGATATTTGTCCAACTTCTTTCACTTGGCCTAATACCCTTTAACTTCATCCATGTTGTCACAAATGGCAAGATCTCATCCTTTTTTATGGCTGAATATTTTTTTTCACTTTTAAGCAAGGGATATCAATTATTTTCTACCATCCCTAGAGTTAGGTTTTAATCTTTCCCCGTGATTGGCTAAACTTCATTTGCTACAATTCCCAATGTCCATTAATTAAAAAGTAATTACTATTACTTACTCCCCATTTCATAGACTGAAAAAACTAGGCCATATTACAATCATTTAATTATCTTGACAGATAATTAAAATTATACTATTCTACTGAAAATTGCAAAGCCTTAAATGTCTGCTCCCTCTCACAAATAACAATTACTAGGGCCAAACTGGGTATTCTCAAATCTCCTGGCGAATTTCAAACCCTGACCTGGGGTGGACTTGGCCCAGGGGTTCTGGATAAGATGAGCAGGGCCACCCTGGCCACAGGCAAGTCCATGAGGCGACCAGGGGCAGGGAAGCCCCCAGCCCATCTGAAGCCGTCTTCCCCAAAGTCAAGAAAATGGGCCAGATGACTACTCTGGGTTCCTCTGCGCTGTATCATTCTCTAGTGTAGAATCTGCCTTACCTGGTCCTCTGATTTAGGAAAGGAAACTAGGGCTAAAAAATCTTGTCCAGTAATCCAATGAGATCCTTCACTCTGACCATTCCCCCTCCCAGGTTAAGATTAACACAGTGCTTCTCAAACTTTTTGATCTCAAAACCCTTTTATAGGACCCCTTAGGATCCCCTTGAGAACACCAAAGAACTTTTGCTTAAGTGAGTTATTTCTGTGGTATTTACTGTATTAGAAATTCAAACTGAGGGAGTTTTAAAACACAAGAATATAGAGCATACATTCCATTAGCCTCAGACTGATGTCAAGGCTGTCATGCAGCCTCTGGAAACTCCAGTGTCACTCTGGAGGGAACGAGAGTTCAAAAGGCAAACAACACTTTAGAATAATGTTGAAGTAGTTTGGATCCCAGACTCACTGTAGTAACACATAGATTTTTGAGAAAATAGGCCTTTGAGTCAGACTGTCTGGGTTCAAATTCTAGCTTCACTTATTGAAACGTCTTATGCCCCAGTTTCTTCAGCTATAAAATGGGGGCAATACAACTTACCTCATGCGGCTGTTGGAAGATTTAATAATAAGCTACAAGACACTTAGAACAGCAGCAGGATATAGTAAATACAATGCAATAATAAGTAATAGTAATACTATTATTAATTAATATCAATTACTCTTGGCCTGAAATAGGAGCTTATAAGTCACTAACGTAAGTGCAGAACTTCCTCCCGGGGCTTGTCTCTGCCGGGTTCACGGATGCTCATGTGGTGCCCCTCAGCCCCTGTGAGGCTGTGAGCTCCAGGCGCCAGTCCTCAGACTCCTCCGTGGTGCCCAGTGCTGCGTCTGGTATCAGGGAAGAGGCTTTATTGACTGAATAAACGGTAGAGCTGACTTTGTCTCCAACGAGCGAGTAGAGAAGCCAGAGCTAGCAGCCGGGGCTCTTAACTCACTGTGTTGAGGGCAACACCACAAAATAACAGCTCACCCACTCGCTGTGGTCAAGGAGAGAATTAACTTAAAACAGAACACTGCATTATCTGGGTCTGGAATTCTAGAAATGGAAAACGAACTGTTGTATTCGTAAGTGCACATAGGAAAGCACGTTGGACGGCTTCCATTTGCCCATCCAGATCCTCTCTCCTCCCGTCCAACTTCCCACTCTGTGTCTTGAGGAGGCTGAGTTCAGGGGATGACGGCACCGACCTGCCTTCTGCTTGAGCTTGGCCACGGGAAGACACAAGCAGGAGATCAGCAGGCACAGGGAATAAGCAGCCAGGTCTTTTCCTTCTGGCTACTTCCCTGCTGGCCGCAGATCACCGTTCATCTAGAAGCTATGGTTCCTGTCAGGTAGTCCTCTCCTAGCTGTCCAAATATGTGCGTGTGAGAGTGTGTACATGCACGCTGGTGGGGAAGGATAAACACAGAGCGTTAACAGGATGGTTGCTGTGTGGTTAGTAATGATTTATCTCTTCCTTCTGCTTCTCTATATTTTCTGATTTTTGTACAGCATGCATTATTTCTATTAAAAAAAACTGTAAGAAATAAAAGATCACACATTTATGAAATTGAATTGTTTCTACCTAAGAGGATTTGGGCTCAGGGGAGACTAGAAGTGTTTGGATCCAGATCCTTTGAGGGTAGATCTGGGCCCCGATCCACTTTGGTTGAAGGAAACTAAAGACACCACTAAAGTCATTACCCCCTAGATCAGATGTCATAAGGATTAATGAGATAAACATGTCTGCAGCTTGGAATTCTTAATGTGATTAAAAAGAAAATAAGAGGCCCATTATCATTCCTTGGCTTTGAGGTGGCCCTTTGACCTTGGCTGCCTCTGTCTCGCTGCCATCCTGACTGCAAGGGTCACACCAGGTGCACAGTAGAAGCAAGAGGACAAGTCTACCGTGGGACAGGAGCATGGCTCAGCCTTGTGGCCTTCCAGCTTCAGCATGCATAGAATCACTGGGAGGATTAGCTAAATGCAGATTCCCAGGAGGGCCACATGGGCCCTAGGAATCCCATCTCAGAGAAGCTGGCCCTCCTACACTCCCATACACATACAATTACGATGAACGGAAGCGCCTTGGCCACTAAGTTTTGGGTACAAGTCCTGCCTCCTTTGGGCTCTCATCCCGAAGACTCAGTGAGCAGAGGAAGGGAGGAGGACGAGGGCGGGGAGAGTTGGGTGGCTCAGGGGGCCAGTCAGCAGAGGCCCAAACCAACCTGGTCATCACCAGGAGGAAACCCACAAGCGGGACATTGAATCCGCCTGGGCGATTAGGCTCCGGAAACCACGGGGACCCACTGGAGGCTTTGACTGATGCTGTGTTCTTTTCCATTTCTTCTCTGATTACATTGATCCTGTACTTTTGCTGATGTTGTGACAGTCTAATTATAGACTTCTAGGCTGCTGAGCAAACAGTCATCCCCTCTCGGTAAATCTGCCTGTTACACAAGCACCAGCCCTGGGACACTGTCATTATATGCAGCCAACCCCATGAAGTGCTGGGCAGCGCCGCCACACACCCGTTACCTCTATCATGCCACTGCTGGAGCTATAGGCGCAACAGGTAAGCTAGGCCAGGTTCTTTTATTTATTTATTTTTAACAGGCAGGTAAACTGAGGCACAGAGCTGTGGCTAACACATCACAGAGTCAGGGATGAAAACTGAAACATGGGGGTGGGGACAGATGTTATCCAACACCTCTTTCTTTCTTTTCTTTTTTCTTTTCTTTTCATTCTTCCAGCAAACATCCACGCAGGGCCCATTGTAAGAATTCTGAAGAGGAAAAGTATCACCTGGCCAAGAGCAGAGAACACCGGCAGGGTTGTATGAATTGGATGGCCTCTGCCCTTGAAGATTCTCAAGAACCTACTTCCTGGTCCTCCGACTTGTAGGCTTCAGAAACTTGTCTGTGTCCCAGAGCTAGATGGATTAAAGGATGCTGATTTGTTCAAACACCACTCACAAGAGACGGGTGTGAGGGCTGTGAGGAAGGGGTACTAGTTCTGGCCAACCAGCATCTGAACATCCTTCCTCTGTTTGGAGAATCCCCTATGTTAAGAGGTAGATCCCACTCACCAGAATCAAAGCTGAGAAGATCCCATCATCTGTTTCTGAGCCATCTTTGCAACCAGAACTTGGACCCATGATCCGGGCTCTGCCAATCAGATGCTCCCACCAATATTTTGAATCAGAAGCTCATGGAGGGAAGAAGCAGAGATGTAAAGACTCCAGTTATCAATGAGTGACGGCTGTGGTGGTGGTAGCCATTCTATCCGGTTTCCAGAGGCAGTCATGGCCTGTGATAACTTCATGACATCTTCCCTGGAGTATGATCTTCAAGCTCCGTTCCTGGTAGCAGAGCCAAATGACAAAGATCTCTAGCCAGCTTTCTGTGGGCTCCCCGGTATCTTTCAAATCAACTCCATCTTGCTTAAATCTTCCAGAATCATTTTTGGATGCTTGCAACTGAAAATCCAGGCTGATGTGAGGACTGGGAGACCAATGTTTGAACTGAGAACTACAGCAGGCTGGTGAGTTAACTGTTCCTAGCAGGTGGGGGTCCTCTTCTTCTGGCAAACTATGTGGGAATAATGGGAATCTCTGTCCCAAGAGGCATGGACGCCGGTGCCGGAAGTTTCAGGCTGTACAACAGCTGGTGAAAGAGACATCCGGGATCTAAATGTAAGTCAGCTTCAGAGTGGACATGGTTGGTCAGGAGATATGAAATGATCAGCTAACAATTTACACTTTCACAGAATCCCTTTTCCCTGAAGGAGGATTTGAAAACGTTAATCCTCAGATAAGAAATCTGGGGCCCCAGAGGTGAAGGGAGCCACAAGAAGGGGTTGAGAATTTCCCCTCCTCTGTTCTCGTCTGACTTGCTTGCCAAGTCATCCTGACGGTAAAGTGAGAAAGGGCCCATGGTTGGCAAAGAGAGAGAAGTATTGTAAAAAGACAACTGTTTTCATGTGTATTCACTGCCTCGTTTGACTGGGGCACACTTCCATGAAGCAGAGAGGCTAACTACCCTTCCCTTTTTTGGATTTGGAAGCTAAAACTCAGAGAGTTTGACCCATCTGATGGGGGCACAAGCCATCCGACTAAACCCAGGTTCTTTTATTTATTTATTTCCCCAGGGACACCGTCAAGGAGGTGGGCAGGAAGGGGGTCTAGAGACACCAGCTCAGAGAGCTGAAGTCAGCACTCCTCACGTGTGGCATCTTCCTTTCTCTGGCAGTGCCAACATCACCTTCTCCCTCCTTCTAGGCCCTTATCTTACTCTTCTCATACTGCCTCAGTTTCCCGGGGCCTCCACAGCCATGCTATGCTTGAGCCTGCTATACGATCACTGCCCAAAGACGCAGCCAGCTCCTTCCTCCCTGCCCATCAGATCTGACTAGTCTCAGGTCCACTTCTCCTGTGCTTTGCTCTAAATAAATTTTATACCTTCTTACTCCAAACCCGGTTCTCTT
This sequence comes from Lontra canadensis, assembly GCF_010015895.1. Lineage (NCBI taxonomy): Eukaryota > Metazoa > Chordata > Mammalia > Carnivora > Mustelidae > Lontra > Lontra canadensis. The sequence continues at coordinate 2,791,699 of NW_022631069.1, read as the reverse complement.
TCCACAACACTCCCCAAAAACATTGGCCTGAGGGAGCCCAAGAAGAGGCAAAATTCTAGGTGGGAAGTGGGGAGCCAAGTCATGCCTTGGCCTCACCAGAGACTCGATAGGATGCAGACAATGTTGCTGTGGTGCTCCTTTGTTTCTCAATCTATAGGCTAGTGACCAAGGTGTATTCAGTTTGTGACAGTTCACTGAGCTGTGCTTTTATGATTTGCGTACTTTCCTCTATGTCCATATACACAATCAAAACTTTCCTTAAAAATCATTTTTTTTAAAGATTTATTTCACAGCGAGAGAGTGAGCCAGAGATCACATATTGGAGGGTGAACAGCAGAGGGAGAGGAAGAAGCAGGCTCCCCTCTGAGCAGGGAACCTGATGTAGGACTCGATGCCAGGACCCGGGGATCATGGCCTGAGCCAAAGGCAGACGCTTAAAACCAACTGAACCACTCAGGCATCCATAAAAATCATTTTAAGTAAGATAATTAGAGGTGGGTAGTTTAATAAACATTTATCATGATAATCCACCTTGAGATAAGGTAATACAAAAACTTAAGAAACTAATAAATGAGGGTCTCTGGGCACTAAATAGAAGTGGGTTTTTTTCTTTTTGTCTTATAAAAATAATTGATGATAGAATGTCTTTCCTTCTCTAAGTATTTAAAATAAGATTTGGGGCACCTGGGTCGCTCAGTTGGTTAAGCAACTGTCTTTGACTCAGGTCATGATCCTGGAGTCCTGGGATCGAGTCCTGCATCAGGCTCCCTGCTTGACAGGGAGTCTGCTTCTCCCTCTGACCCTCCCCCTTCTCATGCTCACTCTCTCTCTCTCTCTCATTCTCTCTCCCTCTCAAACAAATAAATAAAATCTTAAAAAAATAAAATAAGATTCTATTGAGACATAAAACATTTTCAGGGTCATGGCCACAAGAGAGGCACACCTGCATTTTAAAAATGATTTCTTCCCTCTGCTCTTCTTTCCATGGCTTTTGTAGGTCTAGATAAGTGAACCACTCAGAATGTAAATGTTTTTAAACCATTTTGATTGGATGTGTACTGGCAGGAGCTGGAATTTGGCAAGGAGGCTCCAGTAATCTTGGAAAGTTTTAGTATCTGGTTCTGTGTCCAATGGGCAATGACTTCCTGAGACTCCTTCCAGCTCTAGGATGCCAGAATTTTATGAGATAGAAAGAACACTTTTATGAAACAAAACAGACAAACAAACAAAATTAGAAACAAAATTTGAGAAAAGTCAAGTAATGCCCCAGGAATAAAAAGGGGACTATATATGTGTGTGTGTATATCACATATACATATACATATATACATACACATACACACAGTTATGAATAATTAATTTATTTTCTGGTTCTTGGTTCTCCCCCCACCCTAATGGTCAAAGTTACCTACCGGTCAGGAAGCTGAACAAAATTTTACCTCCACAAAGGCAGAACCAAACCATGCCAGATCAAATTCTAGATGAGAATTTCTGAACTGTGTTCTACCCTGAGGCTACTAATGCTAATGGTATTCACCAGATACTGAAAAAAATAGAAATGGTCCAAGAGTCAATGTAATACAAAATTTTGCATTAAGTTTATTGTGATCGTGTGTTCTGGATTTTTCTGGACATTCTGGATTCTTAGTGGTTGCTTTGTTCTCTAAAATGAATTTTTCATTCAACAAATATTCATTCATTCATTCATTCATTCAACAAAACTGCTTGGCACTGGTGCTGAGCTAATTGGATATCCAAATGGGAAAAAAATACATCTTGACCTTTAACTGCAGAAAAAGTTAATTTGAGATGAATCATAGACCTAACTATGAAGGTAGCAATCAAGTTCCTAGAAGAAAACAAAGGTGATTATCTCTGTGAACTTAGACCAGGCAGACTTCTTAAACAGGACATAAGAAAGCCCAAGTCCTAAAAGATAAGATTAATAAATTAGACTTTTTTAAACTTAAATATTTCTGTTCGTCAAAAGATAACATTCAGAGAATGAAAAGAAAGTCACAGACTGGGAGGAGATATTTGTAATATATATACTGGGCAAAGGACTTATACCCAGAATATGTAAGGAACTCTTACAGATCACTAAGATAAGACAACTCTCTGCAAATGGGCCAAAGACTTGAACAGACACTTCACTAAAAGGTCATCACATGGCCAATAGCATATAAAAAGTTGCTTGACATCACTAATCATCAGATAAATGTAAATTGAAATCATAATGAAATACATATCCATTTTTTTAAATTAAAAAGACCAATAATACCAATATTGGCAAGGATATGGAGCAACTGGAAGTATCATATCACTGGTTGGTATACAAATTGATATACTACTTGAGTAAACTATTTGGCAGTATATTTAAAGCTTAATGTGTATATATTCTGTGATTCTGCAGTTCCAATCCTGAGTATAAATCCAACATAAAAGACATGTCTATGTAGGCCTGAGGGTACAGAGCTTCAGTTATGCCCTATGAGTAAGCTCTGAGGATCTAATGTACAGCATGGGGCCTATAAGTAATAATACTATATTATGTACTTGAAATTTGCAAAGGGAACTGATCTTAAGCATTTGTGCTACACATACACACACATTATCTATGCGAGGTAATCTATGTTAATTAAGTTGGTTGTGGCAATCATTTTACAATGTGTATCAAAACATCATGTATTACACCTTAAATATACACAGTTTTTATTTTTCAGCTACATCCCAATGAAGTTAGAAAAAGGAGCTAGTTTGTAACAGCTTCATTCAGAATAGACAAACACATTTTTAAAAAATTATGTTATGTTAGTCACCATACAGTACATCATTAGTTTTTGATGTATTGTTCCATGATTCATTGTTTGCGTATAACACCCAGTGCTCCATGCAATACATGGATACAGTACCTATCACCAGGCTAACACATCCACCCACATCCCTGCCCTCTAAAACCCTCAGTTTGTTTCCCAGAGTCCATAGTCTCTTATGGTTCATCTTCCCCTCTGATTTATACTCCCCCTTCATTATTCCCTTCCTTCTCCTAATGTCCTCCATGCTGTTCCTTATGTTCCACAAATAAGTGAAATCGTATGATAATTGACTTTTTCTGCTTGACTTATTTCATTCAGCATAATCTCCAGTTCCATCCATGTTGATGCAAAAGTTGAGTAATCATCCTTTCTGATGGCTGAATAATATTCCATTGTATATATGGACCACATCTTCTTTATCCATTTGAGGATAGACAAAAACTTAATGTAACTCAAACATCCACTAGTAGAATGAGTATATAAATTGTTGAATATTTACATAATTAAGTAATATACAATGGAAAAGAATGAGGCATTGTTACATGCAACAGAATGGATGAATATTATAGATACACTCTTAAGTGAAAGAAGCCAGATGCAAAAATGCACATGCATGTAATTCATCTACATCAAGTACAAACCCTGGAAAATTAATATATGGTGACTGAGGTCGGAATAGTGTTTACCCTTGAGGGACACTGAGTGTGAAGGGGCATGAGGAAGCTGGAGATGTTCTACACCTTCAGCTGGTTGGCAGGCACATGGGTGTACACATACGTAGAAAGTCATCATTGTGTACACACCAGCTTTGTGCATGCTACTGAATTTATACCTCAAAAAGTGAGAAAAAAATCAGTCCATCTATCCTGATTTCCTGTCCAACAATAGAATCACTGTGACTAGCCCTACAAGCAGGCATACTGAAATCCTATCTCATCAACGTTCCAGGAGACCTCTCCCTCCCCCAGAGAGCTCTTGAGATCTTGGCAGAAACTGTTATTTCAGCCTGGGATGCAAGGAGAGGAATAGGGAAATACTGCATCTGGGAGGTAACCTTTTTCTCCACCACCCAGTAGAGGATCAGTACAAGCTCCATACATTTTTTTTTTAGATTTATTTATTTATTTGACAGATAGAGATCACAAGTAGGCAGAGAGGCAGGCAGAGAGAGAGAGGAGGAAGCAGGCTCCGAGCCGAGCAGAGAGCCTGATGCGGGGCTCGATCCCAGGACCCCGGGATCATGACCTGAGCCGAAGGCAGAGGCTTTAAACCCACTGAGCCACCCAGGCGCCCCCATAAATGTTTTTGATAAATAACAACAGCTACTATTTAGTATAAACAACACTTAACACACACTTTGCATCAGACACTGCACTATTAGCTTCCATGTTCCTAGTTAGTACTTATACAAGCCTAAAAAGCTGCTCTATCTTTACTCTTGTCATACAGGTGAGGAAAGAGATTTATGGAGGACTGGTTAAGTTCATTGCCCAAGGCCTTACAGACAGGTGGCGAGTTGAGATCCCAACCCAGATTGATCTGCGTTTAGAACCTGGACTCTAGGCCTCTTGCTATGGGACGAGTGGGTGGTGTCCAAGCCCCGCTTGCATGTTATAGAACACGCGACATTTCCATTTCAAGCGGGGCCGAAGCTATCGCGGGTGCCCGCCTTGGCGACTGACTCCTTGAGGCCCGCAGTCCCACTAACCGCACACAGGTGGTAACTGCAGGCAGAGAACCAACTGCGCCGGCCCTCTCCCTGATGGCCTCCAAGCAATTTGCTGGGGGAAAGAGGAAGGCTCCCTTGGCTCAGAAACCATGTTTTTTTTCAGACTTCGAAACACACGCCGGAGGTAGGTGTCGGGGTTTCATTCCCCAGTCCGGGAGAGAAACAACGCGAAAATCCCCAGAGAAGCAAAAGAAAAAAAGCAGGCTTGCGAGGGAGCTGGACGGAGATGGGGAGAGCTTGGGAAGAAGGAGTTATATGATTGCAATGGCAGAAGAGCCTAGCGGAAAGTAGAGTCCCAGTAACTCCGAAGTTGGCGCCGGGGGTGGGGGGTTGTCAACCCAGCCCCTCTCTGTTGCGCCTGCGCAGTGCTACCGCCTTGAGCACCCCCGCCCCTTCCCGCCGCGGAAGGTTTACTCGTCTCTTGGCAACCATTCACCCGAGGAGCCAATCAGAGGGCACCTTTTGCCCTGCCCTCCGCCGTCAGCGCCCAGGCGGAAGGATCCCGTGGGCGCTGGCTCCGCCCCACCCCGCCCCTCGCTCCCCTGGGAGGGAAGGCTTGGGGCGGGGGTGGGGGGGTGGGGGCGTGGTCATAGCCGTATAAGAACGGAGGGGGCGGCGGCGGGACCGTTCACTCGGTGCCGCTGCCTGGGGGCTGTAGTGACCGCGCCGCTCCTGCTGGGGGCTGCCCACGCCAAGGACCGGCCTCTGTCCTCTCCTCTTCCGCCTCCCAGGTGAGTCCTCGGCCCCCTCCCCTGAAGGTGCTAGGATGCGGCGGCCCCAGAGAGCCGCGCGCTCTGCCTTCGGGGGTCTTTCCCCGCCGAGCGGAGCTCACGTCCTCTCAGAGCCGGGTGGGGAGCCAGAGGGTAGGTACGGACAGGTGCCGGGCCGCGGTGCTCCCTTCCCTTCCCGCGGCGACACCCCCACACGCATCCCCCGCCCCCGAGGGCCAGGCGAGACGCCCCGAGAGGGAGCTACAACTTTCCAGAGACTTCGGCTGGGGCTTGGCAAACTTGGGCGAGTTCCTGCTCCGCGCGTTCCGCGGGGCTGCGCGCTGGCGGGCGCGGGCGGGGCGGCCGAAGAGCGAGTGATGGGGGCCTTCGGCCCCTTCCCGGTCTGACGGCGCCCCCGCCGCCTCTTCCTTGCTTGCGCTCCCGCGGGCACGCACACCTCTGCAGGCCAGCCGAGCCCGATTTCGAATGCGGCGGTTTCGGGAGGCGCAGTTGGAGACGCAGCGGTCAGGGGCTCCTATAAGGCCGGGGAGGGGAGGGGCGCTTCCTCTGCTCGGCGCCAAGCCCTGGGTTTCGAGGTCAGGGCGGGGATCCCCAACTTTCTGTGGACTCACACTAGACTGTGGACACCGTAAGCAGCAAAGTGGTCCAGGCGAGTGACTTCCGCGCTCTGCACTGCTCTTGGAAACTTCCTGGGAATACAGTGCCCGGTTCCTCCCCCTTTAGGAATGAAACTGGCTTACCGTGTAGACTAAAAGCCTTGACAGTGAGTTGGCTGGGCTAACGGTGCCGCGGGTGGCTGCCCTACATCTCAGAGGTGGGAGGGGAGGCGGAGGAGGGTGACGAAACTGACCGTACAGGTTGGTAGCCTGTACCCCTAAACACAGGTCGCAGATAGGAGAGAAAACAAAACTGTGCTACCTCAAGTAAGGGAGGACTTCCGGAGTTTTCTGGAGAAGGAGAGCTCACCCATCCCGGCTAGAACCAATTGACAGATAAGGCTGGACCTCGCGGGAGGGATCAGATCAGTCCTCTTCCCCTATTTTTTCCTGGAAAAAAAAGGCTTCTGCAGGGCTAAGTCCCTGCCTAAGGTAGCAACCTGCTACCTTTTTAAACTTTTTTTTTTTTTTTAATGGAGTTGTAACATGCAAGCCATGGAGTGCTTTACAGTTCTCTTATTACAGTCAGCGTTTATCAAGACTGTTGTAATCATCGGTATTGTGACAGTTGGTATTCAGGATATTTGGTAGATGGGTCAAGAACCTGAACCTCCCCAAGAAATAAAGTAAAGATTATTAAATTCTTTTAAAGTAGACTCCTGGCTTGGCCCAGCTGCCCTTCAAGGGGGTGGGGAGGGGTGGAGGATGAGAGTGGCCATTGTTGGCTACACTAACATTTCCACGGGAGTAACTTGGCAAGGAAGCCCACAAGGAAGCAAGCCAGGCAGCCTGGGGCTGCTTGGGTGTGTGGGGTGGGGGGAAGAGGGTAGGAGCGCTTACCAAGAACTGTGCTGTGTCTTAAATCCCCAAAGGTATTATTGAGGGAGTGAGACCCACACATGAGACCCTGCCATGGAAGGGGGTGGGTGGGGACTAGAGAATGCTGACTTTTCTCTTCGCTTTCAGGGAGGCAGTCTGGCTGTACCAGCAGGGGTTCTGTCCTTTGACATTCTTGTTTGTGAAGATGGAAAACTTAATATCTCTGGAGTCAAGCTTTTACTTGAGATAACTGAAACCTTGTGTCTTAAGGTATATCCATGTCTTTAGACTACATTTATACTCAATAAGGACTTTTTTAGAGAGAAGGTTTGGTATATTATATATAATTGTTCAGGCAGCTGTAGGGCGAGTCTCAGTAACATAATGTGAAAGTGAAGTTTAAAAAAAAAAAAAGCCCCACTTTTTTTTTCCTCCTCTTAGCCAGGAGGCCTCTAAATTGTTACCCAAAACAAAGGTCCCTCATTTCATGATAGTGTCTTACCTAGAGCTTACTGCTGTACTTTCTATGTGGGGTTTCTTCCACAATACCTCCCTTGCATCCGGAGATTAAGTTGGGGTATCTCTAAAGGTAAGGGCGTGGATCTTGCCTATTTGTCAGATGGAGTGTGACTTAGCCGACCACCAGCGGATCTCCCTCCTTGGTTTGCTCGCCTGTGCTATGAGTACAGCAGCCCATGGAGATCCCATCCTGGGTTATAGAACCCCTCACCCCTGCATTTCCCAGTATGCCCCACTTAGCCTACAGCCCCCAGCGTTCAAGGCCAGGGCAAATTGCACACATCTTGCACTACCCATCAAAGAACAGAGAAGTCCTCATACTTCTGAAAATCCGAGGAACTGCCTAGCCATAAAGATAATGCAGAGTGGACTGTGGTGCCCTTGTTCTCCCAGTGCTGGTAATCGGACACATTTGCTACAAAATTAGAAAATGACATGGTTTTTTAAACTGCTCAAGTAAGTAGTACCTAGTCTTCATCTTTCATCTCTGATCTTTTGTGTGCCTGGGGCAGGTCACCAGAGAATGACAAGCCAAGAGCTCTGAGTGGTAAACCTTTTTTGTGTTCCCAAGAGAAGTTGTGGAAGCCCAAGCCTAGTTTTATGAATTTAAGCTAAACTTGGGTTGTTGTTTGAGTTTCTTGGTCTCATGCCAGATCTCTGGGCTGTGTGCGTTACTGTGTGTGTGTGTGTTTAGGGGTTAAAGGGAAGAAAGACAGAATCTGAGGGGTTACTTGGGATGAAACATTACCCTGGTTAGATAAGGTCCGTTGCTTTTTTTGTGATGTCACTGATGTACACAGGGCAATACAGAAAAATGTGTTGTGCCATCCTGGTGTTTTGGCCGTGGCCAGGCAAGCTGGCATAAACTATATTATGATGAGGCAGCTTGTGTGTTTAAACAAGCCAGTTGGGTCCGGCAGTAGAGCTGATCTCTTGTGATGCTTCCCAGACTTCTGGTCGCAATCCTTTTGATCCTTTCACTGCATGCATTAGAAAGAAGCTCATATTTGGAATTTAAGTGGTTTAGATGAAGCCTCTTTGCATAACCCAGCTATGTAGGAATGAGCCTTATGAACTGTTTAGAATCAATAGATTTTGTACAGCTGGGCCCCTCTAGGCTGCCCTAGAACTGTTTGCAGAACTTCTTGGAACAACAGGGAAAAAGGAATATGAAGAAGTAATTGCTGATGTTAAGTCACTCCATGTTGGAGATTTTTTAGTTTCGCCGGAGCCTTTTGGAGGCTTGGTCACTAAGCTGCATCAAGTATTGACTTCTTGGATGACTGTGATTGAGTCGGTAGTTAAGTGCTTCCCAGCCAGCGGTTGGTGCCAGGTGCCGAGGAGGCCAAGGCAGTGAGTGGTATGTAAAAAGGCCCGAGGAAGCACTCAGGAGCCGGGACAGCTTCCTAACGTGCGGGCACTTGGGTTTTGCTTGTTTGTCTTAGTCTTCCTGTGAGCCCCAGGAAGGCAGGGCTCGGTGCTCCCTGCTGAATCCCTGGTGCCCGGAGCGGGGCCTGGGGCACAGAAGGTGCTCTTGTGAATTGGATACAGTTCTCTGCTGGCTTCAGCTGCCGTCCTCTGAGCAAGGGAAGTCTCCTTTAGGTGGATTCATTCTGGTGGGCTAAAAGCCTGGGAGCTTTTTGGCTGGGAAGCTCCCAGCCTAAAATGCCGGCTGGTTTTGGGGCCTTTTTCTAAATGGTGGCCTCCGTTTGGTAGGTCTGGAGCCGAGGGGCCGAGCCTGCAAATTGGCCAGCAGCTGAAGCTCCTTAAGCCCAGCTCCAGCCCTGCTCTCTTCCAGCGTTCCCCATCCTGCTCTTCCTGCCCCTCCACCCCAACCCCAGCCTCACATGGCTCGCTCAGCCTTTCTCTCTCCAGTTCACTCGGCTGCTGGTTCTGCTGATCTTTTATCTTTTTCGCTTTTTGTTTCCCACTGCCATCACTGACCTGGTTCAGGGGCCTGTTGACAGCAGCTCCATGAGAGTAGCACGGGGCTCTTCTCCTGCGCCTGGCCAATTCCACATCCCATGCCCCTTAAACATCACCTGAAGAACTCCCAGAAACTGCCCATCCCTCTTTTCAGGACCTGTCCCCTTCAGACCTCCTCCTCATTCTCCATCTCCCCTGGATGAGTCTTCCTGACTACCTTCCTTTGCCTCACAAAATTCATACTCAGTGTTGGCACAACTCACTGCTCTTCCTTCCTTATCAGACTAGGTTTTGACCCAGCTTTAGATCCTGAGGTCACCCCAACTGCGGGTCCCCCATATCTCATTATCTATCTCTTTTTTTTTTGTTTTAAAAATTTTATTTATTTGACAGAGAACGAGATATCACAAGTAGGCAGAGAGGCACACAGAAGGAGGGGGAAGCAGGCTCCCCGCTGAGCAGAGAGCCCAACGAGGGGCTCAATCCCAGGATCTTGAGATCCTGACCCAAGCCAAAGGCAGAGGCTTAACCCACTGAGCCACCCAGATGCCCCTAATTACCCACCTCTTCACAGTTCTGCCGTGTACCTTGTTTTCTGTTTCTACTTTCAAATCTTCCAGTGGATGAATACACAAAGTCCCATATCTGTCTCCATATTCACTCTCCGTGGGCCCATTTTGAGAAGAAAATCATCCACAAGTCTTGCACCGCATCTGCTCCCTCATGTTGCCGTGTGGTTCTCTCCCCTGGCTTAGCCTTACCTAAGGGTGGGAGAAAGGGTCATCCTCCACCTTGCCTGGCTGTCTACACCCTACCCCCAAACACACCTTCTTTATCCCTGACTTGTGCCTATGGCCAAGGAGGTGGGCACTGCAGCCAATGGACCCTGTGTGGTCTTGGCCAGTCAGGGCTCTCACATGGAGGTAGTGGCCAGGTGCCATGGTAGGAAGAATGCAGATCCAGGAGGAGAGATGAAGTGGACATAGAGTGAGCGTGTGCCCCGAGTCCAGGCCCTCGTTGGGCTTGCTCAGCTGGGACCTAGTGTCCCAGGCCTCACCTGGTCTCTCGCTTCCCTCCTCCCTGCCTCTGTGGCCGTCTTGGGCTGTGAGGATACACCCCCACCTCTTCAGGCTTCTGTTTCCTCATTATTATAAGGCCAGTGGACTGGTGCCATCCAGGAGAAATAGGAGAGTCCCAGTTAAGTTCCTAGCAGTCATCCCATTGAAGAGTAAAAATAAACAGGTGAAACTCATTTTAATTATTTTATTTAAGCCCTCATAGCATATGTTAGCCTCTCCGTATATAGTCAATATAAGAAAAAGATTAAGGAGATACTTCCCTTTTTCTTTTCTCCCCCTCCTACTGAGTTCTTGAAATCCAGAGTGTATTCCGTGTTCATAGCCCGTCTCCATGGTCTCAGCGTGGACTTGGCCCGTGTCAAGTGCTTAAGGGCCAGGCAAAGCTTGTGGCTACGGTATTGAGTAGCACCGGTCCAGACCAGCAGCCCAGTGGCTCACTCTGCATTTCTGATTCTGCATGAGTGGGAGGCAAGTCTTAGCGGCAGCAGGTTATAGAAAGAGAGCATGAGTCTGGGCAGAGGTCTTTGTCTCTTGCTTACTGACGGGTCGTCAGCTCCTAGAACAGCTACGGGAACATAGTAGGCACTCAGATACCAGAAAGAACAAAAGGAAATTCTGTCATTGTGACCAGCTTACTGCTAAGCATTCACCCTGTGAGTCAGGCCTGCCACTAAAACAGGATATTTGATTCCTTGTCTGGTGCTCACTCTTACATTTTTCTCTAGTTTCATAGAGCATAATCACCAGGTAATAGAATTTCAAAGAATTGCAGATGAAATCTTCTGACACCGGCAGGGGACCAGGGCTCAAGCAACTTATCAACAATTAAAATATATCAACAACTGAAATTTGAAAATGCAAGAAGAAGGAACTTTCAAGTAACAGGTGTCTGTGAGCTGCCAAATGACAGCAACGCATGACTTGGCATATGCTAATTTCATGATAATTATTCCTAGAGGACCATATCTGTGACCTGCACAGCTCCACACATGTAGAAATACCAAACACAGGGGGACTTGGCTGCCTGGTGCAGCTGGTACAGAAATAGGGACAGAAATAGGTACCTCATGGTCTTGCCCCTTCACTTAGACATATGTGACTGGGTGTGTGTGTGTGTGTGTGTGTCTCAAGTGTGATAAGTGCTATACTTGAGCTTGGCCCTTTCCTGATAAGGCCCAGGGATGCTGCTAGGGATGGGACAGCAAGCTGAGGCCCGCCTTGTGGACATCTGATGCCTGTTCCAAGTTCTAAGCCAGAGGGTTAGGTGGTGTGTGACCTTTGATAGACCCTGGGGGCTGGCAGCCCTTAGACCCTGTGGACTGTACGGAAACTTAGCCATCCTTACAGTAAACAGCCTCCTAGGAATCGTTCTATTTTTCTCAGTCTAGTCAGTCTCAAAAATGGTGGGGGCTGGCTCTGACGATCTCTTTACATGAGTCAGACCAGTAATATCTCTGATTTAGAAAGAGGTATTTCGTAGGAGGAAGTGGGGCGCCAAGTTGCAACAGGGATTCTTTCCAGTTCAAGTGGTGTATGTAGCACTTAATATTGCTGACACTCTGGAAAAATCAGGACTTCTGTGCTTACCTTCCATCTAAAGATGCCCGTGTGGTGACCTGGTTAATGTTTATACTTGCGACGATTTCAGGGTATTCCTTTAAGCTTGTGTACTTCAGCGGTGCCCCGTTACGGCATCTGGGCCCGTGTTTTGATTCTGTTTCATGCTGTTTGGCAGCCCCAGCATGAGCTCTTCCAGTGTTATCTCTCCAGCCACACTTGCTCAAGCATCCTATTTTGAAAGACGAGAAAGTGTTTTCTGTTTGGAGTTCTTGCAGGGCGGGTGTCTGTGGATAGAGCCCAATCTCTGATAACCATTAAGACCGTCTATGGGCATCTGTGGGAAGTGAGAACTGGGGAGGGCCCCTTGAACTCAAAGCTGGCTGCAAAGCCAGGCGGCCCTGGGTTCTGGTGGCCCGCTTCTGCTTCAGTCCGGGGTATCCTGTTCCTTCAGCTACGGTGGCACCCCAGCTGCCATGGGAATCACACCAGGTTTGGGGGCTGTGGCGCACGTGGGCATTCAGTGGCCGGGACACTCCTGATAACCCTGAGAAAATAGCTTGAGACCTCCAGCTGGACGTTCCCAAGCAGAGAGTGGGAACAGGCCAGCTGTGGGATCTCTGGTGTCACTGACTCAGGACTGTCTTCTCTGGGCAGAGCTCCGCGGCACGGTGCTGTTGTTTCTTTGAACGGAGGCAGAGTGTATTTGCGGGTTTTCTAGAAAAAACTAACATGCAATATATGCTACTGGCCTTTTAAAAACAAAGCATTATTTAATCTGGTTCTATTGCCCTGGGCTGTCTGCTAATGCAAACTCTCGCATGGACATTCATGTGAAACTTAGATGTGTGTCTTGGTTATCCATACCATTTTCATGCATTTGGAGGCAGGGGAGTCTCCAGAATGTGGCCTCCTCCGTGGCGTGGGGGCTGGGCCCTGGCTAGGGGCTGGCCGCTTACAGACAGAGCCTTCCTCAGGCTGCCCCCTGGTCCTCTGTAACTCCTGGCCTTCCCCGTGCATTCGAGGATGGAGGGAGGACTTCTCTCCAGAAAGCCACATCTAGATTGGAGCCTGGTCTTTCTCCTTGCTTCCCACTGGTCTGCTGCTGCATTTATCAAGTCCCTGGTCCTCCTGGGTGCCCAGTTTGTTTCTCGAGGACGTAGGCATCTCAAGGGCCAAACTCTGTGCCGTTGGAAAGGTGGCAGGTGTGCAGGCTCGGGTTGAGCACATGCGCGTTCGTCAGGCTGTGCCAGGCAGTCCTGTGCTCGGCTCTGTTCCAGCTCCCTTTCCCGAGCCTGCCTGAGGGGTGTCCATCCCTGCTTGCAAACTTACCTACCTTCTTTCTGCAGCCCCAGTTGGGTTATCAGTTTCTGGGATCTAGAAAGCTGCCCTCTTGTCTGCAGAGTGTCCTGTTCTGTTGCTTTATCAGCAGATCAACACTGCCGATCTTCCAGCCAGCGGAGCGCATCCCTGCAGCTGTCCCCGCACTCTCTGAGACCCACTGCCTGGCAGCCTGGCTGGCATCCAGCCACTCCATCCAAGGGAGCAGCCTGGGCCTTCACCTTCCAACCCTTGCTCTTTTAAAACAAACCTGAGCATAATGATGAGCATTTCTGTACAAAATTACCTTCCATTCTGCTGGATTCCAGCCAGATCCAGCTATGGATCCTCGAAGCCATGATAATCCTGAAGGGGAGGGTCTCTGTGCTAACAGCTGTGAGGTACTCACGCTTGGGACTGCTTCTTCTGCCTTGCCTCCGACACCTGCCATCTAGCCTACCTCACTTGGGGGCCTTAGCACATCTAGCCACCTGTCTTTCTATCCCGCCATCCTATAAAAAAACCTTCTTACCTTTCACCTCTTTCCCTCCACTTATGGCTGGCTAGTTTTTACAACTACCAGAGCAGCTAGCTTCTCTTCCAAGCCCCATGCACACCCCAACACTTGCACGCAAACTATCCACCCCCTAGAAAGTCCTTCAGTCCCATTTGTGCCAATTCCCAGCAGGGCATCCTTTGTTCCCCAGTCCCCTTTCCTGTCAAGCAGGGATAATAGTAGTGTTGGTTGATCCAGGTAAAGCTGGATCAGATAGAGTTTGGTGGTTCATGTTAGGGCCCCTGGCTAGACCTTGAGTCACATTTGGTCTGTCCCCTCAGGAAGAGGGCCTGGAGGGCTAGGAACCTGCTGGCACCTGCTGGAACTTCTGAGGTAGGGAGGCATTGGTTTCTGAGTAGATAGTGTTGGTAAGATGTTTATGTTATGAAACAGCTGATGTGCCTCCCCATTGAGAAATAGGATTTCCCACACCGTGGGTGATGAATTGCCTTTTCTGGTGCTTCTCTGAGAGGCACCTCTAAAGACACCTTGGGCGTCCTCGAGGATGAATGCTGACTCATGTCCTTTGCTCAGCTGGACTCTTCTCTAACGTGGGCCGTGAAAGGTGATTGGTTCAAGCTTTGCTGCTCTCCATGTATGTGGTGGGGATAAAGTGTCACTGTTACAGGGGTAACTTTCTCCTTTTCTGGGTAGGACAAATACAGTCTCTGTTTTAGAGGAGATCACTGTCGTTGCAGCAAGAACTGGTGATCTCAGGGCACCTGTGGGCTTGTGACAGGAGCCTCTGCTCTCTCCCCTCCTCCCACCCTGCCAGTGGCCGAGCGAGTTCGGTGGGAACTGTTGCCAGTTCCAAGTGTTTGAAACTGGCTCCAGAGTTGAGGATCCGGGGGTCAATTCACTTAATCTTTTCTGATCCTTATTCCTTAATTTGTGCAAAAGGAACCATTGTAGCTTCCTCAGAGTGCTTGTGAGGATGAAATGGGAACTGACGTGAAGGGGCTTATGCTATATACCCTTTCTTTTGCACACACATCTGCACCTTCATTTTATAGGAATAGTAAGGCCCAGAGTTGTAGTTCTCATCCACCTGGGTTGCTGAAAGAATTGGTAGGCTAGAAGAGTATGGTGTGTGTGCCACCCTCCTTCACTTCTGCTTAAACTCTCTAGGTTTTTATATGCAATAAGTACTTTTTTTATCCCCCCGAAAATGCCCTCTGTGGTATACTGGAAGGGGAAGAGTTTGTGTGGAAGATGCCTGCCTCAGGTGCGTGGGTCCCCTCTCAGCCCCGAGCTAGGGACAGCAAGTATCTTTGTTGTGGATACACACCACCTGTAGTCTGTCACCAGGCTTAGTCCATTGCCCACGGCTGGGTCTCTTACCTTGAGCCTCAGAAGTGTTCCTAGGAAGGTCCAGGCTTTTGAGGTAACATCCAGTAACCGTAAAAGGAAATGTCATCAAAGGAATGTTGAAATGTGTTCAAGTTTCTTTTGTATTCTTAAACCCCAGCAGAGTCCGAGGAAGAGGGTGGTGCTCAGTTGTCTCTGGAGGGGATGGAGGGCTGCCATAGCTGAGAGCCTCCGTTCATACCTCAGCATTTCCATGAAAGCTCTGGCACAGTAGCTTCTAGAGCTTTCTCGTGAAATACCGCAGACTGATACTTACATACACATTGTCCTTAGCTTCACAGGTGGACATTTCCACAGGTACTGAGAACTCTTTGGACAGTGTTATGTCTAATACCTGGCACAAATAAGAATCAGTGTTGATCTGACCTAAGCCCTTGACCTTAAGACTCAGAAGTATTACGTGGGCTCTTCACACTTATCTCCAGCTTGTCTGCCTGTCTGTCCAGCTGGCCCACCTTGAGTCCCCTCATGCTTTCATAGTCTCTGTCACTCTTATTTCTGGGCTCTAGACAAGGTAAGAAGCAGGACTAGAAATAGCTTTCTCTTTCTTTTTCTTTCTTTCTTTTTTTTTTTTTTTTCTATTTCCTTTTCTGTTAGGGCTTAATCATAGGTTTTCAGATCAACCTGCCTTTGAGGGCCTCGGTCTCAGGCCATGGGAATCAAAGGTAAGTTAGAGGTGAACTTGTCCTTAGGGAGCATGGTTTATTCTTCTTTGGGCTTGGTCAGTCTTTTCCTCTCCTCTTTTTCTGCCATTCCTGCAAACCTGTCTTCTTTCAATGTGCACATTCTAGCCTTCTGCTGAGGCCAGATGATAGAAGAAAAGGGAATTCAGGGGGCACCTGCAGTGGTTAGTCATCAAGAATCCAACTTTTTAGGAGATTAAGTACTTGAACTGAGTAGACAGACGGTCATCCTCACTTGTAAAATGGTGCCTGAATTTCCAAATCCGTGAGAAATCCTGGTTCCTACCTTGCCCAGTTTCTGCTGTGCAAAATAAAATGAATCTGCTTCTCAGGCAGTTAAAGGAAAATCAAACACTAGTTTGAATTTACCAGGCTTCACATTGATTTTGTTTTCTAGTCATCATTTTGTTACTTCTGATAACTAGAATTTGTCTTTAACGTGGGCCTTTCTTGCGTTAAGAATGTGTTCCACAGGATTCTTTTATATGCAAATTATAACGTTGTTGATCTCAAGTGGTTAATTAAAACTCCAACTATTACACTAGGCTCTGGTGTGTTATCTAAGCCCTCAGGGCCTATGACTTGGATTTATTCTAGCAATACCAGTGTTTGTTGGAGTCACACACACAAAAAAATATGTACTTTTGATATTTGGAATTGTTTGGATGGGCGAGAGAGAACAAAGAATTCCTTTGTAATCATCATCAGTAACTTATTTTGGGCCCTTCTAATGGGCTAAGTGCTGACTATGAACCCAGCCTAAATTTGAGCCTTCAGTAGCTTGAGCTCTTCTGTATCTAAGACATAGTAAATTGGAAGAATTAAGAACTACACCACAGATTTCTCATTTGTCATGTTTTACAACATGCTTTTATATGAGCTACTTTTTTCTAAAAGTGAACTCCATTGTTCATATGATTGGCAGAAGGACCACGAGGGTCACTACCATATGTCTGAACTGAGAAATAGCCATTCCTATAAACCTACAAAAAAACGCTTTGGGATAACAAACATAGGGTCTAGATTATACGGATTATCCATTATTTTCAAAGTCTGGAGGATTTTTGACAAACAATGGACATATTCTATTAAACAGTAGAGAAGTAGAAACTTGACCAAAAACCATTCTAGGGGAAAAACCGGGACCAGTCCCTCCTCCCCGCTTGCCCCCTAGAGATCCGCATTGAAGTCTTGGAGGGGAAGCTTCTATGTTTGTTTGATTTGGGGACAGAGTTGGTGGGGAGTGATAGGAAAGGCATTGAAAGAACTAAATAAGGCAGCAGATGAGTTAGAAGGCTTGTGGGGGAGAGGTTTTCAGACATGTTTCATAAGATTTTAACTATTTTCAATTAATACGCATATAGGTTCTCAATTCAAAAAAGATAATATAAGTTTCCTTTGTCCCATCTCCCAGTCTAGAGGGGGTATTTGGTATAGGTCGAAGTACTTGTGTTTCCTTCCAGAAACCTGTATAAATGTACAAGCATGAGCTTGTGCTTTTACACAAGCAGTGTTGGTTTTCTATGAATAAATATCGACTAGCATTTCCCATTCTTACAGATAGAGAGCTGCCTCCATTCTTTGGGACAACTCCATGCAATCGTATACTGTTGTACACGTGCATTAAGTCATTCACCTTCCACTGATGACTCTGTAGCTTTACAAATAATTCTCCAGTGACTAGCCTTGTGCATACTTGCAAGTATACCTGGAGGATAAAATCAGAAGTAGACTTCTTCAAAGTAGAATTGATATAAAGAGTACATTCACTTAAAATTGAGAGTCCCACACTGTTCTTTAGAGAGAACCCACGGGCAGTGTGCCAACAGGTGTCTGCTTCTTGATCACTGCCATTCTGATAGGTAAGAATGATTCGGTGAAAATTTAATATGCCCATCCCTTAAGGTAAGGTTGAATGTGTTATGTATCTGAGCCATTGTTCATATATTTTTCTCCTTCTTCTGTTGGGGTGCTGGTCTTTCTGACTTGTAGGAGCTCATTCTTCATTATTAAGATAAGTACTTTGCCTCACACTGCAAATAGTTTCCTAGTGTTGCCTTTCTGCCTTCTTTATGGTATTTTTACCATGTAGATATTTTTATTTTTCTGTATCAAAAGTTTGACTTTTATGTTTTATGTGATTCAGGAAAGACTGCCTGCTCTTCATTTGTGTATATAAATTCCATGTTTCCCCAGGACTCTTAGGGTTTTTCCTCTTATGCTTAAGTCTTTAATTTGTCCATCTAGATCTTAGTTTGGCACAAGACAAGGAGCCACCTTGTTTATTTTTTTTAAATGTAGATCACTATCTACATGTCTAAACTTTTTGTGTCTACTATTTTGAAATGCCTCCATCATTATATATAAAATCCCCCATGTATTATATTTTATTTCTAGATTTTTAATCTTTTTGTACCAATACCATGCTGTTTCAATTATTTTGGCTTCATAATATCTCTTAGGGGGCTAATATGTACATCATTCTTGTTTCTCTTAACTTTTCTGGCCATTCCTGCCCCTCCTCCCATATGAACCTTACAGATTTTCAATCTAAAACAGATTCTAACTTTGAACCTACTACAAGTTTAGAGATCCGAAAATATATGAAAGGTTTTGTGCTCTGGTCATCTTCTCGCCCCACTCCATCCCTGGAGAAGGAATGATAGCTTCCATCACATTCTCACTAGTATTAAATGTTTCTCCTCTAAGAACTACTGTTCTAAAGGTGGGAATAGTTCTGACTTTAATTTTAATTTTTTTTCCTTACAATTCCTTTATTTTTTTTTTAAAGATTTTATTTATTTATTTGACAGAGAGAGAGAGATCACAAGTAGTCAGAGAGGCAGGCAGAGAGAGAGGGGGAAGCAGGCTCCCCACTGAGCAGAGAGCCCAATGCGGGGCTCAATCCCAGGATCCTGAGATCATGACCTGAGCTAGAGGCAGAGGCTTAACCCACTGAGCCACCCAGGCACCCCTCTCACAACTCCTTAAAAAAAAAAATAAAGAAAGAAGAAAAGAAAAGATATGAGTCAAAAGTCACTCCTATAGTTATTTTCTTCTGTAATATTACTGAGGTTCTTCCGAGAGATACTCCTAAAATTAATTGTTCTTTCTCTTCCAAGTATTGATTCAATTGCTACTGCTCTGTCACTGTGACTTCTCACACCTGTATTGTAAATATGAGACTTGGTAGCATAATGTCAGGTGGTACACAGGGAGAGAAGGTTGTGTTCTTATGGGGAGATCAAAATGCCTGATAGAAAGCTGTGTCACCGAATCATAGATAGTTTAGCTGTATCTCAAGACAAAGCTAGAGCCATACCTCTTTGCGGTCATTTGGACTTAATTGCGCAGTGCCCTGTGTAATAGGCACAGTGTACCGTATGCTGATCATAAAAGGGCCTACAAAGAACCAAATGTACATAGAGCACATTAAAAAGATGTTCTAAGTCTGACTTGAAGCCAAATGCTAGCCACAGTGAGCATGAAGTATTCTGCCACAAATTTTGCTTGTTATCCTTACCCTAGGCATGCTTTGTTAGAATGATCTAGAGAGCCTAGAGCTTTTTAACACTGTCCAAACAGGTTTTAAAGGAAACTTATCTGCCCCTTGGCAAGCATTCTTCTGTAGCAAGCATGGGAGGGCTCAGCCCAAGATTGGTCTTCCTAGAGCCTACTGGGATCATGTGACCACCCTTCCTGTTGCTGGCCAAACACATTCATCCCTTCAACCTCCCTAAAGGGAGCCTGTGCTCTTGCTTGAGAGGTACCTGATGGCCAGACTGGACAATTTGCTAGGTCTTGGTTGCACATTGCCTTCTGGCCCTCAATCCCAGCCCAGAGCTCATGTTGCCTTTGTGTCAGCTTATGTCCCCTCCCCATAAGTGAACTCTTCGGTGGCCTTCTTTTTCATCCTAATCAAGGGACACTCCTTTCTTCTACCTTTTATATTCCATTTTCTTTGTACCACACACTGTCTTTTATTGCTACATTGTGTTCTCACCCACTTTCTTAACTGCCAGCTCCTGGAAAGTTTGGGGATGTCCAGTGGTGCCCTCCAACACTGACTGACAACCATCACCATCACTGTGAGCGATTATGTCAGGCGAGGATCTCTGGGAGCAGTGCAAAGCTTAAAACCCGAGTTGGAACCGCAGGACAGGGATGAGGGGTGTGTGTTCAAGGGCAGTGGTTTCCAAGCAGTGAAACTGCAGCAGTGGTTGGGATGGGTTTTGTGTGTGCCTAGCCAGTCAGGAAGGCTAACGGCGAGACTCTGTGCTCACACCAAAGTGTGAGGATAGCACCTTGACATTTTATTTCGGCTCTTAACATCTGTCTAGCTCATGTCTGACCCACGTGGATCCACAAGCACCTTGACTTTCTAAAACGGCAGTATTTGTTTTTACACACTAGGATTTCCAGGGATCTGTTGTATTTTATTTTCTGAAACGTATCACTTGGTTGAAAATTACTTCGGTAGCTATGGTTCTAGCAAGTGAAGTGTGAGACGGGATGTTTTTCTCCTAGTACTGAGAGCTCTCTTGATTCTCCTTAGGTAGCCTTGAGGTGTACTAGATTTCAAAATACAGTGAAAACATCGCACTGCCCTGAGGAAGTTTTCCATGTCCCATGGAGGGCCCTCTTTGCTGGCAGAGCTGTTGCACCAGAGAGCTGAGCCACGCCTGTGTTGCCAGGAATCCTGTCATCCAGACAGCTCCCTGGTGTCCCACTCTGGATGCTGGAGGTGCTGGTTACAGCACCGACTGCTCCCATGAGGGAAAAGGACGTGAGGTTCTTGCTAACAAGATAATCCATGCACCTGGTCTAGCAGGACTGATCTGACTTCCTGTCCTCAGTATGGTTGTGGCCCAGAGCTGAATCTTCCTGTCTTCATAGGGTGAAGGAAGTCTTTTCCTGGGACGGGGGCACGGGGTGTGTGTCTTGTGTTCAGGCTGTCGGGGGGTGGTAGCTTAGGTATCAGCCAGTTCAAGATGTAGGTAGGCATGCAAAGGCGGGAGAGGTAATTCTGTAAAGAACAAGAATTAGCCAGACTGCTAGGCCTTCTACTGAGGAATGTGTATAGGTTACTTTGTTTTAGAAATCTGTCTACTTCCTTTCACATGAACCACCCTCTTGCAGACAAAACAATCAAAACAAAGAAGCCGGCCCCACATAAAACAAAATTTTGAAGCAGAGGGTGGGTTTCTTTGTATGTCGTCCTCCCTCCATTCACAAAGCCTCTCCCATCTGTGAGCTGTACCCCTCACAGCAGCACCCAACCATGGGCGCCTGTTGTCACTTTGGGTGGGAAAATGGTCAGAGAGCCTAGAGCATCTGCCCTGAGTCCCTCGGGCTGCTTGGCCGTGTACAAGTGAGTCCTAACTCTGTTTCTCGCCCCCTCACTTGCAGTTTCCCTGCGAGCACGCCCCCCAAGATGGCAGAGGAGAGCAGCAATACCAGGGACTGCATGTCCTTCAGCGTGCTCAACTGGGATCAGGTGAGCCGGCTGCATGAGGTCCTGACCGAGGTCGTCCCCATCCACGGACGAGGCAACTTTCCAACCTTGGAGATAACACTGAAGGACATCGTCCAGACCGTGCGCAGCCGGCTGGAGGAGGCGGGCATCAGAGTGCAGGACGTCCGGCTGAACGGCTCTGCAGCAGGCCATGTCCTGGTCAAAGACAATGGCCTGGGTTGCAAAGACCTGGACCTGATCTTTCACGTGGCTCTTCCCACAGAGGCCGAATTTCAGCTGGTCAGGGACGTGGTGCTGTGCTCCCTTCTGAACTTCCTGCCGGAGGGCGTGAACAAGCTCAAAATCAGCCCAGTCACTCTGAAGGAGGCGTACGTGCAGAAGCTGGTGAAGGTGTGCACGGACACGGACCGCTGGAGCCTGATCTCCCTCTCCAACAAGAACGGCAGGAACGTGGAGCTCAAGTTCGTCGACTCCATCCGGCGCCAGTTTGAGTTCAGCGTGGACTCTTTTCAGATCATTCTGGACTCCCTGCTCTTCTTCTACGACTGCTCCAGCAGCCCCATCTCTGAGCACGTCCACCCCACGGTGATCGGGGAGAGCATGTACGGGGACTTCGAGGAAGCCTTCGACCACCTGCAGAACAGACTGATTGCCACCAAGAACCCCGAAGAGATCAGGGGCGGGGGACTGCTCAAGTACAGCAACCTCCTCGTGCGGGACTTCCGGCCCACAGACCAGGAAGAGATCAAAACTCTCGAGCGTTACATGTGCTCCAGGTTCTTCATCGACTTCCCGGACATCCTCGAACAGCAAAGGAAGCTGGAGACCTACCTTCAAAACCACTTTGCCGAAGAAGAGAGGAGCAAGTATGACTACCTCATGATCCTTCGCAGGGTTGTGAACGAGAGCACCGTGTGCCTCATGGGGCACGAGCGGAGGCAGACCCTGAACCTCATCTCCCTCCTGGCCTTGCGCGTGCTGGCAGAGCAAAACATCATCCCCAACGCCACCAACGTCACCTGTTACTACCAGCCAGCTCCCTACGTCAGTGATGGCAACTTCAACAACTACTACGTGGCCCACCCTCCAGTCACCTACAGTCAGCCGTACCCTACCTGGCTGCCCTGTAGCTAAGCTTGAGACCTGAGGGCTTCCACAGTGGGAACCCCAATAGGGCAAAGGCTCTCAGGGAAGGGAGCCTCCTTCTAGGTGTAGGTGTTTGGCTTTTAAAGGGGAACTCAGCTCTGATTCTGCTCTTTTTTTTCTTTGTGCACCCATTGGAATGGGTCTACAGTCTATCATGAGCCAACCCTGAAGGGACCCGTTATTCCAGTGCCACTTTGGAAAATGCTATAGGAAGGACGACCTCTCCACATCTTTCCAGGATAGACACTAACACGCCATGTCCCCAACACACGCACGGGGAGATTGGAGCTCCGTGCACTAATGGAATCTGGGAGAAAGCTTGGGCAGTGTCTCTTCTCACTCAAGCCTAGAGTAGGCTCTGTTGGCCCTCACGGGATTCTAAGCTGTTCTATGAGAGTTGTGGTTGCAGTCCATTTTCTTGTACCGATTTTAGCCAGGCAGCAAATGGTGGACATGAGAGTGGTCTCGTGACTTCATTTTTGTTCAAGGGACTGAATTGCTTATGTTTATTCCCTGTTAGCAGAGCTGAGGGTTTCTTTCCTGAACAAACCAAAGCTGGTAGCTGGATAATTAAGATCTGGTTGATAGTGGTTTATGGTTTAGATGCTGTGCTCTCACGAGGAATCGTGAGATATTGCTGAGGAAAAAAAAAATGACCTTTGCTTGAAATGTAACTTGAAAACAGAATAAAATGTGGAACATAATGTTAAAGCAGAATTGTGGTGGTGGCGGCGGGGTTGGGGTGGGGGTGATTGTAAATAGGAAACGTGAATGTTCAGTTTTTTTTTTTTTTTTTTTTTTCTTTAAGGAATTCTTATTGAATGACACTTTCCCCCCCTTGCCTTAGCAGCTCATCACTTTAGTTTTGCTTTTCCTAAGACTAAGGATTGTGCTGAGTCTAGAGTCCTAGTAGTAGCCGATGTGAGAGGGTCTTCCCATGTTTTAATTGGAAACCTGTTTTGGTCACATTCCCAGTATGACAAGCTGTTTTTCTGGAGTACCGTGGCTGATTGTTTTTTGTTTGTTTTTATTCTTTCTTCAAAAAATAGTGATTTCTTCTCCAGGCTGTTTTTGGGCTGCAGATGAATTCAGGATTTTCAGTAGAAAGGAATGACCTGTGGAATGACCTGCTGTTGTGGGCAGAGTTCTCTGGCTCACGATTGCTTTAGAATTGAACTCGCTGTCCCTGTGCTGTGTGTGAGGTGGAGGTTTAGGGCTCATTTGGGCTTGGTGTGCACTGGAACTGCCAGGGCTCCTTGAATGATTAATTCTGGGGGATTTGGGAAAGAATGAAGAAAATGGAGAATGGTCTTCCTTATTCTGGTAGACTTGACCGTACTTGTGTCTGTTGTGCACTTTAGAAAGAAAACAGTGTTAATCTCCAGTCCAAAGCAAGCTTGGTAAATGGGAGAGTTCTAGGCTACTGCTTTCCCAGTCATTCAGATAAGGAATTTTTTGTGTTTTGAAACTTTTCTGGGATCTCTTAGGAAGCATCGCTCTAGGACATTGAGGGCACAGGAACTCAGTATGGCCAGCCAGCGTGGTCTATAAAGTGATTTCATCAAATCCATGCTCCTGATTTTTTCCTTTCTTCTGTGGCCAGAAAAACCCCAAGCCCTGAGTGATTGCTTTCCTTTTTCCTTGCCTTACACAATGAAGATACTTTAAAAAAGAAAGGCTTAGCAGAAAACAAGTGGTTTCCCTTATTCTGAAGATGGTATTTTCAGGGTTTTTTTGGGAATGTGAGGTCTTGGTCCTCTTAAAAGCAAATAGGGCGTGACTGAGCCTCAGGGTCCAGCTGGTATCCGTGTTGTGTTACATTAGGTGAATAGAAACCACTTCTGTGTGTAAGTGACCGGCTCCGGTTTGCCTGTGAACCATAGTTACATTTGAATGCTCTGGCTTTGAGTCTAGGCTAGTTCCATACTGAGGGGGTGCCCAGCATGCTTCAGGGTTAAAAGGGGGGAATGAAGAATGAACCCTAACTTTAAAAACTATGTACTCATCCATAACATTAAAAGGCTGCCATTGTGGTTTAAGGGCAACATCTTTGTGCAAAACTGACAGATCTGATTAACCAAAACTTTGAGATGTGATGAAGCCACCAACATAAGCACTTGCTAACAGAAGTCAGTATTGTTCCTACTAGAAGGCTTGAGGATCAGGGTGATGAGGCTCCAGATGAAGATAGAATCAGAACCACATCAAGTAATTAAATTTCCACTTTGCCCTTGGAGTTTTTTCTGGATATATATATATATATATATTTTTTTTTTTTTT
The DNA here is from genome assembly GCF_010015895.1 of Lontra canadensis. NCBI lineage: Eukaryota > Metazoa > Chordata > Mammalia > Carnivora > Mustelidae > Lontra > Lontra canadensis. Next base: position 2,767,038 of record NW_022631069.1, on the reverse strand, counting down.
GGTTTTTGTTTTTTTTGTTTTTTTCTTTTGCTGTTACTAGTTGTCCTCTGAGGATGAAGGGAAGCCCAGAAATGGTTAGAAATTCCCAGTCAACCCCCTACCCCCCGCACCAGTTCTTTACCACCATTGCACCATGACCATCTTAGTGCAATCTATTCACCTGAAGTTCTTAGCCCCGCCATTTGGGAGTTTGAAAGTAGACACATGTTCTAGAATGTTCTACTACATCAGGGTAAAAAGCTGCACTGACCAAAGCTGAGCTTTTAAAATCTCACCCTGGTCCAGTGGTGTCTCTACCTGCTCTGCAAGGCCTTTGCCGGCCTCAGAATAGATTGGATAACCTTGAATTTCAGGTGTTTGGAAATTCCAGCTGAAACCTGCCTTTCATGCTGCTCACACAAGCACCAGGTCCCCTGAACTGGTACTGAGACCTGTGGTTCCTCTTTTTGTGTGTGTTGAGTAACATGAAACTTGGCAGTGGTCAAGGGCACTAAAGTTCAAGTACAAATTCTAATATAAATCTAAGCAGTCTCATTTGCTTCAGGACTCTGAAGTTCTCTAATGCTTTCTGCAAGTTTGCAGCTTGTTTTCCTGGCCTGCTTCTTGGAATCCATTTGAGCGGCAGTGAGATTAAAACAGTACCGTTTCCCCTCGTGTTGGCAGAAAGGCACAGCCTGAATTCCTGGCCTTAGGCTTCAGTCTCACCCTTACATTTTACTTTGGCAGTAAGACACGATTCCTCACTCAACTTCAGCTCTGAAACTAAACTCTCTATCACAGACACCTTCCAAAGAGGGTTCCTGCTAAGTCCATGCGGGCTGGGGTGCTGCCCACACCTGGGAGCACCTGGCAGCTGGGGAAACTCGGGGAGGAAAGATGCTGGGGCCCTGCTGTGTGCTGACAGATGTGGCTTGGTGTTCGAGTTCTCCCCTCTCTGTCCCCCACCTGATTTTTTTCCCCCAGGGATTTGAGTCACTGCAAGCTGTGTATAAACCCATGTTTTGTGGTGACATACTAATAATCACATCGCATTAATAATCACAGTGCCCCGGATCTGCTTATCCTTCTGCCTCCCTTCGAGCACTAGCTCCTTCCCTTCATGGTAGGTTGGGATTTTAACTAGCACTGCTTTGTTAACTTTGGGAAATGGTGCCACTCGAGAGTGACTTCCTCAGTTTAGGAATACCTTCTTTCTAGTGAACTTGCAAGTACTGCTGCCTGGTTTTGGGATGCTCCTAGATTCTGGGCTCAGATATATTGCTAGTTATCCATCTGTGGGAAGAGACCCTGTAGCTCCCCAGGGCCATGATTTCCTGGGTATCACTCTGAGGCTCTCTCTGAAGGAGAACACTTTGGTTGGATTCTGTAAGGTGAAGGACTCCTGTTTGCCAGGGTTGGAGTCCGATCCTTAATCTGGTAGAGATTAATCTGGCAGAGATCAGGATGTCGCAGCTCATTCTGGAACCTACTGAAGTTTAGCCAATTACTTTCAGAGGACCAAGGGAAGATGGGTTTTAAAAGACCTGGCAACTTTTCAGGATTACTTTTGGAGACTCCTGAAGGTGAGGATCAGGAAAGAAAATGTGTTTTTGTTTTTGTTTTGTTTTGGTGAGTTTTCAATCTTGTTTACCTATCACTTTTTCAAAAATAGTTTAAGTGTAAGCTAAAGAAAATGCTTGGAGGTTTGCCTAGGCTGGTGAGAGTTGGTAAAAATTGTCATGTGTGTTTGTATAGGAAGGTGAGAAGATGGTCCACTAAAGAGGAAGTCGTTAAATAATATGGATATGTGGGCGTTTTAAAACTCAAGTCATCTGGTCTCTACCCCCCCCCAAAGGATTACAAAAAATAGCTGCTTTAGGAAAATTAAGAGTATTTATCCAGTCATTTCCAAATTAATAAAGATGGAAAGTAAGATACTCATTAGACTGAATTGGAAACATTTTGTTATTCTCGATTTGCCTTTGAAATACAAAGTTCTTAGTGATGCCTACAATATGTGAGGCTTCCTCTTTGGTGTGATGTCACTGACCTTCTTATGTGATGAAGGTGAAATCACTTGTCAATGCAAACTGTATTAGAAGTTGATGAAATAAAGCTTTGAGTTTGAGAAATAAAGATATATTAAAAAAAAACCAACCCAAAACCTCGCCTGTTATGGTCATTTCTCCATGTCTCCTCAACAGTGAACTTGTTTTAGGTTTCAGGAAACATGTGTCATGGTGGGGTGGGGGAGGGGTCAGTTAATAACATTCTCAGCCTTAGATATTTCTCTGAGAGATGGTGCTTTCTCGGGGGAAGAGGTGTGTGCTCACCTTAAGGATCGTAATTCCCTTCACATCTGGGCTCTTCTCCAAGGTGCCCGACTGATTTAAACTGAGTTGCATTTATTGACCCCAGTCTCTTGGCTAATGCCTACATCAGGGGTGTAGTCCTGGAATCTACCTTCGCTAGCATCTTGTTTGATTTGGCATTAAACACTAGGTTCTCTTGACCTTGATCTTGGCCCCAAACCCATTTTCAATAAGAGAACCACAATAACTCAGCCTTCCTATATCCAACTGCTACCATGGCTTCTTCATGTTTTAGAAGTATAGAAGTGATTCTGGATCTAAAACTGCTCAGGAAGGTTGGAGGGACTTTTCCTCTTCTCCCTCTGCCATCACAAGAATTGGGATGGAAACTCTTCCATCTTAGGTTTGCCTCCCAGCCCACTGTGGGGTCCTTTCCCTCCTCGGTACCGCGTATTCCTTCTGAAATGCCCCTTGACTTCGGCCTTTTTGGTACTGCCTTCAGCTCCTGCCTGGGCCACTTCCTGAATCTTGTCACTTGTCTCCCCTCTGTTTGTCTTGATCCACCCGAGGGCTCTTTCTAAAACAGACATGCCTCTGCCCCTCGCATGCATTTCAACCTGTTTTAAGACCCTGCGATGCAATGGCACCTGTCGGACTTCAGCACACACACGGAGTCCTGCAGGGCCAGCCCCAGCCTACCTTGGCAGCCCTTTCCGCCTCTGCTGGGCAGGCTTGCTTTCAGCATCGGAGCGCACATTTCATCCCATGTAGCCCAGCACACATTCGGGCCTTTTGGGGCTCTGGACGGAGCTGCCCCACCCCGGGCTTCCCCCGCCCACTGTTTCTGTTGGTGGGCTGACAGGGTTGCATCACTCCTTCCCTGCGATCGCAAACACCTGTCCGTTTCATTCCCCCACTGACTGCCTCCCACACAACTGGAGGCAATCTGGTGCCTCGGATGTTGAACCCGGTGTTTTCATCCCTGGAGGACTTGGCCTGAGGCCGAAGCTACGACAAGGCTGAGTCCTGGGTATGAACCTGTCTGTGTTGTAATGCTACCCTCCAGCGCCAGAAAACGCGGGAGTCCGGGCATCGTCCGGACCAATATTTACACTCAGAGCCCTGTGTGCGGGAAGCGGGGGTGTTCAGTTCCCCGGAATGAGCAGTCATGTCCTGGACACTGTAACACTATTGGTCACCAGCTCTTGACCTCCTGAACACAGTCAGTACCTGCTGCTGCAGTCTTCGCACTCTGCTGTGTTCTTCCTCACTCCCCATCCCCCAGCACCCCCACAGGTCGACCTTCTGGTGTTCTCGTGGAACGTTTCTTGTGTGGCTTCCAAGCGATGGTTGGCTCAGCGCTGGTGTGGTGTTTCCATCACTGCCTTGGACAATGAGTGGGGAATGTTGTTCCCCTCACTTGGGTAGGATAATAACACACTGAGGTGCAATTTGGGGTTAATGTCTATTGGAAGATGCTAGGAGCATTAATGGAGTCCGAGAGGGTTGAGCACACAACCTTTGGGAGAAGCCAAGGCCAAAGCTCCTTTCAGGAGTCTGGGTCTCAGGTAGGTCATTCCTCACCTAGCTCGAGCCGACCCAGCCCACGTGTTTGGGCCATGATGACACCACGGGCCTGTCGACTCCAGGGCTCACTCCTCAAAGCAAATCACCGGCTGCTTTTCACTGTGGGAAGTTTCTTAAAAGTGGTCCCAGAAGAAGGCAGGAGAAGCGAGTCACCTGCCTTCTTTCAGAGGCCCACCTGGGAGGGAGGGAGGAGTCTGGGGCGGGGTGTGTGTGAGGGAGAGGGACCGTGACAGCACAGCGGTGACTCCGCTCTGACTCTCCTAAACCATCTAACTCCATCCACTGCGGGCAGTGTGTGAGCCTTTGGCCTGGGAGTCTGCTGGAAACCAAAACCATGAGAAAACTGAGTGACCGTCGCTCACATTTGGCTTTAGGACTTACCAAGCACACAGTACAGAAATGTCAGCTTGTGGACCTCAAGAACCTGGGAGGGGATCATATTCCCACTTTACAGACAAGGAGCGGGGAGCTCCGAGCACCCTCGAGCGGCCCAAGGAGACCTATGCTGTGAGAGGCAGAGACTGGGCTCCAAGACCTGACTCCCAGGCCCCTGATCTCCCCACTGTTAGGCACCCCGAAGGTGCTCCATAAACTGCCAATCACAGTGCAGATGTGAATTGTGACGCCACCCCCCTCCCAAGGGCCGGAGAGGTGTTGAGTTGCCTGGTAATAGATTGGCTTCCACTCTCACAGGAAAGGAGTCCCGTGGACAGGCCTGCAGCATTTCTCAGACAGCCCTGCCTTTGTCAATGGGGTGGGCAGGAGACTAACTGCAGGCTCGAAAACACATTCAGGGGATATCACGGAGAGCCAGGTCTTGTGCTCAGGGATGGGACGGCTAAGCTTACAGGGGAAAGAAAATGTCACGCACCTGGAAGAGCCAGAGCCAGGCCAGGGGCATCTGCCTTCAGGGCTCAAGCTTTTAGCCGCTGTATGATATGCTATCCTGCTTTCAATGAGTATTTTTCAGGGTAGCACCTGGAAAAGACACCTGGGAACGAGTATCCCACCTTCCAATGGGAACAGCTCCAGGGTCCATGGCGAGTAAGCAGCATATGAAATGGGGCCCCAAAGGATGGATTCGTTAAAAGCAAAAATTAAGTCAGCTGATTGAGTTCAAATAGGGTGCCCGTATTGGGTTGTGGCTGGCATAAAATTTTAAATTCCAATTAAAATGGAAATGAATCTCCTTATACAAGAAGTTACTTGGTAGAGAGGTATTTAAGGACCTGCACCTGGAGGGTTGGGGAGCACAGGAGGACTTATAGACAGCAGGAAATCAGCTCTCCCACAGCGATGGGACAATGAAACTGAGAAGGGAGGGGACACTGGAAACTAATAGCAAAACCTGAAAGTGGTTCCTGGAGTCAAACACCTGTAGATTTTCATGCTCTAAATATAGTGGAAGTTGGGTCATCTTACCCTTAAGTAAACACTACAGCTAGGCAAAGACTTCAGAAAGAATCTTGACGTTGGCTCATGGTAGCTGGAGGCCGGGGGAGGCAATGTGGGACAGCTGGGTAAGGCCCCCGCCACCTGCATATGTCCACTCCATGTATCTGATGGTCCTGGTCCTTCTCTTCCCTCTCCTGGTGGTAAGGGATCCGTTTCCTTGGCCTTCACATGATTAGGGCCGGAGAAGAGCCCCTCTCCCTCTGGCACGGGGAGTGGGAGCAGCTTTTCATCAGGCTTCGTTTCCATCCTCCTTCGGCTGCTACTGAGAGGAAAATGATTCCTTCTTTGCCTTTTGAGTTCTGGCCACGGCTGAACCGGGCCCAGCCCCTATTTCAGGAAATGTCACACCAGAGGCCCGTTGTCCAAGTCCTCAGCCCCATGGGGGGATGCTTCCGGCCTCCTGCCTGAATGCCAGTTCTGGACCCAGCGGGGCGCGTGGGAACTGAGGCGAGGAGCTCCAGAGAGGCAGAAGGGCAGTGGGACAAGAGCTTTGGAGTCAGACCCAGCCTGTGCCTTGTCCTCTCCTGTGCTCTCCTAAACAGCTGTCAGCCCAGCTGTCCACATAGGGAGATGCAGGTGTTGGTGATGTTGACCTTGGAGTGGCCGAGAATTAGAGACACAAGGTACTTGACATCAAGCCCCAAGCCCAGCAGCAGTGTCCAGAGATGCTATTTGTTCCTCGATATTGTCTGCCCTCCAAGAGTTTCCAGTTTGCCTGGGGAACTAAGAGATGTTGTGTGGCATTTACAGCACTAACGTATGTGTGCCGTGCATTCTTTGGCTCTATGGGATACCAAGAAGTGAGTTGTAACACTAGCTACACTTTACTGAAACCTACACAGCCGGCTTAGGGTGTCTCTTATACTATCGTTAATGCTCATGACATTTCTACCAGGCAAGTGGCAGGCGTCTGTCCCCCTACCCCATGGGACAGATGAGGAACCAAGGCTCAGAAAGGTTGAGCAACATGCTGCAGCCCACACAGCCACAGAGTGGTCTGTCAGCCCAGGCCAAACCACTTTGATACCTGGAGCCAAGACGGTGGTGGACCATGCCCAGCTGCTGGGCTGGGAGCCTGGGGCAGCGGCCAGCACTCTGTCCTGGCAGGCTGCCCTGTTGCCCATCGGCCCATGGGTTACAATATCATCACAGTTCCCACTAGACAACCAGCTAGCCTCATTCCCGAGGTGTTTCCGGCTCACACAGTTCCCCAGAACTCCAGAAGTACTTCTCCCAGCTCTGTGCCTGGGGAGGGGTGAATAGGGAATGAAAGGTGCTGTTTTGTTGGAGAGCTGGCATGAACTCACTGTACAATGACGTCATTTTGTCCTTTCCCAGAACAACTTCCCTGTCTCAGGAATTAGAACCTACATGTGCTGCAAAGCCCCAGAACCCTCCTGCTGCAGTGCGGCGGGCTCTTTTGTAAATGTGTGACCTGCTGGTTTTGCTGGGATGTGCACATTTCCAATAATGGTGGTGATAAACAAAGAGGACTTTGCATGGAAGGGGCGTTTCCCCTCTCCAAAGCTGCTGTTTCAGATGTTCCTCCACTGCCCGGGCCGCGGGGCTGGCCCACCCCCATCCCTCACCGGGGGCTACTCCTCCAGACCCAGCACCAAGCAGCCCTGGGGGAAAGGGCAGAAACCGGGGCTCTCCCTGCTTGGGATTTCCCATGCTCACATTCCGGGGCACAGCTGAGTTCTCTCTGCTCCACAAGTGCCTCCTCCCCACCCAAAGAGCATTCAGTGACTTCCAGCAAGGTCAGCAGCCAGGACCTGTGGGGAGAGAGGTAGTGAGACATGCACAGCCATTTGAGATCAGCTTGGGTGAGTTTCTGATCCGGCCGTCGTGGAAACTGACTGGATAAGTGACTTCTTGGGGGAATTATGAGGCTCTTAATAGCTCAAGGGTCAGCGATCTTTTTCTGTAAAGGGCCAAATAGATAATAGTTTAGTCTCTCTCACAACCATTTAACTCTGCTGTTGCCACCCAAAAAACCCAGAACAAAGCCAAACAAAAAACCAGTGAGAGTTAATACTGTGTTCCAATAAAACTTTATTTATAAACACTGAAATTTGCATTTAATATAATTTTGATGCATCCTGAAATATCATTATGTTGATTTCCCCTTAACCACTTAAAATGTAAAATCCATTCTTACTTGCTGGCTTTTTGGAAAACAGGCGACAGGGGAGATCTGACCTGCCAGCTCCGTTTTGTGAACCCTTGTCCTAGGTGCAGGTTGTCTCACAGCAAAACACTCTTCCTCTTTTTCTCACCCCAACCCACACGTGTCTTTCAAACAGGTGGTACTGCAGACGGGCCGTCTTGTTACCTTTTTGCCAGCTCCCTCCACCCTTTCTCGTCATGGTCTGGCTGTGGTTGCCTGTTGCACCTGCTAGCATAACCGGCTGTCATCACGACTGTGAAACTGCCTGGAGGTTCTAGCCACGTGCGTATCACTGCCCTCTGGCCCCAGGTCATCCTCTTGGCCCACCTCCCACCATACCTCTCATCCATCGGGGGAAGTGCCTCTCCTTAGCAGAGTCACAATTTCTTCTGTGTTGCCAGAGAAGGGTGACTCCCTCCCTCACTTCTTCATAGAGCTGCCAAATGATACAACTTCTGCTAGGAAGGCTGGTTCTGCTTACGACTCATTCCAAAGAATGTGGAACAGTTTTCTTGGGACTTTCAAGTCACGCTCATCAGTGTTGAGTCCAATTTCTCTTTCTTACCCCTACTCCCCCAAGACCCCAAGGTGCTCCCCTAAGCGTAAGGCAAGACTTTTGTCCTGGTGTCCTGGGGGCTGATTCCCAGACTCTCGAGACCTTCACCACTTCTCACAGGGGGCCTTGGGACTCTTTGAAAGTGAAGGGGCCAGCTATACCCCAAGTCTGGGTACGTCCAGCAGGGTCTGTCCCACCTCGCTCAGATCTCCCTGCCCCAGAATGCTCAGCGTCTGCCCCTGCAGCAGGCAACAGGCTGTCACAGGTTTGGAGAAATGATGGCCTGATACACCAAATCCTTAAGAAGGGTGGAGGTCCCCTATGAAAAAAAAAAATCAATGTTGTCCCTAATGAGTTTAGAAGGGATAGGGAGGGCACTAATGAAAGCAGTGTGACTCTGTAGACCATTCACTCATTTAAGGGGAAGTGGAAGGGACCATATGAGAGAGGCTCAGCCCTGCCAAGAATAAGTCAAGAAGGTTCAAGCTGTGAAAAGAATATCTGAAAGATTCTAGGCTTCACCAAGAAAAATGTGGAGGGATAGCCCCACTCCCTGGGGAGGGAGACAGTGGAACCCATGATGCCTGGAAACCACAGGCTTGGTTCCTCCTGATTGTCTGTCTTTTCCATTCAGGACAGAGCTGGCAGAGAGAAGGAGAACTGAGCAAGGGGCCAGACAGACTTTGCACTGTCATTTCCCAACTCTGTGAGCTTTGGTAGCTTACTTAACCTCTCTGTTTCCTCGACTACGAAAATAAGGATGATAACCTGCTATGGTTAGTATAAGGATTGAAGGAGATAAAGTTAGTGAAAAGAACCAAGCCCTAAGTAGATGGTTAAAAAATGATGGTGTCTGTGTGTGTGAATTTAACCAGGACAATTCTTCAGTAAGTTAGTGGTCTTAGTGTGGGTCCTCAGACTGCCTGATTAAAGTCACCTGGGATGCTAGTCAAAAACTTAGGTTCCCAGGATCCCACCCCAAAATTCTATTCAGCAGTTCTGGGGAGGGGCCAGGGAATCACCCTCAGATTATTCTCGTGTGTTCGGAGTTTGGACACCAGAGCAAAGGTTAAAGAGGAGATGTGCCACAGAGCAGGGACAGTCAGAGGCCCCTTAGGAGTTAGAAGGCAGGGTCCTAGCCTCAGAAGATGACATCCCATGGGATCCCATTTCACAGCTTTCAACAAGAAAGCAAGAGGACCAGAAACATCAGACAAACACATTAGATGTCTAACTTAGAATGAGTTTGACTTCTTTAAAGTGTTACCCGCACAGATTCAATGAGAGAGACCAATCTGCCTGTCATTTTCTCAGACTTTCACATAGGATAACTAGGAATGGAAATCACATGGGTTAGCGTTTAGTACACTCTCAACTAAAGGTCTGAAACTTACAGTCAGACAACCGTGGGTTTCTTAACTTGGAGATGAGCAATGGATCATGAGAACTTTTTCACTATTTAAAAAGCTGTTATGTGAAAAAGTAAGCTGAGAAGATCTGTGATATCTGTGGAGAGACAGTTGTGTTTTTGTGGTTTTAGCTGACTATTGTTAATATATTGCATTTTTACTTCAGATTTTGAAAACTCGTGTGGGGAGGAAGTGGATTAGGTACTGAATAGGAATAAAATCAAGAGGATTTGTGGTTTGTAGAACAAAATGGGGTCTAAGAATTCCGCTCAGAGGGTAGTGGTGGGAGATTTTCACTTCCCATGATAAAATCCCCAGGCTTGATGGTTTAGCTTTGGAAGGAGAGTCCTCCAGCGGGAGGGGTAGGGGACCCAGCGACTCTTCCTGCCGCTTGCTCAGGAGCCTTTGTCCTAACGGCCTTGCTACTTCCCCCTGGGGAAGCCACTCTTCCCCCACAGAGACGCCACCAAGTGCCCCTGGCTTCCCAAAACCAGTCGAGACAAGCTGGATGTTTCAAAAAGACATCTTACTAAAATTTAAAGGAGAACAAAAGGAAAATACATATGGAAAGAACAGAATTCTAAGCCTAGAACAATGCAGAGCGGCTTAGCTCCTGATGCCCCCCGAGGTAGCTGGCCAGTGCGTGGCTCCAGATCCTAGACACGGTCTCAGCCTCCCCTAGAGCGGCCCACAGTTGCTGTCACTCCACCTCTGTGACCTCGTGACCCTTCCTGGGGTCGGATCCCAGAATCCAGGAGCGGATTCCCTGCAGTTCTTTATCCAGGATCTCCCTTCTCGGGTTTTACATCTGCTGAGAGAATTCTTCGAACACTGCCCTGTTGAGGGGAGACACACCTGTGTCTTCACGGGACACAACCAGCGGTGGCACTCACGAGCCCTGGACCGGACCCATCCCTGAGGTGACAGCTTCCCGGGGGTCTGCGTTCCCACCTCTCCTCTGTCCGAAGCCCTGCTCCAGTCAAGACCTTCTCTTCTCAAAATCCTGCAGTGGTAACCTGCACTGCAGAACTCAAATCACCTCCCAAGTCTGCCTCCCATTGCCCTGTCCCCAAGGGCCTTCTGGAAGCTTCCACAGTGCTGAGAAGGGAAGACCAGGCGAGATACTCCCTTAGCTGTAAAACAGTCACCAGTTTCTGGTTCCCTCACACATGGGGAGAGCACTGGCAGGTCACTGGCCCAGAGGTGGGGTGTGAGCCTGTGGGACTTCCAGCGAGCCACTGGCCCCCACAAGGCCTCATTTTCTTCGCCTGCAAAATGCAGGTGTTGGACTGGCCCATCACTGGGGTCTTAGCCCACAGCTCCCTGCTGAGCCTACAGCCACAAGGACATTTGTGGCTCAGAAGAGCTGGGAAGGACTCAGGGGAGGCCTGACAGGATGAGAGCCTACCTGGGACTTTTCTCTGAGCACAACCCTCTTGTGAGGAGAAATGGGTCAACTCTATTCAGGTTGGGCATGAGGGGTGCTTACAGCATGCCAGGTAGGGCGCAAGGCATGGGGGACTCAGATGGAGGAAAAGCAGTCAGTCTCTGCCCATGGCCAGTGAGTGGCTCTAGCTCCTAGACGTGGGCTCGTGGACTCCTAGAAACACTGTATAAAACCACACAAATGTCACCCTGTGCATGCATACTGAAATGGGGGTACCATACCCAGGTATCCATTGAAGGGCATGCTGGGAAAAGCCCCTCACGGGAGGTGCCCCGGAGGGAGCTGGGCCTTACTGGAGGCATCTACGGGGTTTCAGGCCCCTGGGGAGTGGGGAGGCAATGGGAAGCCATTGACGGTTCTGGAGCAGGTGAGTGACACAGTCAGACGGGTGTCTGAGAATAATGGCCATGGTTGCTGTGAGGTGCCCGGAAGCGCAGAGCTAAGGCTGCAGAAGACATGGTGGGAGGACGTGGGTCTGGACGTGGGCACGGAGCGGTGACACAGCCCTTTGCAAATGTGAGTGTCATCCAACAATGTCAGATTTCATTCTGTAGATTCCTGGGCATGTGGCACATTGGTTTATTTCCATCAGTCACTGCATTTGATCTCCTAGAACCTTCTCCCCCGACCCTTGTGGTTCGGCTTCCTTCTCTGCCTCACCCAAGCCAACCCCAAACCCTTGGCAACCCCCCAGCCCCACCTGAAGTGTGACCAGCCTCAGAACGTGATAGAGCTTCTGATTCCTATTTCACAGGGTCGATGTCTTCTGTCACTCTAAGAATAGTATTCGTAAGAATTTGATGTTTTCTTGTGGTCCTAGTACCTGTTTTTTCCAAGTTCCTTTTCCGTGTTTATGGGTCTTATCCCATCTTCCACTGTAGAGGCTTTCTTCAGAGTGTAGGTGACCCTTGGCTGTCCGTTATCATTTTGGAACAAGTCACTTAAATGTGAAGGACAAGCTCTGGCCAGGGCATGAAGCTTCCTTATGGGCTTATAGCTGTCTCTGTTTAGGAGATGTCCACATGGGTCTCTGTGGGCATTTTCTCTGGGGTGGGCCCATCTTCCAAAGAGGAATCAGTCAGCCTCACCTGGGTCTGGAGGCGTAAGCTTGTCTCACAGCAAGGTGTGTGGACTTTCACTTAATTTCCACTTTCGGAAGAGCATCTCAACCATGCCCTTAGCTATCGTTGGTATCCCCGAATCTGGAGCCTTTCCAACCCATCTTCTGCAGAGAGTAAACATCCCATCTTCCACCAATCTGAATGCAGGGCATTTTTCATTTCACACATCATAGTTATCATCTCTAGAGCTTCAGCTTGGGTTTTTTCATATCTCCTACTTCTTAATATAGTCAATCTTTCCTCCGTTTTTTTGAAAACTGGAGTTGAGTTATAATAACATGTTTTGTTGCTTATGTAATTTTTTGAATTACAAGACTTTTTTTTTTTTCACAATTTGGTTTATTTATGAGAGAGATAGAGAGCAAGTGAGAGAACATGAGCAGAGAGAAGGAGCAGAGGGAAAGGGAGAAGCAGACTGCCCACTGAGCAGGGAGCCCGGCACGGGGCTCGATCCCAGGACCCCGGGATCATGACCTGAGCTGAAGGCAGGCACTTAACTGACTGACCCACCCAGTCACCTCTGTATTACAAAACTTCTTCTTTTTCTTCTTCTTTTTCTCTTTCTTCTTCTTCTTTTTTACAGCAGCTGAAAGTTTACAGAAAAACTAAACAGAAGGTACAGAGTTCTCATTTACCCCCTCTCCCTTCCTTGCCCACCCCTACACAGTTTCCTGATTATGAATTAATATCTTCCTAAGTGTGGAATATTTGTTAAAATTGAGTCAATACTGATACTTTCTTCTTCTTCTTCTTATTAACTGAAGTCCATAGTTTATATTAAGGCTCACTTGTGTATTATAACATTCTGTGGGTTTTGAGGAATGTATTTCTAGATCACATTAAAAGTATGCTTTGTTTTGTAGTAAACTGCTAAACTGTCTTCCAAGTGGCTGTACCATTTGGCATCGTCACCAGCAATGATTGAGCTTTCTGGTTGCTCTATACCCTCGCCAGCATTTGATGCTGTCAGTGTTTTGCATGTTAGTCATTCTAAAAGTATCATAACTTTTTAAATGCTCTTGTCTACCAGTTCAATCATTGATGTCCATTCTCCATCTGATGCCCCTGAATGATAAGGTGTTACGCTCTGGCTGGTGGGGCACTGGAGACTGTTCCCAACCCTTTAGGGCGATTCTTTCCCCCACTCTGAGTAGTTTCCTTACGGGTGTGCACTGCTCAGTACTTAGCTGAAGACCCATGGGGGACCCTCTGCTGATCTCTGGAGCTCCCTCCCTATGTAGCTCTGCGTTCTGACGCTCCGCCCCACACTCTTCCAGATTCCCACCCACATCTTCAAAACTCAGTTCTCTTTGGCTTCCTCCTTCCTGACTAGCAGCCTGGAGACTCTCTCCTGCTGGTGAGCAGAAGCAACCAGGGGCGCTCAGTACCTTTGTTTCCCATCTCATGGGGATCACACACTGCCTTTCATTGCCTGATGTCCAGTGTCTTTCAGATCTTTTGTCTGGTTTTACATTTTTTTCAGGCAAGAGGGTAAAGACGGTCCCTTTTATTTCATCTTGGCTAGAAATGGAAGTCTAAAGATTTTTTTGAATGAAACCAATGATCAATAAAGACAAAACTTTTATTCCTGCAGTGTTCAGAATAGGTAGATTCCACAGAAGTGAGGTCATGGTGCAAATCCTACCACACACAACTCTTCAGTGTGTGGTTGGGTTCAACTTCAATGGTGCCACCCAGCAGGCCATGTCCTCTACTCACCCCCTCCCTGAAAATGGGACCACCAATAATAGATCAGTGAACCAGCAGGAGAAGCTGTGCCTGCTCTCCCCCAAAGGCCAGGAGGCCAGATCTGTCTTTGGAAATTGTGGCAAAGTGGGGGATGTATGTTGGGAGCAATGAAATGATGGGAAAAAGAGATCATAACATCAGTGCAGTTTTTCTGATTAAAAAGCTTCATCTGTTGTCATTCAATCTCTTTAAGACAGTGGGTCTTAGTGGGTATTGCTAAGTAGGGAATCTATTTTGGCAATTTAAGAGAGATCGAGCTAACTGAATGACTCCTTGGTCCTTTATCTCTTATCTCTGGTGGCTTTATGGTGCTGTGTCTCTAGGTTATCTGGAAGCTCAAGTGATGGGAGTCACTGGGAGTCAGCTTCTTTCCTACATACCCTAAGATTAGCCCAAGAACACCCGCACTTTCAAATTTTTAGCTTTGTGACAGAATTATTTATAAAAGTCATTGCATACTTTCCTGACTTAGTAAGAGTAATGGACTGGCAATACCAATAGCGATAATAATAACACTCAATGAGTCTGGCACAATTTAAAGTGCTTGGCATGTATTAATTTAATCCTCATAGCAATGTGAAGCATGTAGAAGCATTATCACCATTCTGTAGGTAAGGAAACATCCAGAGGGAGATTAAATATTTGGCCAACCCACGTGGATTACAGAGTGTAATTTTATTAGTTCTTGGTAACTTGGAGATATTACTAGGATCATCAAATATTGGACTGTAGCCATCAATGTAGATACACATATGGAAAGTCCTAGAAGTTTGAGAGCCAACCTGGGGCCTGAAGTTGGGCCCCTTGGAAAAGCGTTTTCTTCCATGGGAGCCTACAGAGAGACGAGTCATGGAGGCATCACCTAGAAAATGAAGGTTGGGGGAGACTGAGGATTACAGGAGAGTGGAAAACAGGAAACCTTGCCTTTGGGGTAGGGGGAAGCATGGCAAGGTGCTGGAGGATACTGAGGCACACAGATGGTGGTCATGGTGAGCTTGCCCCACACCTGAAGCCTTTTCGTGTCCGTTGCTACTTCAGTGGATTGGATGAAGCTGATCCCCTGTGTGGACCGGATAACCCTCACAGCTATCAAACCTCCAGGGTGTTCTTTCCCTCAACAATAAAATTGGTAAAAAAAACAAAACAAAACAAAACCTACCTAAACTGTAGGTAGGATCGACTTAGATTGACCCAGCTATGTACAGAAAGTGCTTAGCAGAATGTCTGGAATGAAGTAATAACTCCGTAAATGGTCTTAGCTGTTTTTAATAATGAAATTCTGGAGTGAGGCCAAGAAGAACAGTTGCCTTTGGTTATATAATACAGCCTGTCCATGACTTTGAATCTAGTGTCAGAGCCACAATGGGCACGTTTCTCTGGAGGGAGCTTGTTCTCTGAACAGTGAGTGGCTGGGCTAGTGCTGGTGTCCGGTAAGCTCCCCCCTCCTCACCCTGCTGGGCAGCCCATCTGAGTGCGGCCCCTTCCCTTCTGGCTCCCTGGGCCTCGGCTTTCTGTTGCTGGGCTCCGGGCAGTCATATGACCGCTTCTCACTGTGCCCAGCTCACTCTAGCAGAGATCAGGCAGCCTGCACAGTGAAGGACTCCCATGTCAGCAGCTCTGGGAGCCAGCAGGTCTGAGAGGAGCCCAGAGGTCCTGAGCTGGAGGCTCCTAGAGGCCCAGCAGCTGACAAACCTAGAATAGGACATCAGACCTAACAGTACATGGCTTAGCTCCGGGGAGTCCAGATTGTCGTGGCTGTGACTGACCCCTGACTCTTTTCTCCTGTGGCCCAGCTACACACCCTGTCCGGTAGAGACTCCACCTTCTAGAAGACATAGACCCCACTAGAGATGACCACCAAGTGACCCGTGTGACTGGAGTTGGCCCTCGTGCCCCCAAACCAAGCAGCCTTTCCTTAGCACAGAGTCGGGGAGGGTGTAGTTGGAAGGAGTGAGATGCGGAGTGAGGGAGAAGAACTCAGGGCCTCAGGGCCCAGGGCCCAGAGGGAGCCTGAAGAAGGTTGTCTTTGTGAGTAGTCTGGAAGAGAGAATTAAAAAAAATAAGTAATTTTCATATTTCTATATCACTTAAGGGAGAATCGATGCCCCAGGAATTTTCTTCCTTCCTCTCGTAGCATCAGAAGCCATTCTTTAAATGAGCTTTCCTGTGGCTGTCCAATGTATATGGCAGCTGGAGGCACAATGTCTCTGCCCCCAACGTGGGGGGCCCAGAGTCCTGTAGGTTGCTTAGCACTCCCTCAGGAAGCCCTCAACTCCCCCTTCACAGAGCCCCAAGGACCACACTCCGAAATCCTTAAAAACTTGGGGGACGATGAACTGGGACAGTGCGGAAGCATCAGAGCCCCCCGTAGTAGTGCACATCTCATGACACCTCATGGTCAGAGCCCTTCTCCCCCCACAGTGTAGCAGTTAATTCTCTAAAAACTCACAAGCTCCGCCCATGAACTCCCACTGATTCTGCACTAGGGATTCCAAATGAATGAGTTTTTTTAAAAAAGTCCTTTTTGAACCCATGAGATGAGAAGATTTGTACTCCCCTTTTTTTTTTATTTGGGTAACTACCACCAGGTATAACCAATAAAACCTTGTTGATCCCTTAGAAGTCCCCCCAGAACCCCATATTCTGTTACCTCCCTCCTCCCCAAGGGTGTTGCTGCCCTGACCTTTGGGATACTTTTCCCCTCTTTTCCTTGTGTTTTTATCACCTGTATACAGACCTCTAAGTGGAGCTGAGTTTTGCCTGGTTTTGAACTTGTTAGAAATGAACTCATAATTTCCTTCATTTAGAACATGCTCCCCTATGCTGTTTTGTCTGCAGTAGATTTTGAATGACAGTTGAATATATCATTCTCAGGTCCTCGAGCAAGTCAATTAACTTCTTTTGAGCCTCAGTTGCCTCATCAAAAACTATGGTTCAGAAGTGTCCTAGAACCTTCTCCAAATTCCTCTCTTATTGCAAAAGAGATAAGATAAGTGGAACACGGAGCTCCCAAATCACTGATGAGGATGGAAGAGAAGAGAAGTAAACACATTTTTGTGAGGAATAGCTACCTTTTCATTGAACAGAGAAATGAATGTTATCTTTGGGAGCAAGTGGTTCCAAAAGGAGAGAGATTCTGCCACATAATTGGAATTTTTATTTTTAAAATTCCAGAAGTTGCTTTCTCATTTTGGTAAGTCAGTGAGATCTCTACTACCGTAGGCTGAGTGGACGGCTCTGATGGATAATAACCCTTCAGTCTTCTACCACATCGCTTTTTGGTATCAAGGTGCCATCTAGAAACCATGAAACTTACACATAAAAATTACACATATAGTTTATCGGTTCTTCACCAGTCACTGGAATTTCATAGAACTGGGGTTTTGCTGTAGTGGCCCTATTTTACCCACCATCCATGGTCTCCCCGCCCCTGAAGCCTCCACCTTTCCTATCTGGCACTACCCCTTGCACCTGTCACCATATAACCCGGCCCACAGCTTCTTTCTCTGTGCGTTCAGTCCTGGGCAATTGTGAGCTGCTTCTACTTGTCACGGACCATTCCTGGATTTGGTAGGGAAACATCATGGATACACAGAATGCCCAGACAGCTTCTCGACCACATCCTGAGATCCAGCTGCCTCCCTGAGGTCTGCATTGACCTCACCCAGGGTGAACTCTCATGCACTGAGACCAAACATAAGTTCAAGGCATGTACAGATCGTAGTTGACTCTTCCAATGGTTTTCCTGCTGGGTTTGGATAACATTTTGGGTTGGAGGAGGTTGGGAGTGTGTGCCCCAGTTTAACTGGGCTCATCTTATGGAAGCCAGCATAGATGTGGTGAATTAAGACTTTTTTTTGAGAGCAGCACTGTCCAGTAGACCTTTTTGCTATGATGGATATGTTCTCTTCAGCTCTGTGCAATGCAGTCGGCATTTAGTACTCCATAAACCACTTAGCACACCAGCCACTTAGCTACTGTGATTAAGGAGCTGTGTTTTTAATTTAATTGATTTTCATTTCAGTAGCCACATGTGGCTAGCGGTTTTGTTGTCAGACAAGTTCTAGAGTGTTCCTTTCCCATACAGTCTTTTCCTGGATGCATATTGAACTGCATGTTGGCAATACAAAGCAAAAAAGCAAAAAACACCTCTCAGTTTCCAAGGTCGTCTGTCTCTCTGTTTCTTCAACTACCCTTGACTTCTGCAGGCTGGCTTCTGCTCACCAATGCACAGAAATTGCAGAGACGAGGCCACACATGCTCTCAATATTGCTAAATCCCTGACATCTGACGCTAGGTTATTTCTCTCTTCTCTTACCCTCTAGCTACATTCCTTTGGTCTTTACTGTCTCCTGCACGCCAGGATTTCAGGTGGTGATGAGGAAAAGGATACCGTCCCCGTTCCCCTGTCTTGTGTTACAGTCTGGGTGTTCATTTTATGAATCTGTGACATTCGAACTAGTTGGACCACAACCCAGAAAAATATATTTTAGCTTGCAACCAAGTGTGTACATAGGTATAGATATAGATAGATGATAGATAAGCAGATAGATATGTAGACAGAATCATAGCAAAAGTTTCAGGGAAAGACATTTACTGAAATTACAGGCAAAATTATAGGTAATATTTTCAATACCATTTCTGAATGCTGGAGGAGATCTATTCTATTTCATGACACACCCACAATTTGAAAACTCTGCCCTAAATGCAAGTGCTCCCCAGGCCCTGATGTTACCACTGGCTGTCTCATGCCTCCTGCTTTCCCTACGCACCCTCACCCACCTTCACAGTACCTACTGATTCTTCTTTGGAACTCCCTCTTTACACAGACTCCCACATCACATTCTGAGACCCATCACTGGCCTGTCCTACCCTAACTTCTTACTCTCTGGGGCCAAAATCAGATTTTTTAAAATTAACATATAATGTGTTATTTGTTTCAGGGGTACAGATCTGTGATTCATCAGTCTTACACAATTCACAGCACTCACCATAGCACATACCCTCCCCAATGTCCACCACCCAGCCACCCTATCCCTCCCCACAACAGCAGTCCTCAGTTTGTTTCTGAGATTAAGAGTCTCTTATGGTTTGTCTCCCTCTCTGGTTTCATCTGGTTTCATTTTTCCCTCCCTTTCCCTACGATCCTCTGTCTTGTTTCTCAAATTCCTCATACCACTGAAAGCATATGATAATTGTCTTTCTCTGATTGACATGTTTCACTTAACATAATACCCTCCAGTTCCATCCATGTCATTGCAAATGGCAAGATTTTGGTGTTTTGATGGCTGTGTAATATTCCATTGTATATATAGATACCACATTGTCTTTATCCATTTATCTGTTGATGGACATCTGGGCTCTTTCCAGAGTTTGGATGTTGTGGACATTGCTGCTGTAAACATTGGGGTGCAGGTGCCCCTTCAGATCACTACATTTGTATCTTTTAGGGTAAATATCCAGCAGTGCAATTGCTGGGTTGTAGGGTAGCTCTATTTTCAACTTTTTGAGGACCCTCCATACTGTTTTCCAGAGTGGCTGTACCAGCTTGCATTCCCACCAACAGTGTAAGAGGGTTCCCCTATCTCCGCATCCTCACCAACACCTGTCGTTTCCTGACTGGATAATTTTAGCCATTCTGACTGGTGTGAGGCCAAATCAGATTTTTCCCCTTTTCCCAAATCCTGCCCCTTTTTGTGCATACCATGTTAGTGAATGGTTCCATTCATCATCTACTCATTTCCCATAGGGAGAGACCTTCAAGGCATCCTTCTTGGATCCTACCTCATTGCTCTGTATGACATTAAGGGTCTCAGAGAGATCCTGTCCCTCAACCTCACCCCCACAGCTTCAGCTCTGACCCCCTCACCTCTACCATTGCTAGTATATCTTAAAAGTTTTCTAAATCAGCTCTGTCACACATAGAGCAATAATGAAATTTTCTATATTGGCACTGTCTGATATGGTAACCATTAGACATGTGTAGCTCTGAGTACTTAAAATGTGGCTAGTGTGACAGAGAAACTAATTTTAAGTTTATGTATTTTTTTTTTTAAAGATTTTATTTATTTATTTGACAGAGAGAAAGATCACAAGTAGGCAGAGAGGCAGGCAGAGAAAGAAGGGAGAAGCAGGCTCCCTGCTGAGCAGAGAGCCTGATGCGGGGCTTGATCTCAGGACCCTGAGATCATGACCTGAGCCGAAAGCAGAGGCTTTAACCCACTGAGCCACCCAGGCGCCCCATTAAGTTTATGTATTTTTTTTTAAAGATTTATTTATTAGAGACAGCATGCAAGTGGGGGGAGGGGCAGAGAGGGACGGAGAGAGAGGATTTCCAGCAGACTGCCCACTGAGCCTGAAGCCTGATATGGGGCTTGATTTCACAATCCTGAGATCATGACCTGAGTTGAAATCAAGAAGTTGGTCGCTTAAACCATTGAACCACTCAGGCGCCCCATAAATTTTAAGTTGAGATAGCCATATGTGGCTAGTGATGAATGTGCTGGAAAGCCGGGTCTAATTGACCTCCCTGTTGCAAGGGCACCTCCTCCCAGCCCCTGGAACAAAGAGACAACCACTCAACCCCTGTTGGGTAAGCTAATGAAAGAAATAGAAAAATAGGAAAGCCATATGAAGAGGTCAGCAATACCATCAATTACCAGGTAGTACCAAACACCAACTCCATTTCTCAGATGAAATTTTTTCACCAATTTAAAAGAAAAAGGAGGAGGAGGACACCATGTTGCCCAGTCTCTCTCTGTGTTAATTGATTAAGTAATTAATTGTTAAAATTAAGTAATTAAAGAAATAGATAGCAAGCATTACCACTGTGCTTGGCGTTCATGATGCAAAGATGAGTAAGACATAATCTCTCCAGGAGCTCGGATTCCAATGAGAGAAAGTAAGCACATCATCACAATCCCACTGCAATGGCATTTGCATGGCATTTCGAAGGATGACAAAAAGTTTGCCAGGCAGAGAAGGAGGGTTATCGAAGGCCAGGAAGGAGCCTGTGTATAAAGTAGACTATTGTGCATAACACGCTACTCTGAAACTTAGCAGCTTGGAACAACATCTCCCGTCTCTGTTTCTGCCGGCCAGTTTAGAACCCGCTTCACTGGGTGGATGTGGCCCAAGGTCTGGGTCTGCAGGCACCTGGAGGTTTCCATGGGCTTGGAGAATCTGCTTCCCCATACTCCCACGTGGCAGCTGGCAGAGGGCTTTGTCTCTTGATGGCTGTTGCCAAGAGACCTCACTTCCTTACTACACAGGCCCCTCCTTGGGCTTCTTCAGTGTCTCGGTGACAGGTTAGCTGGCTTGGCACAGAGTGAATGATGCGAGAGAGAATGAGTAGGAAGCCTAGCCCCTGGAATCCCACATCATTATCTCTACATTATTCCACCTGTGGGAAGGGGCTCCCCAAGTCCAGCCCACACTTGCAGGGAGGGGAATCAAAGGGAGGAGTATTAAAGAATATATGGTCTTGTCTTAACACTATGTTGTGTTAATATCGTGCACAAAGGCACGTGGTATGAATATGGCCATTGTTTTTAGGGAAAACCAGGTTGTCCACTGAGGGTAGAGTAGATTTGTGTGCAACTGTTCCCAGTGGGATTTGGCCCTAGGAGAGCTCCAAGGCCTCAAAACTGCAGTTCTGGGGTGTGCAGAGGTCTGTTCTGTGGATCAGTAATCCCTGCTCAAATGGGCAGCCAGCCAGGCCCTACTGGACCAGCTCAAGTGGGGCTCTGGGGGTCACACTGCCCCACCAAGACCATCTTACAGTTGGGAGCAGGGTGCTGAGTAAGGACCCCCGCACACATTCTTCACATCAGGGGTTCCAGTGTACGTGGTCAGAACCCAGCCGCTCCCCCACTGTGTGTGTTGCAAAAGCCAACCTTGGGCTTTCTCAACTCCTCTTTAAGGCTGTTGGTGCGCCTCTCCCCCCACCATGCCTCTGCAGCTCCCTGACCCTCAGCTGAAGAACTTTGTTGCTTCCTTGTGGATCTTACATCCCCAGTTCTCCTAGTAGAGGGGAGGGATGGATGGGAAGAGACTCCAGCTCTTATGACTCTCTTCCGGGCCCTACAGATGTTCTAGAAGTCATCCAGGTGTCATCTCGCTTCTCCCTCCTCAAGTTTGAAAAATTGCCTGGCTAAGGTGGCTCCAAAGCCTCACTCCCCCTTCAAAAAATTCTAAGCCCTTCCTGTGATTTTCGCAAGCTTACCCTTTGTGGTCGTCTCTGACTCTCAACTCCTGATTCCACTGAATTTGTTCATTTTACCTCTGGGCTATTCCTGTCCTGGGCCCCAATGGCTCCAGAGCCCAAATGCTTCCTGTTATATAATTCCACAAAACCCCCGAATCATACAAGACACAGTGTTAACTGCAGACTTGACTGAAAATGTGTAAGAGGGAAAATTTAAATCACAATGATACAGACCAAGGAAATACCCAGGACACCCAGTTAAATTTGAACTTTAGATGATCTATCATTTATTATTGCGTGTCCCCCATTTTTTTTTAACTGAATCTAGCAACTCTAACAGCCAACAATCTCAAAATGAACATTAGGCATTCTGGGGATTTCCGTGGTTGGGGTTACCTCTGGTCCCCAGCTCCCACCATCTTGCTGGCTCCCTGCTCTCTCCACTGTCCCCCCTCCTCGTCCTACTCTAGGTTAGTTTGTGTACCCAAAACCATCCTGGCTCTAACCACAACAAAGGGGCCTCTCACTCACCCATACCTGTTCCCCTGTGAAGGTAGTTCTCCCCACTTCCATAAGTATCACATGATAACACCCTTAGAGGGGAGCCACCATGGTGACAGCAAGGCCTTGTCTTCCACTCAAGATGGTTACAGAGCTTCCTCGATGGCTGTGGTATTCTTGGTGGAAGACATGTGCTAGGCTGAACTATTCATGCGTCCGGCACAAATTTATTGTATCCCTATGACTTACTAGGCTCTGGGTATAAAATGATACATAAGATGAGATGTGGGTCACTGAGTGTGACCTGAGTGCAGGTGGCCAGAGGGCACTGTAGGTTGCAGGGGAGAGGGAACCCTGTGAATCCTACTACAGAGGTTAATCTCAGAGTGTTTCCTAGAGGAGGTATCCTTTCAGCCAGTCCAGGGTGGTAAAAGGGAGTTCATAGGTCAAGCAAAGGGGGTAGACATTCCAAGCAGAGAAAATACAGGTTCAGGGAATGATAGAAAAGTTGGTGTGAGCAAGAAGTACAGGAGATGCCAACAGCGTGGGCTTGGTGTGCTGCCTCCATGGCTCACCAGCTGAGTGGCCTCTAGGAAAGCTTCAGCCTCTCTGAGCGTTGTTCCTTCATGTGCCACAGCCCTAGGGGAAGGAGGATAAGAGTGGCCACCCCATAAGATTGTGGTGACCTTTCAATGAGGTGGTGCAAGTAACAGAACGGTAGAGAACAGCTCAAAACCCAACTCACAGCTTCTGCTCTCGCCAACCTTGTTTCCACAAATTACCTTTTAAGAATATTCTGTTCCCAGCTGCAAAATTCCCTCAGCAGGTAAGATCACATTAGAAGTCCTTGTGGGAGTTGGCATCTACTTTTCCTCCCTTCCTTGGTGAGTACCTTGTGCAACCTTGAGCACGTGAGCCTCCTTCAGACCTCAGGATGCACTCCCACAGAGTTTCCCCTGCGTGGGAGGCTCTTTCCACCCACCTATCTCCTGGCTGGATCCTCATCCACTCTTCAGCTAAAGGGTAGCTTAAATGTCACTTCCTGAAGCCTCCTTTGACCCCTAACCTGCGTTAGGTCCCCGGGTTCTCTGTTCCAGTGCCCAACACAGTTCCAGGCACCCAGTAAAACTCTGTCTATATGAATGAATGGGGAATGCATATCAGCAACTGACCGCATGACCTTGGACTGGTCACTTGACCTCACTGGGCTTTAGAGCTTCCTTATCTTTAGCCTGGAAGGAGGATGAGACTTCTTTGAGCTCTGGCCATCTTTGCTTCTAACTCTAGGGTCTGCATGGATTCCCTGGACAATGCATGTGGGCAGTAAGGGGGTGGGAGGAGGCTGGGGCCATGGTGGAGGAGTAGGGCATCCACCCTAAGGCCCACCCACCCACGGCGCCCTGTGGTGACGTGATGGACAGGAGTCTGGGGACAGTCACAATCAAAACCATGGCCTCACAATTTGAGTGCTTGTGTTTCAATTCGGTGAGCCTGACACCATGGTTAGACATAGTGAGTCTACTTCTGGAGGATAAATAAGAGCTCTGCATGGCCATGTGAACAGGCTCAGTGTATACACACACCCAAACACACACACACACACACACACACACACACACACACACACACACTCCAAAGGCACATTTGCAACTGCAAATCCAAACGCAAATGCACTGAGATCTCTGAGCTCGCATCATCGATGCCCCGGAAAGTCCAGCTCCCCGTCCCTAAGCCCAGGAGCACTCTGCTGCTCTCTGAGTCTCCAGGGCATTTCTCCTCTCACCCTTGGGTCCTCCTTGTCCCTGTACACCCCCAAGACTGTGCACCTGGGCCCCAGGGATGTCATACATCCCCCCAGAGGTCAGGATGGGAGAATAATTTAAAGGACTCTCCAGGTGCACAGCTATTTGCATCTCCACAGTCTAAGGAGCCAAAAACAGCCTTGCCTGGTCACTAGAAACTTGAGGGTGTGCAGGTGCAGCTTTCAAGAGAACCGGGGACGAGTGACGTGTGGTGCCAGAGGGGAACAGGACCCGGGCAGTTTCAGTGTTTACAGAATGGGCTCACCAGTGATCTCACCCCTCACAACAACTGAGCAGGGAGTATTTTTAGGTAGGAAACTGAGACCTGGACATGTAAAGTGAGTTGACCCCAGGCGTGCAGACATAAGTGACAGGTGCTGCTTTGGCCCTGGTCTCCTCAGCAGGCTTCTGGCCTCAAGGCCACTCCCCTCTCCTCCACCCGCCAGCCCTTGACCCCGCCCTGCCCCTGGGGACTCCATGTTCGGGCTCACCTCCCTCAAGCTCAGCCCTCTGGGGCTCTGGCCTGGGCTGAGAGGGGAGGGGAGGACTGTGATGTCTCTAGAAACTCAGGAAAGGTCATCTTTCGGGCGTGGCTGGTGGGGATGCTCCAGCCGCAGGCCCTGGTCCCTCCCTGGTTCCCAGAAGGCACAGAGGTCTCTGGAGGAAAGCAAACGTGAGTCAGATGACAGAGAACAACAGTCACATCTGTATACTGGCTTCCCCGGGCATGGAAACGGTTGTGTGGTGACTAATTCCTGAAAGCGGACAACCTAACATCTTTCTGAAGTGTAATGCCTGGTTGGTGGTTTCATCAGTCCGGAAACATATCTTACCGCCTTTCTCTTTCTCTCTCTCTCTCTCTCTCACACACACACACACACACACATGCACACACACAGACGCTGGGGTTGCAGGAGTAGGGGTTATTAGTCGGAATGACCTGAGGGCTCATGGAGCCCTGTATTTCCCAAAGTACCTTGCAGTCAAGGATCACCTGAGGTACTTGTTTAAATGACAGATTCTAACCTGGGCCCCATTCCAGGCCTTGGGAACCAGAATCTCTAAGGGAAGGGGTAGGGAGGCTGGATATTCCATGAGGTTCCCGAGAGATTTTCATCACCAGATTTCAAAATGACCAGACCAACCCCGTCATTCTATAAGCCACATTTTAGTGATCTAGGGAGGCCCCCTGAGCCGCCCAGGGTCACTCCGCAGGTTGTTAGCAGGATAGGCTTGTGAGTTCCTGGTGGGGGGTCGGGGGAGTGTGTGTGGGGGAGGTCCTGACCATGTACGGGAGGAAGGACACAAGGACCTCAAGGTTATTGTGCACCTGCTCGCCAACTTGGCCGTGACAGCACAGGGAGCCTGCAGACTGCCGGGGTCCGTGCTGCTGTCTTACTCAGGTGTGACACTCACTCCTTAGCCATCCTTGCTGGAAAGTGTGGCCCCCTTCATTAAAGAGGCTGGGAAAGGGGTCCCCAGGAGCTGGGTGCTTCCTGGGGCCCCAGAGGCATGAGAGGCGGGTCAGAATTTAAACCTGGATCTGGGACAAGTCTGCTTGGAAACTCTGCCACGTGTTAGTTACCCCTTCTTATGTCATTTGAGTCTCAGGAAAACCTTGCGCTAGAGGCAGTTTCCCTTTTAGAGATGTAGAAGCCAAAGCTCAGGGCAGTGAGCTAACCTCCTAAGATCTGGGCAGTCAGCCCCGAGGTGGGGGAATCCCAGGCTGTCTTACACCAAAGCCTGCACGCTTCTTGCTTCTCCGCGCCAGAGGTGGGGGTGCTCTGAGGCTCAGACACCTACTGGAACCATTGCACCCCCACTGCCCCAGGTGCGCCTTTGCCCCAGCCCCACCCCCATACTGCCTGTCCCCCCACCTGTGTTTGCACCCAGCCCTCTTCTGATCCTCACTGCTCCCGTGTTCTGCAGCCGGGCTCGGTGCACACTGTCCATAAAGGACCAGACCGTGCGACCATTCAGGGCTTTGCAGGCTGGATGAACGCCGTCATAGTCCCTAAACGCGGCTGATGTCCTGAGGAAGGAGCCACAGACATGTGAACAGATGAGAGTGGCTCAGTAGAACGATTTCATGAGTTTGCCCATCCCTGTTCTAAAAGAAAGCTGGGGCTGTGTATTCAAGCAGGTGTTCATTTGTTTGCTCTGTCTGGGAGGGGACATGTGTCTGCGTGAGAAGGCCCGTATAAGAGCCTCTGTGGGTCTGACCTCTGACAACCTCACACCTGAGAAGAGAGGAGAGTACCCAGTCCTCAAGCATGGTTCGCTCACGCATGCGTTCATTCATTCATTCACCAAGTGTCTTTGGAGCCCATGCCAGAGGCTGACACGTGCCGGGACTTGGCAAGACGGGCAGGCGAGCTCTTGCCCTTGCAGGACTTGGAACTCAGTTGAACCTGGGGCTCCCTATGTGGTGAGAGATGGCTAGGGGTATAACATGACTAGGTTGGGAGCCAGGGAAGACTTCCCAAAGAAGTGACCTCTGAGCCACGAACTGAAGTATGACAAGGAATTACCCAGGTGACGCAGGGACAAGGCAGAATGTGGTCAACACAGGGAGAGGGGCCTCCAGTGACAGGTCTTTAAAGGTTGTTTGTAGAGAATATGTGCACGGCTGAAATGACTCTTTTGGGGGGGGAAATGGGATTCTCTCAGACAACAGAAACATCTGATTTTCCCGTGGAGGTAGGGACCTGCCTGCTTGCTGGTTCTGTTTCATGATCCAAACGGCCCAGTCTCTGTCCTGGGAGACGGAGGGCATGAAGCTGATGTTTCGTGTTCGTTGGTGAATTGACACAGATGTGGACAAAACCATGTTTTGTGAAACAAGACGGTGTTTCTTTAGTTTTACTTCTGAGCAGGGCCTTTCCCATCCTTCCAAAAAATCCAGATCACAAACTCCGGTGAAGAGAATGTTATTTTAGAGACAAATGCTTAGAACTTAACATTTGTAATGTACTCTTCGTTTAAAATATAAAGCAATTTACTGTTTTTTTTTTTTTAAATGAAAAATCATACTTAGTCATTCCTTGTTCCTGGGGCCCAAAAGACTCATTTGAGCTTCTTAAGGAAAATACAGGAAGTGGCAACTATACCAGTAAGTTAACTGGATATTTGAGTCCAATACTAATTTTATTTTTATTTTTGGAATATGATTCCCAGAACTGGTATAGTCTTAGGAGTGTCTGTGCCATTGCTTTGATTCAGCTGCAAATACAGAAGCTGTTGGGTCATACTGATTACGGACCGCATGTGGATAAGCTCTTTCCCCCATTGGGCTCTCATGGCTGGAGATGGAAGCCAAGCGCCCCAGGCAGGCTTGGGGACACTGACAAAGATGATAGTGTCTGAGATTGTGGTGACAGCACCATGCGAATGAAGCTAATACACCACCTACGCCCTTGTACCTGGGTCCCAGGCTCCCTGCTGGCGATGCGCCATTCCCTGGAAGATGCTTTTGGTCAAGTGTCCCCCGGGCTGCTGGCTGTTCCCATTGCCCCTGAGCCTTGAATTAGACACTCCGGGATTGGAAGAGGCTGAGGGCTTTGGGCTCCCAGCCCAGAGCACTGTCTCTGGGGAAGCTTAGCTTTACCGGTGAGAACTGAAAACGGCTGAACAGAAGATCCTGGGGCATCTTGGTGCTGAATTTCTAAACAATCGCATGTCCAGCAGCTTTCCTGAAAGTCATTGCAACAGGGCCATTTCCAAAGGGAGGATGGAAGAGGGTGGGCACTGAGGTGGGGTGGTGCCTGCTGGCGTGGGGGTGAAGGTGGCCAGGAAACAGCCTGCTGTCCAGAATGACAGGAAGCCCAGAGAAGGGACTCAGGGTCCTGTTGTGAAGAGGAGGAAATCTCACCTTGAAGGGGCCGAATCCTGGCCTGGGCGGGGGCGGACCCTGATCAGAGCGCCGTGTTGACTGTGGTTCTGTGGGCACGCCTGGGTTTTTTGGGTTTCCTGAGCGGAAAAGCATCTTGTTCTCAAAATCATGCAACCGTTGACCCATCTCAGAGGCAGGAAGGAAGGGGCCCCTCATGCTCCAGGTGTTTATTTCCTCCCCGGTCATAGGTTTCTAGGGTTCAAGAGCTTTTGGTTCATGCTTTATTTACCGAACTTCATACAGAAGCCTAGCCAGACACATACCCACCGTCAGGATGGCAAGAGCTACCATTTCTGGTTCCACTTGGTCGCTGCCTGGACAGCTTTGCTGAGAAAGTCCCTAGACCACCTCTGGCCCCATAGGGAAGAGGCTGTGATCAATTACGATGACCACCATGGGCATGCCACAGGCTTAGAAACTCTACAACTTAGTGGGCTTTTTCCTGCTCCCTGGCCCCACGCGTGCGGTGTTCTGTGTACCAATAAATGTCTGTTGAATTCAATTTAACCCACCTAGAACTTCTTTCCTTTTGAGTGGCAGGCAGAATCCACACTCCTTTTGATGGCTCAGCAGATATAAAAGGACAATTGCCTTTTGAGCTCTCCGGGGGAAATCTGGAAAGCAGGAGGTGGGCAGGGGGAGGTAAATGTTTTCATTCATTCAACCACTGTTTGTTTAGTCTCTGCTGTGGGCTGGCCAGCGTGCTGTGTGCTGGAGATGCACGGTGTGTCCTGAACCTGTGGACACAGATGACATCCTCCCTACGTCCTGTGCGAACACACTCCCATCTCTGCTGAGGTAGAAGGTTGCCAAAATGCCTTCCTATTCAGGGGAGCAGAAAAATCCTGCTACATGTCATAAGTTGGCTTCCTGGGTAGCCGAGGGGTTGGGTGAAGAAATCCTCAGCAAGAGGCCATCTGGTCCAGCCCTTCCCAGAAAACTTTCCCGTAGGCTGCTGGCCCTGATAGGTGGCCCATCTTCTCCCCACTGTGCTTGAAGTCTCTCAGTTCCCGCTGGGGTTGCTGTCAACTTCAGTTGGCTTTGGTAAACTTCAGTAAACTCTTCTCTTCGTGCCTCTGCACCCTGGTAGAAGACTTGAAGCACTTGTCAAAATTAGCTGGTGGCCCCTGGTTCCTGCTAAATTCTGGCAGTTCCAGAAAAAGCAGATAAAGAAGGTGGAAGGTCTTCTGGCTTGAAATCTACCAACTTGTTCCCTCTCCCAACTCCTCCTGGAGCCCATGGGGCAGGTCTGGTTTCACGGGTCCCAACACGTGCAATCGCTAGATAAGAATTTCCAGAGAACCTGACCAGCAAGAGTTTAGTTACTATTTGGGTAAATTATGATGTATGCTTCCTTGTGATAGGTTCCTAAGAACGTGGAAGTGCCCACTTCGTGCACTTTTAAATGGGTAAATAAATGGTTTGAAATCACAGAGAAAGGTAATATTGCCAGTCACATAGATCTTTTAAAAAATTATTTAAATTCAGTTTAGTTAACATACACTGTATTGTTAGTTTCAGGGGTAGAGTTTAGTGATTCATCAGTTGCATACAACACCCAGTGCTCCTTCTATCACGTGCCCTTCTTAGTGCCCATCACCCAGTATCCCTATCTCCCCCACCCATCTCCCCTCCAGCAACCCTCAGTTTGTTTCCCAGAGTTCAGTGTCTCTTATAGTTTGTCTTCCCCTCTCTTTTCATCTTATTTTTTTCTCCTTCCCTTCCCCTATGTTCATCTGTTTTGTTTCTGAAATTCCACATATCTCAACTTTTTTCACAGAGCTGGCACAAATAATCCTAAAATTTGTATGGGGGGGTACCTGGGTGGCTCAGTGGGTTAAGCCTCTGCCTTTGGCTCAGGTCATGATCTCAGGGTCCTGGGATCGAGTCCCGCATTGGGCTCTCTGCTCAGCGGGGAGCCTGCTTCCCCCTCTCTCTCTGCCTACTTGTGATCTCTCTCCCTTATATATCCCTCATATCTCTCTCATTATAAATAAATAAATAAATAATCTAAAAGAAAAAAAAAATCCTAAAATCTGTATGGAACCCAAGAAGACCCAGAATAGCCAGAGCTGGTGGCATCACAATTCCGGACTTAAGCTCCATGACAGAACTGTCATCAGCAAGACGGTATGGCACTGGCACAAAAACAGACACAGAGATTAATGGAACAGAGTGAAGACCCTGGTCACCTAGATCTTTGAAAACTGTCATATAAATAAAAGCAGGAGCTTTTTGTTTTGTTTTGCCTCCTATGCTTTGAAAAAGGAAATAAGCTAAATGTTTCCCTGGTGAAACGCACTTTCCAGTCTGTTCATACACATACACCTGCTTGTGTGTGTGAGAGGCCATCCCCACAAATACTGATGGGCAGGTCCATGCCGGAACGGAACATACCCTCTCCTTGTGTTGTGGTTTCTGACCTTCTGCCACAGTTGGTTTGTAGAGATCTGAATATCCCCTACATGTGGCTTGGAAATATACAACCATCAGGGGCTACTTCTCATGGCATGTTTT
Organism: Lontra canadensis; assembly: GCF_010015895.1. NCBI lineage: Eukaryota > Metazoa > Chordata > Mammalia > Carnivora > Mustelidae > Lontra > Lontra canadensis. Next base: position 2,736,335 of record NW_022631069.1, on the reverse strand, counting down.
TGTTTGCCCAGAACGCCCCTCCATCACACCAGCTGTAGGTCATGAATACACTTAGTTGCAGGTTCCTAGGGACCCCAAAGCTTCCCCAGGTGTGTATCCCTACTCTGTATTTCTGAAGACAGCATGGGTGGCAGGAAGAGCCTAGCCTTTGAAGTTACAAGGATCCAGACATGAGTGATGAACCTTGTGACTTTGGGCAGAGAATTGATCTCTGGAGCCTGGGCTTTCTGATTAGTAAAAGAAGTGAGTTTGAAGCTGCCTGCTTCACCAGATTGTGATTAGGATAAAATGAGATGACACGCATAAAATAAAAAATGCTGTGGTGGGGGATGGCCCATGGGGGATGCTTAGCCTCTTTCCCTCTGTAACCAATGGGAGGATTTCAACCAGTGTAGAGGAAGGATAAGCCTTAGCGGTCATGGTCCAACCCCTGCTCGGGCTACTCTGTTTCTCTCAGCACACTTCCCTGAGCACCAGCACCAAGTCCCAGCCAGCCACAGGCCCTCTGGGAAGGGTTGTAAGACCCAACTGAATTGAACCCCTGGTTTTGTGGCCCAGGCTGGACCAGATGTGGGGACTAAAAAGGAACTTACTTCCATAAGAAGGAGCCCATTTCATTGTCAGGCATGTCATGTACTTGGCAATTACTTCAGAGAGATTAGACAAGATCCACCTCAAATAGTGGAAAAGAAGAGACTTAAGGGATGAAGGCAGCTCTGTAGAATGCCGTACAGTCAGTATATTAATCAGTATATAGTCAGTATACTAGATAGACGCGCAAGCTTCCCATTACGCTATGGACAGTTGCTGGAGATACCACCCAGACTGGGTGTCATTCAAAGTGTTCCTGAACCCTTTCAACTATTCACAGACCTTCTCTCCAACTCCAGAGCTGCATATCCAACCATAGTCTTGACATCTCCACTTCAGAATTTAACAGGCATCTCAGACAACACATTCTAAAACTGGACTCCTGATTCTCACACCCCAAATCTCTTTCTGTAGGGGGAGAAAAAGCTTGCCAGGGATGGGATGGGTGGGTCAGGGTGACTGTCTTTTGCGGGGGGCGGGGGTGAGGGGGGTGGAAATGACCCATAGAACCACTGCCGATGTCTGGAGTTGGTTCCTGGGATGAGGGAGAAGACAGGACCCATTCACAGACCTCCTTCCCAGGTTGCTACATGTTGCCCACAGCATCATTTGAAGGTGCAAACTGAGGTCACGGAATGCATTTTCTTTTTTTCCTGGATGATATTAATGGCACGACCACGATCAAAGCCATAGTCACAACCGCATCATGTTACTTCTGAGAAAAGCTAAACAGACCCATGTGAATAGGAGCACAAGTATTTCTAGAGATCTAATCTCAGCAGCCTCCAATCCTAACCGCTTATGTGACTGGGCATTAAGTCTGATCTATGATGACTTTGGGTTGCTATCTGACAGGGTTACTGGAAACCTCGTCATTCTATGTGGGAGAAAAAAGAAGAAATGACACTTTGATGTTGTCTCAGAAAGTACAGGTGGGATTTCCCCCTGTGAGAATGCATGTATTTAGTCACTCAGAGCCCTGTTTTATTTAGCCCAGGAGTGTCACAGGGACAATCACATGTGCCACCAGAAAGTTATAAGGTTTGGGTTCTAATTTTGGTTCATCTTTGAAAGAGTTGTGGGATCTTAGGAAAATCATTTAGCCTCCCTGAGTCCCAACTTCCCCCCCACATGATAAGAAGGGTAGACAGAATGCTATCTAAGATTATTTTTTTAAGCTCGGTCATTTGTGATCTTAACCTAACCACAAAACTCACAGATCTGTAGGACCTTCGTCTTTACATTTGTCTCTTTCCTTTAGAGCCCAGAGGAGATTCTGCTCATGGGACTCACCGTCTTCTCGTAGGCCAGTCCTTTCTCAATGGACCTTAGGTCACTGGCTCCCTGGGTGGTCCTTCTAAAAGGTACAACACATGTTTTTTTTCTTCTATTTAAGAATTTTCATTGAGAACTCATCACTTTTTCTCTTGACGACAGGTTGCATTTTTCTGTCTCTTTACACGTCTTGTACTTTTTTGGTTGTGGGTCAGACTTGGTGAGGGATACTTTGTAGGGAGTGTGAATTTTCTCCTCTTCCTTTAAAGGGCAGTAAGTTTTGTTCTCTAAGTGGAAGGACACGTTGAACCCCCTGCCTGAATTTATGTTTGGCAGGGGTTCTGCAGCCCGGCTCGCCTCTCTGGGGCTTTGCCTCTGGTACGCTTTCTCTCTCCATCCGTCTTTTTGTAGGTCTCACAATCTCACTCAGTTTTCTCATGGATAATCTAAGAAACAAAAACAAAGGCTCCATAGTTTATTCACCTCGTTGTGACTATTTCTGGTAGAAAGAGTGACCATGGCAAAAATTACAGTTGGTAAAGTTATTTTGCAACCCCAAAATTAAAGAAATGGGGAAAGATCCTAGACCATATTAATTTATGTAAAACTGGACCAAGAAAAGTCAACTTTGATAGGGATAAAGATGTGCACCCTCATAGTGGCAAAAGCTTTAATAAGCACAAGAGGATGTGAACAAAATAAAGAGATCAATGGATAAAATCTTTGCTGTGCCAAGCAAAAGAAAAAAAGAAGAGATGGCAAAAATAATTCTGGTAACATAGAAGTAAGGAAAAATCTGAAACAATTTACAGATTTTACTTATTTTATTTATTTTTAGAGAGAGGGGAGAAAGGGAGCGCTTAAGCAGGTAGAGGGGCAGAGACAGAGAAAGAGGAAAATCTCAAGCAGACTCCGAGCTCAGTGTGGAGTCTGACATGGGGCTTGATCTCACGACCCTAAGATCACAACTCAAGCCAACATCAAGAGTTGGACCCAACCCACTGAGCCACCAGGTGCCCTGAAACAATTTCATTGCATTAACAAAAATTCATTAGTGTTTATGTAACTTTGATTAAAAATATTTCTAGTGAAAACATTGAGATAAAAGTACAGCATAGGGAATGTAGTCAATATTATAGTAATAAAGTCATGTGGTGACAGATGGGGACTATATTCACCACAGTGAACTCTGAGTAATGTACAGAATTGTCACATCACACTATTGTATGAATGGAATTAATATAACATTGTACATGAATTATACTTTGATATAAACAAATAAATTTAAAAAAACATCCTCCAGATGAGAATGATGGGTACACCACTGTGCTTTTCAACATCTCCATGTCTTTGTACAAGGTCATCATTGATCTGGAAAATACCCTTCTGAGTTGGCCACCTGACCATCTCTTCCTTGACCCCTGGCCCAGCCCAAGTATTAATGTCCTTGGTGAAGCCCTCCCTACTATGCTAGACATAGCTGGGTCCTCCCTTTCTGTGTTCCCACCATTCTCTGTGCATCCCTATCTGTAGCTTCACTGTGTTGGGTTAAACACATACGCACCTGGAGACTGTGAGCCCTTGAAGGCAGGTGCTCTTCCATATGCCTTGAAAAAATTGGTTCTGCACCCCAGTACCCAGGAGAATTTTGCTTCAATAGATATATGAGTCAGTTCTTATGAAACCCAGTCTGGGCCCCAAAACGAAAAGCAGAGGAGGTACCCAGGGGTGATCGAGGCACAGTCCCTGCCATCATGGAGGGTGCTGTCCGGCAGGCAGAAGAGCTACAGCGAGAGGCCACGAGGAACACTGTCTGGAGGAGCAGGAACAGAGACCCAGCTGAGAGAATTTACGATGTCTTTCCTAAAATTACAGTGGGTCTTTCCTTCGCATGATTACACGTGGATCTTAAAAAACAATGGAAAAATTCATTAAAAGAAAAGATGAAGAAAGTTGCCCATGTTTCTATCACATTATGTAGCTCTTTTAATTTTTTCAGGCTTTTCTTTCTGTTTAAGGTTGGGGGCTTTAACAAGAATTTTTTTTTTTTAATTTTGAAATCATTCTAAATTCACAGGAGTTTGAAAAATAGAACGGAGAGCTGCCGTGTTCTCCTTGACCAGTTTTCCCCAATGCTGACATCTTTCATAAATATTGTCTAATAGCAAAACCAGGAAACTGACATTGGTACCACTCACTGATTTTACTCAGATCTCATCAATTTTACATGTTACGGATATTTTGTGAACATGGGGGTTTTAACTTAAGATTTTATTTATTTATTTGAGAGAGAGAGGACACACCTGGGGTCGGGGGGAGAGGCAGAGGGAGAAGCAGGCTCCCCGCTGAGCAGGAAGCCTGACTGGGGGCTCGGTCCCAGGACCCTGGCATCATGACCTGAGCCGAAGGCAGATGCTTAACTGACTGAGCCACCCAGGTGCGCTGTGTGGTCTCTACTTCTCCAGTTTACTTTATCTTATGGTGTTGCACTGTCCGCGTGACCATCATTTCTAATGATTGGGTGATGAACATCGCCCCAACCCTGTTGGTACTTTGCCAAATTCTTCCTCTGTTAAAGTTTTCATTGCTTCAGTTTCACTGTTAGGAACAACACTGTTGCATGTATTTTTATGCTTTTCATTATTTTATATACATTTCTATATTTTATATTCTTTCCCCGAAGGTGATTGGAGAGGGGGAAAGAGTGGGTGGTAGACTGTTTGATAGGAGTACAGAATACTTTTTTCTTGAGAGGGGAAAGTTATGCACGTATTTTGGGGCAAGATCTGATCAAGTAGAGAAGGAGCAGTTGAAGGAAGACACAGAAGGAGGGTGTGAGGACTGGACAAAGTATGGGAGAAGGTGGGTGTGTGGTAGGTTCGTTTCCTCAATGATCCCAATTCTTTACCCACACAACCCCCCATATCTAAGCCTTTTCCATGCAACTTTGGAGTGCTTGCCGGAATGCATGGTACTTCCCTACTCTGTGTGGTGTACTGTAGAATAGAGCAGAAGTCACAGTAGGCCTTGAGTATGTCATTGAGGTTTTCTGTTCTGAACAGTTCGTACCCAGGATAGAGGCCGAGGGAAGGAAAGGAAAGAGGGCTCAGCTCTAGATAAGGCCAGGCTTTCCAGAAAGAGCTGCATAGGAGTGGATGCCGGACTTTGCCAAGACCATTTCTCCTCTGCTTCAGACACTGGGTGGGCAGAGGATGATGGCATCTCAGATGAATGCTGACTTCATATACGGAATTCAACTCGTAGAGGTTTCTATCTCAGCTGTCAGAGCTAAGAAGTCATAAGGAAAGAGAAGTTCGACTTTTGTTTGGGGAAGCACAGATGGGACAGTCTGAAGACCAGGATTGTCATGTACAGTTGCATAGTCTGTGCCCTGCACAAGGAGTCCTGCCCAGCACAGTGTGAAATGCACACAAGTATAGTGAAGCATGTATTCAAATAGGGGAATGCCCCCCTCCCTGCCTGGCCTTTTAAACTCAAGAACATATCTGCAAGGTCAAAGTACAGGCTTATACTTTGGGTACCAAAAGCACCAAAGAGTTTCAGTAATAAGAATGATGAGGGAAAGAGCACCAGAATTAAATATAGAATATCCTCAGCATCAAAAAACCAAGCCGTGTCTTTGCTGAGGTTATTGAGATGCGATAATAAACTGATTTTTCCCCTCAGAGAGAAAGCTGGTTTAATTTTGGTTAGTTTGGTGCCACCGAGGGCTGTGTGTTCCCAGGGAAAGTGATGAGAGGAAATAAAAAGGAAGGGGATTCTCCTTAGAGAAGCGTTTCCCTGCTGGGTAGAGTGGAGTCATTCTTCAAGCCCATATTCGGGCAAGGATTCCATTACAATCTCTGAGGTCTGCACGACAGATGAAATCACACAAGGAGAAAGTTCTGGGCCAGACGGGGGGCTGGGCAGGTCTTCCTCTAGTTTGTGTGAGTCAGAGTCTTGGGACTAGAAGGATCTGAGGGCTCATCCAGACAACCCTTTCCTTTAACAAATGAGACAGGAAGCCCAGAGAGGGAAAGGGACTGGCCCAAAGTCACACAGCTCAGAAACAGCACAGCTGGAATGAAAAACCAGAGATTTGTATTTCGCTCCCTTGGTTCTTTGCCTTGCCATCAAACCCTGGGAGCAGGGTGGCTAGTTGTTACAATACTGGGCCAGGGAGGGGCTTGAAATCAGTGTCCAGACTAAGTCCCCGACTTGAGAAAACCGCTGGTATGAGCAGCCTTCACCCGGGCCCTCACCATGGCACTGCTGCTGTCTGCAAGCTGCCTGATCAGGTAGTGCCTTGCACATTCTGTGTGCTTCTCGGGGCTTCCTGACTGGAGTCAGCTCCTGGGACTGTCAGAAGTTGGTCACACTCCTGCCCGTGTGCTTCCCAGGTCTGCGCCCACGGTTAGGATTCAGGAACTGCTCCAGATGCAGAATTGCATGTAGACATCTCCAAACAGCAGCCAAACAGTGGCTTTGGACACATTTTTGGATCAGGACCAACTGGGTTTAAGCTTCCGGAATATCCCCAGAAATGCTGTTTTTCCGACGGGGACAGAGACCAAGGGAGCCATGGGGGCGCTATAGGGAGGTGCAGATCATGACCCCCAGACACTTGGGCAGCAGGCCCCAGCACACACTCCCCAGCACGGGCTCTGGGGGTCCCAGCCATGCCCCATCTCTAGCCAGCTGTGCAGCTTTGGACGGTTCCCTCCCCTCTGGGCCCTGGGCTCCCCACCTGGACATTAGGGGGTGGATTGGATGGTCGCAGTGTCCCCTCCCAGCTGGGCCTTCCTTCCAGCTGCCATACATGTGCAGACTCAGAGCAACCAAGCAGAGGAGAGCAGTTTCCAGACACTTCCTCTTGCTCCGCCCGGCCCCTGCACCCGGTTCCCCTCTGCGCATTTTCTATTTGCTTCTGTCTGGACACAGGGCTGGTTTGGCTGTTTCCCAGCCTTCCCTAGGAAATTGTCTGCCTGATGCACACTGGTGCAAGGGTGCCTGTCTGCCTTTCGACCCTTGGCCATGGCCTCCTGAAGGCACAGAGCAGCTGGGGTAAAGGGGGAGACTTCCTGTCATAATCCGGGGCAGCTGACAGGCAGCAGGGAAGGGCAGGGAATGGCTCTGTCCCCATGGTCACAGGGTTATGACCTTCTCCTCCACAGTTGTCCTCCTCCCCCATCCCGGGGCAGCGGGGAGGTGGGGAGGAAGCCCTGAATGCTATTGCCAAAGCAGAAGGGGAGGAGAGACAGTAGGGACGGTCCCAGGGAGGGAAGAGTTGCTCCTCAAGCGTGAGGTCTGGAGACCAGAGCAGGAAGTCCTCAGGATAGAGAGAGGACCGGGCCAGCTGGTGCGCAGGCTGGAGGAAAGCGCTGCTCAGATCCCTCCCTCAAAAAGGAAAGAGGACATAGACCGTGGACTACAGGGTGTCCAATCCCAAATGGTCTGGCTCCAGCAAGGAATTAGGAACTCCTCATATTTTACCTTACAAGCCCAGTACCTGGCCCATGACAGAGGTTTGGTGAATGTTTTCTGAATTACTCTGAATTCTGCAGGCTACTGGATCACCTGCATAATCCCCATGATTCTGGAGCCAGACATAGGCTCCCTGGCAATCCCGGGCTTCCGGTGCCCGTGCTCACTGCCTTGCGCTCTGTTGGGAGCACAGCTGGGGGTGGAGAGAGCTCTGGGTGCTCCAGCAGGCCCGGGGGCTTTTGCCATGGCTTGCTGACCAGATGGCCAGGAGGCCTGGAGCAAAGAACTTCTGCTTCCCGGTCCTCAGTCTCCCCAGCTGTGAACTAGAATGGAGAGGTAGTGATCTCAGTGGCCCACACTCTTGGGATCCCTCTAGAGCATCTGGAGGACCTGGTGACATGGGCACTGGGCAAATGCTTACAGAGAAACCAAACCTCAGTAGGGTCAAAAGGTATTAAATACTTTGTGTCATTTCTGGCCACCTCTTGAATATTACATAATATTGGTTTCTGGTATGACCAGAAACTTGAAAAATGAGTTTCTTGGCCTTGTGATTTGTGTGTAGATCTGTGTTGAAAAAATAATAATAATGCCAAAGTCTGCATTGTGCTTTTTAGATTTGTCAATTCATTCATGGGTGCATTCATTCAAAAAATGTTCATCGAGCACCACAATAGGGAGGTGGTGGGGGCAGACTAGGAGATTCAGAGAAGTCAGCAGCAAATCACACCCCAGGATCATGACCTGAGCTGAAGGCAGATGGGTAACTGACTGAGCCACCCAGATGTTCTCCCCAATAAGACATTAAAAAAAAATTAAATAAAAGAAGATCCTGTAACTGAATCTTGTGGGGAGAGGCCCCCTGTTTCCCCTTCCGAGGATAAGCAGGGGCTATTAGCTGGCAATGGTACCCAACCACAGGGGCCCTCCTCTTTTCCATACCATGAGGCTCCTTTTGGCCAGGTTCCGGTTCCCTAGTTTTGGGTTCCCTCGCACATGAAGGCTCAGCCCAGCGGGAGTCCTGAAGAAAGGGCCTGGTTGAGGACTTGAACGGTGGCAGGGTGGGACACTCGGAGGTCCCCTTGTGGGAAGGCCAGCTCGGGCTGCTCTTAAGGAGCCAGGAGCAAAGCCAAGTGGCTGGGGTGTGCTGTGCTCTGTTAGCGGGGCTCCCCCTGGCTGATTCTGCACCTTGGAAATCTGCCAGCTCCCTCCAGGTGGCCTTCGAGGGTGTGGCAACTCCACAAACAAGGAAAACCTGGATAAGAGGTCGTGTTTGCCTCTGTGCCACAGGGTGATAGCTTTGTGACAATTCTGATTAGGCTGCTCCCAAACCATTGTTTCATCTGCAACGGCTCTCCTCCATTTTTTTTTTTTTTTAAGAAGTTGAAGGCCATGACTCCTCCTTTTCCCTTTGAAGTATGATGTCTGTTTCCTTGTTTGAGAACCACGTGACTGCATTTCGTGTCAGATGTCCCTACTTGAAGTGTCAGAACCATACGCACCAAATGTGCATGGAATAAAAACGTCTGCAGTGAGTGTTAACACAGCAGAAAATGTGTTCCCATTTGCAGTCAAGATACCTAAGCTGCATCTGTAATCATGGACTATAAGCCAGCTGTCAACATGACCTGAGGTCGCCAATGCCAGTTGAGAAAAAGAGCCTACAAGAGGACAAATACAGACACATTCTGTGGCCCCCGGGGAATCAGGCGCGGGTCCAGCCTGTCCAGCCCCCACCAGGCTCTCAAAGGCCGGCGCTCCGAGTTTCTACAGCTCTGCTGGAGATGTCCTCTCCCACCCAGGGACATGGAAAATGCCAGTACGGGATTTGTTCAGACAGGCCCCATGCCCAGGGCTCTCCTTACAACCCAAAGGCCCAGCTTAATTTCTTGTGTTTCCCCACTTTTCTTCCTTCCTTCCTTCCTTCCTTTCTTTCTTTCTTTCTTTCTTTCCTTTCTTTCTTTCTCTTTCTTTCTTTCTCTCTCTCTTTCTTCTTTCTTTCTCTTTCTTTCTTTCTTTCTTTCTTTCTTTCTTTCTTTCTTTCTTTCTAAGTTTTTATTTAAATTCCAGCTAGTTAACCTATAGCGTAGTATTGGTTTCCCCACTTTTTTATCTGAGAGGGGACCCAAAGCCACAGCCTTCCTTCGATCCGTCTGGTTTAGAGCCGGACCAGACCCAGGAGGCCACCAGTCTATCTGGCGCCCAGGCCCCAGGAGGGCCCCCACTGAATACTTCAGTGACGAGGAGCTCCGTGTTTGGGGCAACAGTCTGTGTGATTTCCACATCACTTCCACATCGTTGATCCTTATGGTGAGCTGAAATGGGCCTCCCTGAAATTTCACTGCTGATTCTAGTTCCTTCCTGGGTAGGCGGGAGGCCTTTGCTTTCCTTCACGTGACTGCCTTTCACATGTATGAGAGCAATTCTCCATACAAAACGGCCTTGTTCCTTCAACTTGGGGAATGGTGGTTCTTAATACTTCTGAGGCCTTGGACCCCACTCCCTAATCCCAGAACCTGCGGATTTTCGTCCCAGAAAAATGTGTCCTCAAGTCCACCTGTGCCGCTCCCTCTTTGGGCACGTCCATGGATCCCCCAAGAGCCCATGGACGGAGGTAGAAAGCTTGCAGTGGAACTCAAAAGCCAGATGCCAGAGATGGAAGGGAGCTCTGCCCCCACTCTCCTGACCTCCCAGACAGAGACTGTGAGCCTCTGGACACCCAGTTGGCACTTGTCTGGACGGACCAGGTATCCGGCATCTGTGGCCATCCACCAGGTAAAAAAGGGTTAACCAGCTGTCTTGGAGTTTCTTTCCAAGGAGGGCCAGGGATGAAGGCACCCCCCTGGCCCTCTCCACCTCCACCTGAGCCAGGGGAGAAGCGGGACTTGGATGCACGCTGAATCACAGAATGCGCTGAGATGACCTTCCCTCCTCCTCTCATTCATGTTCCCGACTGAACAAGCTTCATCCCCAGAATGCTCCTAGTTTGGCCTCTATTAGCTGCTCTTTGGTTTTCTTTCCCTCCACTCCCCTCCCCTCCCCTCCCCTTCCCTTTTCCTTTCCTTCCTTCCTCCCTCCCTCCTTTCCTCCCTCCTTGCCTTCCTTCCCTCCTTCCTTCCTTTCTAGCTTTCTTTTTTTCTGAACTGAGGTAAGAAAGAGATGATCCCTCCCAGTGATCTCATTTTACACATAAATACGGAATTATACAGCACATACGCTTTCATAAGCTGCCATTTTTGTTGTTGGTTTTTTTGTTTTTTTGTGTGTGTGTTTGTGTTTTGTTTTGTTTTGTTTTTTGCTTCACAATACATTGCGATTCTTCTCCATGTCATTAAAAATTTACTGTAGATTTTGGAGGGATTCTGGAGCTAGACGGGGAGGGAAAGTGGGACATAGAGATGCAGGAAATCAGACCTAGGGAAGAGGAGTGAGGGAGAAGGAGGGGAGAGTCTGAAGTCTGAGAGGGGTGGCATTTCATGGCAGAAGGGCCAAGGATCAGGGTGGGAGTGGGCTCTGGCCTTGGGTGGCTCAGGGGAATTCTGCTGCCCCTTCTACACATGGACACTTAGCACATGGGCGGGCTTCTTGAGGGCCCTGCTGGCAGCTGCTCAGTCTGGGGGAGCTCAGGGGTGACTGGACTCCCCAGGAGCAGCACACATGGGGGGTTGGCTGGGAGGAGGCAAGCACCGGCACTGCCTTACCTCTCTGCGCATGACATGACTTCTCGACCCTGAGCATACTGGTTGCCCTCCAGAGAGGCAGACTGATTTGGCAGTGACCTCATGAATGGGCTTTTACCTTGAAACATCAATAGATTCTTTTTACTTAAACGTTCTTCATTTTTGTTTCACCAGAGTGTTCTGAAAGTTGCCCCCGCACCGTCCCTTCCTGAGACGCTTCCTCTGCCCCAGGACCCCTGTCCCCAGCGGGGGCAGAGTGCTCTTCTCTGCTCTGGCAGCACCCAAGCACCTTCTGTCATGGCCTGTGTCACCCGGAGTTGAAAGGATCTGAGAGCTCGGCGCTGGCAGGAAGGGCCTGGGTGCTAATCATCTTAGTCTCCCCTGGAGTCTGGCAGGCAAATGATCCTGTCACGTGATTCTCAAACAGCGGCCAAACCATGCCCGAGGACCCCCGGAAAGGAGGAGGTGGTCTGGGGGACTGTGGATGTGACTCTGTCCCCCTCCTCTTTAGTAAGAGCACTGCCTTCTGCCTTCTTTCCTCCTGCTGTCTTAGGCTTAACGCCAAACCCCCACATTGCCCTCTCTGAAAAGGACTGAGTCCCTACGGTAGAAGGGAAAGGCTTATCCTCTGTTCAAGAAATGTGGTCAGTGATGAGCAAGAGAAGGATATTTGTGTGGGACAGGGAATAGATGTGCCCAAAACACGCCCACTTTATTCTCTTGGATCAAAACCACATCAGGCATCTATGCACGAGCATTCTGCATAACTCCATAACTCCAAGATGTGTCCTTGTACTAAACGGTTATCTTGGGAAGCTGATACCGGAACATCTGGGATCGTGAGTGTCCCGAAGGGAGGGACAACTTCAGTTTCCCTGTACACTGTGCAAGTGAAAACAGCTCTGGTGGTGGAAAGAATGGGGCCCTGGGTCGGACCTCTGCACTTTGGTCACCAGTGTCTACTTGATAACTGTGTTTTCAGACATAGTTATTAGCTTCAGTGTCTTGGGTTCTTTCTCCCAGAGTCATTTATTCTGATGACCAAAGGAGACAATACATGTGAGCAGCTTTTATAAGCTATGAAGACCTATTTTTAAATGGTGATTTTATTGATGTTGATGATAAACCTGAGTGGGAAGAAGGGGACGACCATCCCATCTTACCGGCAGCAGAGGGAACTTAGTTCTAGAGAGACGAGGCCCTGGGATTTCAGAATTTTTCTCTGTCTGATGCCATTGGCAATGTTCCTACCCCTGAAAGATCTATGGAATCTGGAATGTGTGATGGTCCTCTGTACGTGGGTGTGCTGATGGGGAAGGACAGTCCAAGCCAGAGTGGGCTCCTTCCAGGAAAGTCCTGCTGTAGGCTGGTGCTCAATTGTTCCAACCCCTACTAACGGACTCACCTCAAAGTGACAAAGGCTTACTCAGGAGAGGGTGCTGGGGGCTGGCAGGCCCACATGTCAGGCTTATCTGAGCAGCCCGAGGCATTTTCCCATTGACTCACCTTGCCACCCACCCCCCACCAGCAGCTCCTGACCCTCCAGCTTGGGGGAATAGCCAAGGGGTTGACAAGAAGTTCACCAAGTAGCCAGAAGTTTAGAAGGACAAGCCAGCATGCCCAGGAAGCCACAGCCCAGAGAAGCGAGGCAGCAGCTAAAAAGTGGCCCAAACCCAGACTCTGGAAGCTATTCCTTCTGCTTCTGAGGAGGATACACCCTTGTCCTTTTCACCCCAGCCTCCTATTCCGCCCTCCCTGAGTGCCATGAACCCCCACGCAGGCTGAAGTTTATGTTCGTAACGGAAGTTACAAGCAAAACATGTTCATAGTCTACAGGTGTTGACTTAAATTATTTTTTTATGTTACTTAAATATGTGCCCACATAAAACTATGTATAAACTGCTAAATCATACACGCCTAAAACTAAAGTAAGCATGCAGATTAAACATCATAAAAAGGATGCAACAGGCAAAGTCGGAAAAGTCCCGCATGATGGAGGAGGTGGTCTTGCTGGAAGTTGTTTGCCGCCCATGCACTGAGGGCCACGGCTCAGGCTCGTCTGCATCTGGCCTGCCCTGTACGGCAGCCCCGTGGGCTCCGTTGGAATAACTGCAAGAACTCAATGAACAAGCACATTATTTCCACGTGGCATTAGCCTCTGTCCTTCACTTGTTTGTTTATGCCAATTAAAGTGTTGCCACTTGCTGCCAAATGTCAAGGACGACCTTGAATGCCACGGTCCTCGGTTATAAGGCAACATTAGATAATTCCGAATGTTAATTCCCCAGAGCAGTGAATACAGTGAAGGTGATGATTCTCCAGGCCAATTTCAAGAACCCCTCTGGAGTATGGCCCCTGGTGGCTGTTTGATTCTGGACTTTGAGGCAGGAACAAGGCCTTGGTGAGAGGGCAGATGGGGGTTTTGCTCCACACTGCCCCCTTGTGGTGCTCTCCACCACACCTTCTTTAATGTCTGCACCTTCCTGTGTGGTTCACGAAAGGAAGGATCTCTGCTTCAATGGGTCAGGGGACAGAGGACAGCAGCAGTGAGGGTCAGCATGCTAGCTGGACTTGAGCAAAAGGATAGGAATGGCGGCCAGGATAACTGAGGTCATGGTTCGGTCTGAGCTCTTTTTCTCACGTGACATTTCCTCCTAACGTGACCCAGTCACTCTGGAGGTTACCATGATTACGGTAGTAGCAAGTGGTGTGCACCCTGCTGGGGATGAGGGGGATGGGGCATGGCCTCCTGGCTTTCTCAGCTATCCTGGACCCCAGTGCCCTGAACCCCCCACCTCCCAGAGATGCAAGACGGGGCAAGCCTGTACCAGTAGGCTTTGGATTCTCCAGCCCTGTCTCTGTCTATATTAAAGCATGGGCTGGGGCCCTGGGGGTGTCTGGAGCATTCCAAGAGGGCTTCAGGAAAGGGGTCCTCAAAGATCTGAGAGCTGGAACTCGGTCCTCTTCACCACTCTGTCCCCCTTCAAGATGCCAGAATCCTACCCACTTGGGCAGCTCCAGCTAAAATGTACTTTGGAATCACACAGACCAACATTCAAATCCCAGTTCTACCACGTATGACTTGGGCCCAATTTTCCTAAAGCCTGGGAGCCTCAGCTCATTCGTAAACGCGGGAAGGGTTGTGCCCTTTGCTCAGACCTGTGAGGAGAAAATAGGATAAAGTGTCTAAGAAGCATGAGACAGGGCACTCTTGGTGAGTTGAATTCTTTTGCAATGACCTCCCTGCATGTTCAGAAACTCCTGCTCCAGGCTTCCTAGTGCAAAGCGCCCCCCGCTATGGCCCTGCTGGGGGCTCTGTGTCACCCACCACCGACTGCACCCCACTGTAGTGGCTGAACATGCCATCACTCTTCCCCAAACAAGGACAAGCCTAGATTTTGTATGATTTTTGTCCCCCCCACAGCCCCCCCAAAGGATTTTCCCACGCCACAAGCTGCCGATTTGGTCCTTCTCGGGCATGAGTCGCGCTCTAGCCTGAAATTGCGGTAAAGCCAAAAGTTATTCTGAGGTTGTCTTTAGCCTCACAGCTATTTTGGGCTCCAGTTGAGAAGTGGGGAGAGAAGCCAGCACTCTCTGCCCGTGTCCCAGCCACAACTTCCAAGATTGGTCCTATTATGCTCCTGACACCCTCGGATCCAAAATAGCCCCTGCGTGGGGCTGGCGACGGCAGCCAGCTTAGACGGAGCGGGGATGTGCCTGAGTTACCCCTCCTGCAGATGGGCTGAAGAGGGCTGTGGAGCTTGAGACCGCGCTCCAGAGAGGTGGCCAGGGCTACGCCTCCCTCCTGCAAGCTGGCAGGCTTTGGGGGGGGTGGGGTGTTCTGCTGGCGCAGCAGCTTCCAATCCCATGGCTTACTTCTGCCTCCTGAGTTTTCAACCGGATGCTTGCTTCTGGGCGGGAGGCGTTCATTCATTCATCTGGGCCACAGATACTCCTGAACACCTGCATAGGTGCAGCCGTGGACAAAACACACAGAAACCTCTCTCTCGGGGAGCTAGCGTAGCCGTTGCAAAAGCTGTCATCACGAACTGGCATGGACCTTGGTAGTCTGCGAAACACTTTTCCGTATCTTTTCTTTTTTTTTTTTTTTTAAAGATTTTATTTATTTGACAGAGATCACAAGTAGGCAGAGAGGCAGGCAGAGAGAGAAGGGGAAGCAGGCTCCCCGCTGAGCAGAGAGCCCGACGCGGGGCTCGATCCCAGGACCCTAGGATCATGACCTGAGCCGAAGGCAGAGGCTTTAACCCACTGAGCCACCCAGGCACCCCCGTATCTTTTCTTCATGGCAGATCCTCTCGAATACTCAGTGTTAACACAACAGGTAGTTTGTACTTTCCTGTCTCCATGTCATTCTGCCAGTACTTCTCTGAGTTAGACACCACTCCGTCTTACCGACAAGGAGGCCAAGACCTGGGAAGGGTCCATAAATTGTGTGAGATCTGCACAGCCGGTAAGGGGTGGAGCCGGGATCTGAACCGAGGTCAGTCTGGCTTTAGGGACCAAACAAGATCTTAACCACTGTGCACAGAGAAGCTGCTGGCATCTGCTCACAGAGGCTCAGGGAGATGCACAGGTGGCCAAAGGCAAGTTCTCTTGCATGGAACAATGTGACATCAAAGGTTGAGGGAATTTTGAGTTCACCCTAGGCAGGATTCCCTCTACCTCAGCCCCAGTGGAGGGAACTGGATTCTGGTCCTGGATCCCTGGATCCCCCGAACCTGACAGCCTGGCGTGAGATTGGGGTGAGAAGCAAGCCAGGGTGTGTTGGTATCTTAACCAGAGACTGCCCAGCTGTTAAAGAAATTATCTGGAAATGTCCAGGAGGACATGGAGGGAGCTACCTAATGCCACAGCAAGGCCAAGATGGTACACATGTCCATGGCTTTGTGGCTTGGCTCTTCCTCTGTGAAGCTGCTCTTGTCCCAGGATACACACCCTGTGACAATCTATAGCCTATCATTTGGGTGGTTCTTGAGATCACGTCCCAGGAAGGGTCTGACCGGGCGACAAGAAGAGGACTGCCCACATGGCTCTCCCTGAGCCCTCCCTTAGCACGGATCTTCTCACTGGAGGGCCTGCAGCCAAGCCCAATGCACATGTGGATTCCGCCATGCCCAGGTTTGCTCGGGTGGTTTGTCTTTACATCTCTCTTCCCTCTTAACCCAATAAAAGTCTATTTTCATCTACAATTCCTAGTTTAAGCCTAGGCCTCATCTAACCGGTGACCTGGGGGCTAAAAGCATCCAACAGACTTTTTTTTGGCCCAGAACAGGACTTTTTTTTTTTTTTTAAGGAAAGAGTACTTTCAGGCAGAGTAAGCATTTCATAGTTGTCACGGTTCCCACCAGCCCCCGTCATGGCATACAGAGTGTGCTAGGAGCACGGATACGGCTGTTCTGTCCAGACCTGAGCTCCGGATCCATCCCTAACTAGCTATGTAACGTGATCCCTCTGTCCTCCTGCTTTTTTGCTGGTAAAATGCGCACCTTTATGTCACCAGCCTCATAAACGGTACCTAGTTTAGAAGTTTGCTGTGAAGGGTTAAATGAGGGTTTAACGTTTCCTGCAGGGCCCCGCACTGGGTGTGTGGTGAGCATTTATTGGGCAACTACCGTGGCCAAGGTGTATTAGGGACCTGAGGTACACCAGAGAACAAAACAGACTGATTTCTGCCCTATGTGGGGAGGCACGGTGAGACAGATCATAAACTCAAAAGCCGATAATATAGTAAATGTAGTGATAAATGCTATAGTGGAAGGCGAAGCAGGGAAGAGGGGTGGAGAGTCCTGAGGGGCAATCTAAACAGGAAAGCCAGGAAGGCCTCCTTAAGAAGGTGACCTTCCAGGAAACACTCTAGGGAGGCCAAGAGTAAGCCATGCGCAGCTCTGCAGGGAAAAGTGTGCAGGCTGATGGAACAGCAAGCATGAAGTCCTAGAGGCAGCCTGTCATGTTTGATAAAATACTGGAGATTTTTATGATTATCTATCTGGTCCTCGGAGGTATTTGAATTTGTGGCATTGCTATCAACTTATGTTGCTACCAGCCGTGGGAACTGCTCCTGTGACTCTGGCATTGATTGGGGGAAAGCACAGTTAGTAAAGGGAGAGCATGGTTAGTGCAAAGTAAATAGGGAGCTGTGTTGACTTGCTCTTCTTGAGGGTGGGCTCCCTGAGGGCAGGGACCAAGTCCCCAGGCCTGGGCCCGATGGATGCCATCTCTCACTGTTCACAAATGCATGTTTGTACACATAAAGGCAGCGGTCCTGGACTGCAGGGGCTGGGAGATAGGAAGGAATGATGGTGGAGAGGGGTAGGCTTGAAATGAGCCCCACGCAGGAGGAAGCTCTGCCTAAGGGCCCCGCGATTCGAGCTGCGCTGATGATTCTGGGCGAATGGCTGGTGGCTTTAAAGGGAGTTTTGTTTCCAGCTCATTAGAAACAGTCAGTTGGTTTAACTGCAAGCCTAGCTCTTAATGTGATGCTCATCTAAGCAGATTGGAGACATTTTTGCCAGAGTTGCTATTTTAGCAGGCAACAATTTGTGTGCCCACCAGGAAACCAGGTTTGGTATGAAAATAGAGACTTCCCCCGGCATCTTGTGTTCAGGAACCGGCAGTAGCTGGCTTTCCATTTAAGCTGCTTCTTGTATAGGAAACAAGGCCATTAACGGGGGGGGGGGGGGGGGGGGGGAAGGGGGGGGGGGGGCAAGAACTGCCAAGGTGTGCGCTATTTGCAGATGCGAGAAAAGGAGGAGGGAGGACACTCTGGTTGGGCTCTCATGCCAAAGTAGGGTAATACTACCTGCCTCACCCTGTTAAGGTCAGGATTCCACGAGAAGGCCTGTGAAAAGGGGCCTGCCCGTCATCCCTTCCCTCTTCCTTGAAGACTCATCTTCTTCATTTACTAGGTCAGGCTGGAGAAATGTTTCCTCTCTGTGAGATGTAAGCCCCAAGATGCACAAGGACAGGAAGAAGAAATCCAGCAGGAAGCCACAGTGGGTACCTGGGACTCTCAGATCCGCGGGGCTGTCACCCGAACACCAGTCTACAGATGAGACCCGGTACGGGAGCCACAGTTGGCCACCGCCATTCCTAGGGCACCGTCATGGTGCTTCACTCACCTCCGGCTTGCCCCGCAAGCTCAGGGATACAGTGAAACAAGACACAGAGCACAGTCCCCAGGGGTCAAGTGTGCACCTGCCAGAGACGGGAAGCCCGAGTTACAGCTGGTAGATGGATGTGCGTGAGGGCTGCTCACACTTTCTGACCTCTCAATGTTCCCCTTGTTTGCAAAACAAGAATTGGGCACATTCGGGGTTCACATTTCCTGGGCAATTTTGGTTGCAAATAATCAGAACCTCATCTCAGCCAAAAGAGGCATTCATTCCTACCAGAACCCTAACAACTGTGGAACAGTCAAATCAGGACACAAACTTGGACGTGGCTAGGAGAAGAGACTCAGAGGAGAAGAGACCTAACTCTCATTCTTCCTTTGCCTGTTTATCTCTGGCAATCTCACTGCATCTGCTCATCTCTGGCTTTCTGGGAACATAACTGGCGATAGCTTTCCCCATGGGAAGGAATTTGACCTCCACTTTCTTGATCCGGAGTTAAAAATTCCCAGGAGAGAAGTTCATTGGTTTGGCTGGAGTCAGGGCCCTTCCCCAGGTCAGTGGGCCGTGGCCAGGGGGTGGGGTCATGCCAGAAGCAGGATGCTGTCTGGGGGCTTGCCTGGGGGGCTGAGAGCTGGACGTCTGTGATTCGTACCTAGTGTGTAATCCTGGATGCTTTAAACATTTAGTCTCAGTGGCCACCCCAGGGTGTTGACGCTGCTGTCATCTTTTAGCAGGGTACATGCCACATGCTTGGGTGACTGGAGGTAGGACGGGGGTGAGGGCTTCCCGAGAGCGAAGGGGGGTGTGGGGCTTTCCCACAAATGGACACCACATCAACTCACTGCTGTCCTCACCCATCCACCCCCTGCAATGTCACAAGAGGTGTCTCTGAGGGTTATTCCTGCAGAGTGAGCAGGGGACCTGGGTGGGGGCTCCCATCTCAGACATGTTGGCTGAGCATCTTTCCCACCCTTCCTTTTCTCCCCTACATCAGGGCCTTGCTTGGGAAGAAGACACCGATCCTGGCTCTACAGGTGTGGGGGGGTGGGGGGAGTTTCTGGAACGATTCTAGGGTCTCTCATGATCCAAGGAGGCTGTGGGAAGGGGAGAAGCAGGGCAGCAGGAGGGCTCTGCAGCAGGAGCTCACACACTTGGACATCATGGTGCCCCCCAAAACCCAACTCAGCATCGATGTCTTCAGACCCCCAGACCCCTTAGGCCTGCAGTTCCCAGTGCCGGGACAAACTGGTCTCAGTTTGGTTCAATTATGTGCCCTGAATGAACCGGCAAGAGACAATCATTTTTTAACACCTTCCCCAACGAAGTTATTGTAAGTACGAAATATGGATAATAATAATAATGACAGTGCGAGAAAAGAAGTGCAGTGTAATAGTTTACCATTGAACTTTGTATATCCAGTCATACCAATGAAAGTGAATGAAAAGGTAAGGTATAAAATAAAATAACTATTGCAGTATAATGAAGGAAAAAAGTCATGAAATTACTCTTTTTTACATTAATGTATTCCTTGCAAAAAAAAGGAAAATAAATTTACACTTGCATATTGGGCTGTCACAGTAATGAATAGTATCATTTCAGTGTTTGTTTTTAAGTTGTAACTTTGGCAAACTTATAATTTGGTTAAAATTAACCTTTGCATATTCATGTTCTATAGGTGTTATAAGAATATTCATCTATCTTTGCTCATGGTTGACTGAATAATATTTTTCCTTAACATCAATTTAAAGTATTTTCTTCCATGTGAAGTAACATATAAGTAAACAGGGGAAGTTTTAAATGTAAGGGTAAATTTAGCAGAGATTCACTAAAATCCCACTTCCTAATAAATTCTAGGAATTGCAATATCATCCACATCTTTGTGTCTTAGTTATTGATACTAGTAGCTATCGAAAGTTGACATGGTTGAAAATCTTCTAGTAAAATAGAAGAGTCATTGTACACCTTAATTATGTTTAGTTACAACTTCCAAAGTTTCTGTTCTATAAAAAATTAATGTCTGAACAATAGTCAACATTGACATTATTCAACCCATCACTTTAGAGCAAATGTCTGGTTTTTGGTGATAATGGTCAAGGTGTCCCACACTGCCCTTTTGATTCCACTGGTTAGTATAAACCAGCATCTTCTGTCATTTCTCCTGGCATTCACAAAATGACACAATGAAAGTAATGTGACTTCTGTTTCTCCATTTTTGTTAGCACTATCCCATTACTGCTTCTGTTGAATCTACTGTTGGGATGCAGGAATATGTAAGACCACAGACGTTAGGCTTCTGAAGTGAGCTTGAAGGACTTCGGATCACTAGGAATTTACTTGAATGCGTGTGGCTTGAGTCCGTGTGTGCTGGGGCAGGACTGTGCAGCTGGGAGCTCTCCAAGTTAACTCCCATGTAGAATGCAAGTTATAAAGGATAACAAATGAAAAGGTGCTAATTTGAAGCTTGCATACATCTGATGAGAACTCAAATGTAAGCAATTGTTTAGGACTGAGACCAACAGAAGATTTTTTCAGGAAGGAGTACTTTATCACTGACATGGCTTTGCATTGCTGACACATGGTGATAATAGAAAGCAGATTGACTTCTATTTGGTTTTATTATTGTTTTTAAATTCTCTACAGGCTTCCTTATTGCCTGAACCCAGGGTAGATGGTCCCCCGTGTCCCGCAGTTGGTTCACCACTGCACCCAGTTATTGTGGTGGTGGCGGTCGTGTGGGTGGTGGGAAGAAGCTCATGTAATGAAATAGACAGACTTCACAGGCCCACCCTGGGTTTCAAGGGCTGTACTCAGAGCAGGGGGCACTGCTGTGGCTCAAGCGGCTGCTCCACGTGGTGTCTATTATATTCTCCTTTTCGGTTGCTTAGCATAAACACACACACACACACGCACACACATACACACACACCCCATACACTTCATCCAATATATCCAAGATGCTCCCACCCAGCATGACTGATGTGTGCCCACATACAACCACAAATGCAATGGGCTCTAATTCCAAGTCATATCAGCTACCGCATCCAAGATGGTAGCATGAAGCCATTGTTCTCTGAGTCTAGATAGCTGAGTGATCTCCATTCCTCCTGTAGTTATACTGAGATGCCATCTGATATCCATCAGGCTTTGGATTACTTAGCAAACAAAGCCACTAATAACACACCCTATCCTCAAAGTCAATGCTAACACAATTTCTCCCATCGTAATGATATTCTTTAGCCAATCCCTGTGTATGACTGTTTTCTTCTCTCTAATGATCCTGCACAATTCCCTCCAGGCTGTGCTGAGTTCAGATGCTGGCCACAGAGTGGGCATTATTGAGTGGTGGAGCCCAGTATGGTGGATGGCTACTTTTCTTTGGTTGGTGGGGGTCAGGGTGCAGTGAGAAATGTTTTCAGAGGGGCTTGAAGGTTTAGGGTTCCTGCCTCCCTCAGATCCTCCCATAGATCATAATTTCCCCTGCCAGGATTCCCCTCTTTCCTGACCATGCTGTACATACATAAAACCTAGTGAGTTTGTAAGCACAAGGGCAGGTCTAATTCCTAAAATATCAAGTTCTGAACTTGTTGTTTTAGTGATCTCATGCCAGTAGCTCGTGGGATCATATTAGGCCCTTAACCTTGAATGTATGCCTCTAGGGAAGATTTCTGGGATGGGGTTAGCTGTTCTCTTACATGGGCTATCCCAAAGCACTCAGAGCCAACCACCTGACTCTGTGGTCTCAGCCTTTCTCATCTCTTTTAAACTGCTATATGGTGGTCTATTGGGTCCCCTCAAACCCTAGTGCTGGTCAAGTCCCAGGTGACCACAAGAAACACATTGATTTCACTTTTTACCAAGGTTACTGATTTCCAGTCTTTGAATAAAAATTATTATTGCCTTCACTCCCACCCCAACCCAAAGACTTGTTACATTTTCCTTGAAGATCTGGAATTTGCAATATGTTCTCTAGAACCAATTTATGAATTATCTAATCTTATTATTTGAATAACCTCAGATACCACCTCAGATTTTTAGCAAAACTGAAGGGAAGAAGACATTTATTGGAAGAATACTGGGGCAGCCATAGAGGGTGAATATTGAATAAACAGCTCAGCTGTGGGGAAGGGAGAAACCAGGGTACACAGAAGGTCTCCGCAGCAAGGATCTGTGGCTTCTCTGGAACCCTTCTATTCATGAGCAGCAGCAAACTGAAGCTCAGCATGTTCCAGGGAGAATCGGAAATTGGCCGAGCTCAAAACCTGTGTCTGACTATGTCAGGGGCAGAATTGTGTGGTCCAGACAAGACCAGTGGAGGATGGAGACTGGGCGATATGCAGGGGCTGTACCCAGAGGAGGGCGGTTCTCTGCCTCAGAGAGGCAGCCACCACTTGGGTTTTAGGGATGAGGGGGAGTGAGTATCTTCCATTTCCTTCATTAACCCTTGTCCTGCCATGGGTCCCACTCTCTATACACACTTTGGTCGATTCAACAGCGTTGACTGATTGATAAAAAGTTGTTATTAGCTAAACATAGGCTATACAAGAGTTTCAAGACCAATGGATCTCTGGCTAGGAGGATAGTGGGGATTTGGTAAGAGAGAGAAGAAAACAAGGAGACGATTCTAGTCCAGACAAGAGAATTCAGAAGAAAAGCATGACTCTGTGTGACTCTGAGGCTTTCGCTGGCAACCTTAGCTTCCAAAAAGCCCTCCCCTCCCTGAATGTTAGCTCCTACCATCTCTGTTGTTCATTTGACTCCAAGCATGGATACTCTGCCTTGCTCTGTACATTTCTGCATGTAATCTCCGTATCCCAAACCACACACATCAGAAGCCCCAAGAACAGAATGCATGTCCTACAGGTTTTTTGCATCTCTGGTATCAAGCCTGTTGCCCCCTCACACATTAAATATGTAGTGACTCTCTTTTCATGATCACAATCACCATAAGCATGACCGGGACAAATAATATAGCAAATTGTTCTAAGTATGTCTTTTGCTGTTTTTTTTTTTTCCTAACATTAAATTAATACTATGGCAATGACTAGGCCTGAAATTGATATTCCATTTAGGACAAGATTTAAGTAATTAAATAAGCAGGGTTTGGTTCATTTTTCACTCACCATTAATAGTCATAATCAATGCTTAATTAGTTGCTGGTTTTCTTTCAAGCTCAAGCAGCTTACATATTGCTAACTTTTTTTTTTTTAAGAGAGAGAGAGAGTGGGTGAAGGGCACAGGGAGAGAAAGAATCTCAAGCAGGCTCCATGCCCAGTGTGGAACATGATGCAAGCTTTGTTCTCATGACCCTGAGATCATGACTAGAGCCGAAATCAAGAGTTAGACACTTAACAGACTGAGCCATCCAGGCCCCCCTACGTATTTCTAATTCTACATGAGACAGTGTCTATAAGAAATCCAACAAGCTGTCTCACACATAGTAGGCACTCAATAAATATTAACTAAAATACACTGGTGATAAAAATCATTCATCTTGAATAATTTTTAGGCCAAACCTTCCAAGTAAGGCCCTTCAGAGTTTTTTGACATCATGATTCTCAAAACCCTTACAGGAAACTTGTATTTATCCCAGAGGGTGTCAGAGGGTTGAGGCTGGGGGACCCGGCAGTCAGATCTCGCCGGAGAGGTTTTCTTCCAGATCCTTCTCGTCCTGTCACCTCTTGCCTTCCCCATTTGGAGACTCTGTCAGATCTACATTATCCCTCAGGGCTTCTCCGTGGAAAAATGTGTTGAGATCACTTAGCCTTGGCTTTTTTTCTTTTCTTTTTCTAGACAAGAAAAACTATATGCTTGGGATTTATCTGGCAAAGGACTTCTTCTTTGGCCTCTTCCTTGCTGTCAGACAAAAGCAAAACTGAAGAGGAAAATCACATCGCAGGCCATCAAAACAGTCTCATGGCCGTGTTATGAGCCCAGCTCGAAGTTTCTGCTGCTCCCAGACTTCTCCTTGAAGCTTGTTCTGCTTAGAAGAGTCCTGGCAGATTTAGAGGAGGTCACAGCATGTGTTTTGACAAAGGCAGCACATTTTCAAGAGGAAGACTCAAGAAGCTTGGGCTCCAGGGCTGGTGTCTCGGCTTGATGTCATGCTACAACTTGCTAGCTGTGTCCCTTCTCTGCCTCAGTTCTCTGTCTGTAAATGGAGGCAATAATCGTTTATATCTTACAGGTTGTTCAGAATTAAATAAGCACTTGACACATAATAAAGTACTTAATAGATATTAGTTCTCATTATTTTTACTGGGCGCCTGATTTGGGGAATTATCATTAGCCAGCCTGTGTGAGTGTGAGTGTAATAGCACATATATAGACTCCCACACACTATGTAATATTTTTGTTGTGGGTCTGCCCCAGTCTTCAAGGTGGGTATTTACTCTGTTTTATTCAGTACTGGGTCTTTGTATCTGAAATCATGCTGGGCCTCGTAGGCATCCCAAAACGTTATTTGAGTAAATGTTGAGGGAAATCCGTAAACACAGATATGTGTGCACACACACACATCTATACACACAATCTCTCTCTCTCTCTCTCATACACACACACACACACACACACACACACACTGGAATACACTGGAATACACACACTGGAATAGAAAGCATTTTCTTTCCAGAAATCTTGATATTAGACCGGAGGAGGACAAACTAGCAAAGAAGATCGTGACTAAGGTTGGGTTAACACAGTCTGATTTCAGAAACTATCCTAGTATACAAACTGAGGTTTCAAGAGAAGAGGTTAACACACCAACATTGCAGGAATCAAAGACAAGGGAGTGGGAAGTTGTCCCAAGTGAGGAGATACTGCAGAGGAAGAGAGAGAGGGAGTGGCTGGGTGTCCCTGACTCCTGCCTCCTGAGGAGGCTGCCCTGGGTTCTCAGGGCTTTGCCAAGGTGGGTCTGCTTCCTTTCCAGGGCTTCCTCTGGACCACGGGCCTAGAGAAGCAGTGGTGGGTTCCCTCCAGCCATCCCAAATTGTTCTTCCATTAAGGTCAGTTTGCTCAGTTTCCCAGAGATCTGGGGATTTCTTTAAAGGACAATTCCTGGGCATTTTAAGTGCTTTGCTGAGTCACCACATAAGAACTTTCCTGCAAAGAAGTCTGAGACTCCACTGACCGAGGCAGCAGGCCACAGCTCCACAACGGTAGTGACAGGCTCAAAGGCAAGGCAGATGATCTCGAGGCTCTTCTGTGTTTAGGGTCTGGGAAAGAACCCAGGTATTCCTGGCAGGGGAAGCTGTCCACTGCCCATCTTGTGCAGACCTCTCTCCATGTGCTTTTCTCCTGGGACTCACAGGCTCCCGTGACCTCCAGCTGGGGGACTCCCCAGTCCTGCTCAGCTTCTCCTGGGACTTTCAGAAGAACAGATTCCACTCTCTTCTTCCACTTCTCCATCCCAATGTCCCTGGAAACAGTCCAAACATGAGTGTTCAAACCAAATAATGTGAGGGGCCGGTGTGGATCACTTCTTGGGTTATCTGCTCTCTGGAGAAGCTCAGGGACCCACAAGAGTGACACTCAGGAATCACACCCTAAAGCCATGGGTCCTGCAGAAGATTAACCCTCCTCATTTGGAAATTTTCAAGGTTCAGGGGCGTAATTTCACTAGTTTGGCAAATCAAAGATGTAGAAAGAGAGTTCTTTATCTGCTTATCCACAGTAGACTATTTCAGCGGCAAGCTTCCATACAGCAACAATTAATGAGCCAATTACAAATGAGGTTATCTAGATAGAAACAGTGAGCCTTTGGAATGAACTCCATTTAAGCATTCATTGGTCAAAAATGTAGTGAGAGCTTGCTAAGTGGGAGACGGTGGGGCAGGTGGGAATGCTGAGGTCAGTTGGAAAGGACAGGTGTCGATTTTGCTGTGCTCCGTGTTGGGTGTTTTCCTGATCTTTGCAAGTAATCTTTGCAACCCAGAATCTTAGCCCGGTATGTGACTTCCTAGCTGTTCCTGCACAGGACAGTAAAAGAATGAGACGCTAAGGGTTGGCAAACATTTTCCATCTTCCCTTGCAGGTAGGAATGGCTGAGACTCTGGACTAGTCGATAGGATTTGAATGAAAGTGGTATGTGCTACTTTGGGGTGAAGTCCATACTAGGGGAGCTGTTTCCTCTCTGCTCTGCCTTCCTGGGAACTGGAAATAGATGTGGTTGTGAGACTAGCAAATACACCTTTGTTCATCTGGGCAATGTTAAAGCGGGGAGACCAAAGGAACCCAAGCCCCTAGCTGGCCTCAGAGAACCGTCTCCTACCTCCACCACCTGCCCACCGATGGGTCATTTTATGAGAGGACGGAAACTTCTATCTTACTTGAATCCTTCTGTCTGAATGTCTCTCTGCTACATAAGCTGTTTTTATAGTTTTAATATAGTGAATAAGAGATCTGTGCCAAGGATGAAAAAAACGAAGAGGTTAAGCAAACTTTCTAAAATTGCCGAAGTACTATATGGTCCTTTTCACCCAGACTTGGACTCCGGTGTGATGCATTGGGCTTCCTCATGCCGCCTTCCCTAAAATCAGCAGAGAGTATATGCTGTGAAGTCCCTTGGGCTTCTCAAGAAAAGGAGTTGTACTGCAGGGATTTTTAGGGGTTTATCTGGCAAAAAGTTTGTCAGAAAAGGGGAGACTTGAACTTTTACCCCAATGTGCACTTTACATATGATGTTGCCTCGGGGATGCAGATGTGGCTCCCCAAATATGCACAGTCTCAGATGACATATCCTGAACTGACAGTAAGTTCCACGTGAGAGAGCAGAAGCCTGGTGGGTGCTGAGGAGGCAGAGGGGGGCGTCGGACCACACTGGGTCAGGCAGAGCTTCCAGGAATAGGTGGCCCTGGGCGTGGGTCTCGCAAAATAGGCTGTATCTGCAGAAAGGACATGGCAAGTAGGGAGCGTGGCAGGAGCAGAGGACAAGGATTAGGGGAGCAGCAGCAGCAACGGCGGTGGGAACAGAAGGTCTGTGAGGCGTTGGTAACCATGGGAAGCCTGGCTCAGCTCAGGGAGGGCTTTGAGGAGCGGAGTTCAGACTTCACTAGAGAAGTGGAATCAGTTCTAGTGAAGGGAAACTCACTAGAGGAAACTCACCTAACGCTGTGTGTCAGCTATATTCAAATTTCAAACCCTGAAAAAAGAAAAAAAAAAAAAGTCCAGACATCCAGTGTCGAATTCAGGGACACCTTCTGAATTCTGAATAAAATGGTGGAAACATCAGAGACTCAGAGGCTGACTATTTCCTGAGCCACTCCGGGGCCCCAGGCACCGGCTCTAGACGCGTGTATCAGTAACCTGGACACTCCGTGGAGGAGGACAGACAGGAAACCGGGAGGCCGCCGAGGAGGCTAAGTAGGGAAGCGGCAGCAGGAGCGAAGGGGTGGGATGGGTGGAAGCTGTGTGGGGAAGGCAGGACAGACGGTGCTTGGCAGCCCGCTGGGTGTGGGAGGTGAGGGACAGAGAGGAACCTAAGATAACTTGGAGGTTTGTTTTCGTCTGGAAGCTTGAAGGGAAGAAAATTTCTTAAAGATATTCTGACCTTTTTTTTTCTTGATTAATACAGTGGATGTGAAATTCTACAAAGAACTGAAAAGACCTCCCTTTTCTGAGCAATATCCCTTTACCATGAGAAGGATTTGAATGAAAGTGGTAGAGGACTGGTGACGGCGTCCTGTGTTTCTCTGGGGACGAGTGCCATGGTGAGGAGTTAGGATTATGGATTACGTTTTTTAATTATCAGATAGCTTTGTAATCTGTCATCTCACCCAAAGTTTGCCAAGACCTGCGGAATCTTGGGTATCTCAGGAATCAGTGAGCAGGCTGTCTATACACCCACAGCAAGGACGGGCTCCTTACACACTCACTTGGCGTGCTTCTCAGAATCAGGGCCACCAGAAGTGAGCATCCTCCTCTGTCTGGCTTCCTCATCCTTCACCTTTCCCTCTGGTGTCTTCAGTCGCCTTGTGTCACAGGACACCTAGAAGTAGTTGGAAAATGTTCAACTCTGACAGCAAAGCGAATTCTGAGCTAAAGGCAATGGTTATCCAGTCACATACAAACATGAGCTAGTGAATGAAGAATTTCAGGCTCCGAGAGCCAACTAGTCTACCTTCCCGGGAGATCTAATCGGTTTCTTATTCTGGAGACTATTTTCATGTCGTCCTTTGCTGCCACAAACCAAGCGGGTGTACCTTTTCCAGAGCTGATTTATCACTAAAAGATCTGAATTGGAAGCAGAAAATAAACACTTGGTATCTACGTAATTTTTATTTTAATTTGTCCATGAAAAAGGAGCCAGACGTCAGCTTCTGATGGGGGAACGGACTCTTGGAGGCACCATAAGGCAAAGCTCACACACTTCATTTCTTGTTCTTTAACCAATTCTGTGGTGCCACTGTTTTCCTCTTCGGGTTCAGGAAGCTCACTCAGTGGTATGACCACTGCCTCATGAGGAAACGTCCCTTGTCCTGTACCTCCCAGGCTACCCTCCTGCAGCTCTGATCTTGTCCGATTGGCACTGGGCCCATCAAGCACCCTGGAGCCTTGTCTCATTGGTGCGTGCCCCTGGCCTCCATTGTCCCATGTCTTGAGTCCTGCATCTAAGTGACAGTCAGACTAGACTGCTAGGAAAATGCTAGGCTGCCAGGAAAATGAAATGCTTCAGAACTCCTAATGTCCTAGAGCAGAGATTGGCACATGGTCAGCATACGTGAATGTCAGCTTTCATGGCATGTAAAGGGCATGTAAAGGGTGTAGTGGGGTTTTGGTTTTTTTGGTTTTTTTGTTTTGAGAGAGATAGTGCGGGCAAGTGGTGGCAGAAGGGGTGGGGCATAGGGAGAGGGAGAGAGTCTGAAGCAGGCCCCACGCTCAGCGCGGAACCCAACAGACTTGGGGCTTGATCACATTATCCTGAGATCATGAGCTGAGCCAAAATCAACTCAAAATCAACTCAGTTGAGCCACCCAGGCACCCCAAACAATGTAAATTTTGTAGTCAAGCTGCCTGCACACGAATCATATCCAGCTCTACCACCTGGTGACCGTATCATCTTGAGTAAGCTATTTAACCTTTCTGCACTTCAGTTCCGTTATCTGTAACAATACGGGTTATATCGGAATGACCTCCTAGGATTGCTTTGAAGGACTGAGTCAATGCCTGTCACGTTCCGACAACAGTTCTAGCACAAAGCAAGCGACAAACAAATATTAGCTATTATTATAAAATAGAAACCCTGTGCCCTGACTCAGGGTTAATAGCTGTTAACATTTGCCATATTTGCCTCGGATCTTTTTTTTTTTTTAAAGATTTTATTTGTTTATTTGACAGTCAGAAACCATAAGTAGGCAGAGAGGCAGGCAGAGAGAGAGGGGGAAGCAGGCTCCCCGCTGAGCAGGGATCCTGATGTGGGGCTCGATCCCAGGACCCCAGGATCATGACCTGAGCCGAAGGCAGAGGCTTTAACCCACTGAGCCACCCAGGTGCCCCCTCGGATCTTTTTTTTAAATTAAATAAAATGTTACAACTAAATTGGAAGTTTCCATCTTCCCTCCTCATCCCTTTCTGACAATCTCCAGGGTTATCCACTCATTTGACCATGGTGTGTCTCCTTCCCATCCATGCAGTATTTCTTTTACATTATAAGTTTTATATATATATATATATATATATATATCCATAAGCAATGCATGGACTTTTTTATGTTTTAAGCTTCTTATAGGAAGAAGCGCACTATATATTTTCATCTATAACTTTGCTTCTCTTCTTTTGCCTCTCCCCACCCCCTGTGCTCCCTCCAACCAACTTTATTTCTTTTTTTTTTTAAAGATTTTTTTTTTTAATTTGAGTGAGAGAGAGAGAGCATGAGAGGGAGGAGGGTCAGAGGGAGAAGCAGACTTCCTGCTGAGCAGGGAGCCCGATGCGGGACTCGATCCCAAGATCCCAGGATCATGACCTGAGCCGAAGACAGACACTTAACTGACTGAGCCACCTAGGCGTCCCCAGCTTATTTCTGAGATCCATGTTCCAGTTCATACATTTCATAGTGGTGTTGTACAACACCAGATACATGAACCCGGTTCATTAGTCCATTCTCAAAGGATGGACAGTGAGGTTGTTTCTAGTTTCTGCTGTAGCAAACATGGCACAACAACCATCTCTGTGTGCACACCCTCTCTGCAGTGCTTTGATTCTGGGCTTCCATGGTTTTCTGACTATTATCTTTCTGTTTTAGTCTGCAAGCATCAGACAAGTGCCTCTGGTCTTAATATGTTGAGGAGCATGCTGGACACCTTAGATGCATTTTCTTAATTTAATCCTCACAGTGGCATCCACTAAGTAGGCAGCAGGGTGGAACGATTACAAATGATACCCGGATTCAAACGCCAGCTCCTGGTACCTCAGTTTCCTCTGTATAAAATAGAAGTGACCATTGCCCCTCTTGTAGGATTCTGGGGAGGACCAAGTTATGTAAAACCCTCAGAACGGTGCCTGACACATAACGATTGCCATGCAGGTGTTACCCTTGGGCAGGTGTCAAAGGAGGGAAAACCGAGACTCCGAGAAGCTTAGTAAGATTTCCCAAGTCATCCAGTTGAATTTCATGCCACCTTGCTGAGGCACGCATCGGAAGTTAGGCATATCTGATATCACAAGCTTCTAAGCCCACACTCTTTCCACTACACCACCTCCTCCTTATAGGGAGCCTAGGATCGGTACAGTAACTGCCTCCTCGGTACAACTGACTCAGGCAGGGAGACCTGGAGGCAAGAGCCAAATCTTGTTCACTGTCCTTCCTTCTGGAGCTCCAGAGTATATCTCCGGTGGGATCAGGAATTTGTCACTAGACAAGGTACAGTCCTCCTAACTGGCTTTTCTCCTTGCACTCCTAGCAGCCAGAGCGATCTGCTAAAATGTAAGTCAGGACAAGGGAGCAAAGGCAATTCAATGGAGCAAAGGTAGTCTCTGCAACAAATGGATATCCACATGCAGAAAATGAATCTAGACACAGGTCTCAGACCCTTCACAAAAATGAACTCAAAATGGGGGCGCCTGGGTGGCTCAGATGGTTAAGCATCTGCCTTCGGCTCAGGTCAGGATCTCAGGGTTGTGGGATCGAGTCCCTGTGTCAGGCTCCAGGCTCAGCAGGGAGTCTGCTTCTCCCTCTCCTTCTGCCTCTTCCCCTGCTTGTATGCTCTCTCTCTCTCTCTTTCTAAAGAATAAATAAAATATTTTAAATAAAAAAAAATTTTAAAAATGTACTCAAAATGGATCATAGACCTGAATGTAAAATGTGAAACTATAAAACTCCCAGAACATAAGCTAGGAGGAGGCCTAGCAGAACTCAGGTATGATGATGTCTTTTACATATAATATAAAGGACATCATCTTTAATTATTAATACACTGGAGTAAAATTAAGTAAAATTAATACACTTCTGCTCCATGGATAAAGTCCAAAGAATTAGAAGACGAGCCTCAGACTGGGAGAAAATATTGCAAAGCTATATCAGATAAAAGTCTGCTCTCCAAAATAAAAACTCCTCAAACTCAACAAGAAAATAACCCGATTAAAACTGGACCAAAAACCTAAACAGACATTCACCAGAGAAAAGGAGAGGGCACATGAAAGAAGCACAGGAAAATATATTTCATATCTAAGGTCTGGAGGCAGATGCAAATTAAGGCAACAATGAGATACTACGACACATAGGTTAGAACGGCCAAAATCCCAAACACGGACAACGCCGAATGCTGGCAAGGATGTGGAGCGACGGGAACGCTGGTTGCTGTGGGAATTCAGTCACGGCTGATAGGAATGTGAATTGGTACAGCTGCTTGGGAAGGCAGTGGGAGGTTTCTTCTAAAACTAAACACGCCCTCACCATATGATCTTCCCGTAGCAGTCTTCGGCTTTCACCCAAAGGAGCTGAGAGATCATATCCAGACAAAAGCCTACACACACATGTTTATAGCAGCTTCACTCGTGATTGCCCAAACCTGGAAGCAACAGCGATGTCCCTCAGTAGGTGAACGGATAAATAAACTGGGACACATCCAGACAACAAAACATGGAGCTCTAAAAAGAAATGAATTATCAAGCTGTGAAGGGATGGGGAGAAATCTTAGATGCATATTATTAAGTGAAAGAAGCCAATCGGAAAAGGCTGCATACGGTCTGATTCCAACCGAATGACATTCTGGAAAAGGCCAAACTATGGAAATAGAAACAATAGAAAGATCAGTGGCAGGGTGGGGATAGTGTGATGAAGAGGCAGAACACAGAGGATTTTAAGGGCAGGGAAGACGCTCTGCATGACCCTGTGTTGATGGCCATGTGTCATTACACATTTGTTCAAATCCATAGAATATACAAAAGCATGAGTGAACCCTAAAGTAAACCATGGGTTTCCCGGTGATTAAGTGTCAATGTAGGTTCATCCTTGCTGATGACTGTGCCCTCTGAGAAGTGAGGGTAACATGGCCGTCTGCGCATATGTGGGGGTAAGGGAATATAGGAAATCTTGGTCTCTTCCTTTCAATTTTGTTGTCAATGTAAACCTGCTCTAAAAAAATAAATTCTTTGTAAAAATGTAAATCAGCTCCTGTCACTCTTGGGCTCCAAACCCTCCAGTCATTTCCTATCACACTCAGAATGAAACCCAACTTCCAGATTATGATATGCTGGGCTCTCAGGACACGTTGCCTGGTTTCCTGTCCACCTTACCTCTTCCCCTGGCTCTTGTCAAAGTGGCCTCCTCCAGTCCTTGAACTTAGCACCTCATCTCATCTAAAGGCCTTTGCTTCTTTTGTTCCTTCTGCTTTCCCTGGATCTTTCCATGTCGTTCCCTCATTTCACCCAGGAGGCCTCTGCTCTGATGCCGCATTCTGCAAGACACCTTTCCTGAACCCCCAAAGGGCTGTCTTACCCTTTACCAGTCTTTGCTTATCAGCCAATGTTGCCCAATAGCTCAAGAGCAGGATTTGCTGTGGCTGGACCTTTGGAAGATCCTGGGGTCCTAGGGTAAGTCTTGGTGTGACAGGGGGGGAGCAGCAAGGGAGGGAAGAAATGGAAGACCACTTGGGGTA
Organism: Lontra canadensis; assembly: GCF_010015895.1. Classification (NCBI taxonomy): domain Eukaryota; kingdom Metazoa; phylum Chordata; class Mammalia; order Carnivora; family Mustelidae; genus Lontra; species Lontra canadensis. Next base: position 2,703,083 of record NW_022631069.1, on the reverse strand, counting down.
GCGGCTATTTGCCTATTGGTAGAGATGTCTTTCAGTATTTTAACCAGTGTGGCGACATCAGTCCATACCACACGGTACCACCAGGGCATAGTGCTGGGTCAGGCAGAGAGTAGGCACTTGAGAAATAATTGCTTCATTAGGTAAAGAAAGAAGAATGGACAGGGCAACACTTTGGGGTAAGAAAGTGCAAACAGTTAGCTTGTAGCATGGGGGAGGAAGGTAGAGAGGTGCTCCAGGTTGGGATATGATATTAGAAGCTGTGGGGGACTGGAGAAGGACCGGTGTCCTCCTTTCTGGGAGCTACCTCTTTTTATCTACTGCAGAAAAAAGGGTTCTGCTCTTGTGTCCTCCACCGGAAGTTGCTCCCCTGGTCTGCCATGCGCGCTGCTGACTTTGCCCTTGGATTGACCTGCTCCCCCTGGAATCTGGTTCAGCTCCATAGCTGGCTGTTCCCTCCACGCGGGCGGTAGCAGAAGGAAGATGTGGGGGACAGCACCCCTCGGCCTGCTCTGCCTGTCTTCCTCGCACCACCATCCAAGGCTCTGGAGGCATTTCAGAGTGTCCACAGGGTCCCGTGCATGTTTGGAAGAAACTATTCTCTTGGTTTTATGCTCTGCTGTTGCATTCTAAAATTCTTCATTACTTTGAAACGAGGGGCCCTGCATTTTCATTTCGCACGGGGCCCTGCTAATCATGCAGCTGGAACCAAGGGTCCTACTTGCATAAAACAAGAAAACAGCCAGCTCGAGTTGAGCCCCACCCACAGACAGACAAAGATTTCTCTTCATGGCAGGCAATGGCTGAGCCCGGGGCTGGCCTGTGTAGCAAGGGGGGGCCCATTACCCAGCTTTATGCCTTCAGGTGGTCACAGAAAATTAGGCAGGTAAGTTTTAAAGAGCTGCTTTTGATAACTCAGGCTGAACTCTTCATTTCATTTCTCCCTGAGCAGAAAGGACCAGTGACAGGATTTATGATTCTCTGGTAGAACAAGCTGTCCTGGAGGTCTAGGAAGGTAGCATGCCTATGGGGAGTGGCGCGTGCACGTGCACATACAGGCACCCCGGATTTGCTTCTTGCTTTCACATACTGGTTTGTTGCTAATTAGCCAGAGTCATCCTGACAACTGAATTCTGGCTTCCCAGGCTCTGGAAGCCCAAAACGTTTGTTCAGACACTTGATTTTGCCCCTGAGGGCCCTCAAGTGAGGTAGGAGAGAGAAGACTGAGCTTAAGGCTGGGGCTGGACCAAATTCCAGTTGTTTCGACTTCTTGTATTTTTCTGGGGACTGTGAAGCCCCTGGAGGCAAGGTCTGTGTTCCAGGTGTCTCCATATACCTTGCACCAGGCACAGTGCCTTGAAAATAGCATGGCTCAATCAAGGTTATTTCTAAACCAATTAATGAAGCCACGGGCCTATCCAACAGCGGCTCCTGAGTCTCTTGCTATGTGGCAGACAGGCTTTGGAGGCACAACCTGGAGGAGGGTTCCTCCGCCTCCGGGCTCCGGACTGTGATCTTATGTGACCTCAAACTCAACATGCCCAAATGTGAGTTCATGCACCTTGGCCAAGTCTAGCTCCCAACCCAAGTTCCCCAATGCGTGGACGGCACCATTGTTCAGAGAGGCGTCACAGAGCAGTGACCGAGAACACGGGAGGCAAACTGCCTGCATGTGGGTGCTGGCAGAGCCCCTCAGGTGAGTGCATTACTCTGTGCCTCAGTTTCCTCAGAGTTGTGGGGATTGAATGAGCTGATGCACGTAGAATATTATTATTACTACCCGTGCAGGTCTTCAAGCCAGAAAACCAGGAATCAGGTTTGATACCCGCTTCTCCTCCAATTTGCACCCCCAGTCCTGGTTCTATGACCTGCTTAGTGGTTGAGGAATCCATTCTCTGCTCTCTCTCTCTCTCTCTCTATCACCGAAGTCCTGGTCCAAGCCACTGTCCTCTCTCAGTGGACCACTACAATTGTCCACAGTTGGTCTTTCTACTTCCTCTGCTCTACTCTGTTCTCTACACTATGCAGCTAAATGAATCTTTCAAAAACGTTGGTCTGATCATGTCACCGTGCCCACAAGATCTTCAGGGTCTCCAGACTCCACACGTTCCACACCTGCCTTTGCCCTCTGCTCTACCAATGGGGCGCCATTGGCAATTTCAGCCAGATCACTCTTGGTCCTCAGGGACTGTACTGTGCATTGTACAATGCTAAGGACATCTCTGGTTTCTACCCACTAGATGCGTGTGGCAACTCTCACCTTAAGTTGTGACAAAAACATATTTCTGGACAGGGCCAGATGTTGTCCCCTGGGGGACAAAAATCCCCCCCATGGAGAACCTTTGCTTTAAAGCACTGTCTTCCTTCCTGGAATGAAGGATCAGGCTGCTCCTTCTGCCTAGAGCTCTGTCTACCCCTTCTGGGTCTCAGAATATCTGTTCCACCATCATCTCCTTAGAGGAAGATATCTGTGACTCCTGCTTTCAGGGTCTCCCTATTATAAGTTCTCCTAACATTGGGCACTACTCCTGTAGGGTACTTACCTGAGCTCAAAACAACTGGTTACCAACAAAGTTGTATTTATGCTTTTCCTTGTATGATGATTGTTTGATTGACAACTGTCTGACCCAACAGACTACAGGGCCCATGTGGGCAGGGTCTGGGCTTGTTTTCATCCTCACCATAACCCTAGGATATGGCACCTGACTTCACAGAGCTGCTTTCTAGGTTGGAGATAGGCAAGTAAACAAGCAAATTCCACACGCCATTTTGTGGTGAAGTAATTACACACAGGGAGCACACAGAGCACCTAACACAGTCTTAGGAAGGTCAGCGGGGCTCCTGGAGGAGGTGGCATCCTGGACCCTGCCAGGAGATCGGAAAGGTGTTTAAGAGTTAAGTGAATGAGGGAGAGAAGAGAAACTGGGGGAGAGTCTTGGGCTCCCGGTGGAAAGATCAGCTTGGGCAAAGTTAGAGAAGTAAGACTGCATGGCCCTCAAGTCCTTCCTTCTCCAACTCTTCTGTCATCTTCTTTTTCATCCGGGTCTATGAGGCTTCCTTAGGCAGCCTCCCTCCTGGAAGAGGTGTGAGGGGAGGAAAGGATGGAGCCCCTGCAGGCTCCCCAGTAGGGCACCATCCATCCCTGTTGGCCCAGGCCTGCCTCCCTAAGGCCAGGCCTTAGGACAGCAAGTCCCAAATCCTAGGAAACCGCTGGTCCCTGAAGGAACCAGATAGTGGCTCATGGCACTCTGGGTTCATTCGTGGCCATACCAGCCACCTGGAGGGAGCAACAGGACATCTGCCCATCTTGGGATGATTTCTTGACACCTGGGCCTGAGTCCCGACTCCATTCCTCACCAGACTGGTCGTTCCTGGGAACTTGTGTCTCCAGCCTCCCTTTCTTTCTCAGCCCCCCTGCCGCACGCGGCCGCGGCAAGGGCCTAATGAGAGAATGTCTAGAAAAATGCTTTGTAAGCTTTGGAGCATAAGGCATTTTTATTACCATTCCTTTCCAGATCATTCAGGTCTGGAAGCCCTGAGATCCCACAGAGGCCTGCGGAGGACTCAGGGAGGCGGCTCTGGGTCACTCTCTGCTGTGAGTGAGCTGCCCGCCAGGCAGCCTCGGCCAAGGCCTGTTTGGACGGCCGCCTCCTGGACTCTGGTCTGGCTTCCTCCTCTCTAGCTCGCACCTCCTTTTCCTCTCACTGAGGGAACAGCCACATTCGGAGTCTAAAGAAATGAAACCATCCTATAAAGTGCTGGTCTGAGGGAGAAAAGTTTCCCATTCCTTGAGAGTATGTGTGCCTTGGGGCAGAGCTTCCCAACCCTTTCCTCCAAGTATAACACAGGGGAGGCCCGAAAGCCAAGGAGGCAGGCACACTGGGCGGGCCCTCTTCGTAAAAGCCGGAGTCTTCCTCCTCTTCTCTCATCTCTGCCTGGAAACCATCCTCAGCTCCTGTGGCCCAGGGCCGTTGACTCTGGTTTACCTCCCAGCTGGGTGGTTGACACCCATAGGCCCACTGCGGAGGCCACGTGTGACTGGTGACCACCTCTCAGACACCCGGGCCGTGAAAGAAGTCTCCAGCAGGCTGGGGCAGGGCTATGATTCTGTGGCTTCTGTGCTAAGCGGATTTGACATGTGGCTCGCAGGGCCTCGGGAGAGGGCTGCGGGAGAAAACATGGGATGCTCAAGTGCCGCGCAGCTCAGGCTTGTGCTGAAAAGTATTTGTTGTTTATCTGCCGTTCAAATGGAACTGGGCATCTGTATTTTCAGTCACTCAAATCTGACAAGTCCACCTTGGGAGGACATTTCTGCATCCATTTTTTTACTTCCAGAGTGAGACCCGGCCCAGGGCCTTAATTTCCTGCCGGGTTTTTTGAGTCCAGTCTTTTGTTCCTGTTCTCCCCCACCCCCTGTCTCCCCGCAGGGAGCACCAGATTCCCAGGCATTATCCATCCAGGTGGGGGGTGGGGCCCCAGAAGTACCCTGCTCTCAGTTCTGTCCCTGATGAGCAGGTAGGATGGCTGAAGTTGGAACCAGAAGGTGATCCCCCTGGGGAAACTTGCATGATCCTACAGAGAGCATTTGTAGACACGGAGAGGATGCCTGTGGTCAGGCTGGGTGAGAGGGTGAATTCCCATGGAATATGAGACGGGCAGGTGGGAGGTGTCTCTACCTTTGGGGCGCAAGGGGTTTTGGCTGCTGCCGTGACTGCAGACTCATGAATCCATTTGTATCCAGGAATTTGCCAGGGCCCTGAGAGACGAGGTCTCAGGTTTGCAGCCTGTTTCCCTGGACTTCGAGAAATAATTAAGACATGTGTCATGAACTTAGGTAGTGAGCAGCTGAGGCCAGATTGCAGGAAAAGCAACGAGCAGGGCAGGGACACCCCCGCAAGGAAACACTACCAAGAAAGGAGTTGGGAAGAAACCGGGCTGAGGAAGGAGAGTCTAATTCTAGATACAATGTGTCATGGATAGGGGAGACCATTTTGACCCCGGCCCCATGAGGGGGTGTTGGAGGGTGAGGAAAAAGTAGGTGAACTGAAGGAGCCGTGCCACGAAGAGCTGCCCTGTGAGGATCGGAGCAGTTTTTCTGCTGTGCATTCTCTTCCTCATCATAGCTGTTGACTCTCATTCCCTGAGGAGCAGCAGGACTGGACAAAGGGGCAGAGTCTATGCGGGCAGCTGCAGGGACGACACGAGGAGCTCTGAGAACAGCTGGAGTGGGAAGTCAATCAGCCCAGAGCTCTGGAGACTGGCCAAGGCCTTGGCATACTGTCACACACACCGGTGGGTCAGGGTGGTACGGAGCTCCGAGGTCCTGAGGTCAGACCTTTCCATGGCGTCAGAGAGCCTTCACTTCCAGTAGGTGGCAGCAGGTGAGCAAAGAGAAGACCTGAGATTGGGTTTAGGGGCACAGGTGTGTGTGTGTGTGTGTGTGCGCGCGCAAGCGTGTGTGCTCACATGCAATCTGGGAAAGTAACCGAACTTCTCTGGTTTGGCAGGTGGGGGCTCCGCAGTCTTTTGTCTTGGTTGTTAAAGGAAATGGAACATCACTGTGTAGTCAAGGCTTAGTGAGATCAGGTCCGCTGGGGAATGCACATGGGGAAGACGCTGTCCATTTGGATTCCGGTCGACACCAGACTGAACTTCTTTTGATGAAACTTCTTTTGACTCCAGATTCAACTTCTTCCAAATGGAAGATATTGCTCAATTTTGTCAGTTCTTATCTTTCCTGAATGTTCAATTCATAAGGAAGTAGGAGAAGGGAACTATTTTTAAAAAGCATTCCTTTCTCTGAGCGGGTGCAGCTGTAGCCTAGTTTTGGAGAGTGGAGTACAGACTGGATTTCAGCCCCTGTTCTGTCCTCGGACGCATGCCCCCACACAACCTTGCATTTAAAGAATGAATATTCTAGAGCATAAGTCCCATTACCCTATCATGACATTGTTACACTGACAGAATTAGTGGACATTTACCATACAGTAGGTACTAATCTGAACACTTTATGTGTTTGTTTGGAACCTTTTGATCCTTGTAGCAGCTCTGTCAGATGAAGAAACAGAGCAACTTGCCAAGGTGACCCAGTCATGGTGGAGCCGCTTTTGCCTGCTGTCCTGCTCGACATGGAAAGACCCACGGCAACAAGGCAGGGTGCACAGATCAGACAGAGGCCACAAATGAAAGATCTGCAAGAAAAGTCAGGCAAGGCAGGGAAAAAATGAAAGAGAGAGAGCAAAACTGGTAACAAACGCTTGAAGTTGTGTGTGTCAGAGAGAAGCCACATATGCATGGTCAGCTCCGAGCTTTTCTGTAACTCACAGGAAGAGAGAAATCAGGGTCATTTTCAAGATTCCGAGTCTCCAGAAGGTAGAGGGTTCAAGTGTCAGGGGAGAAGCGCAACTATTTGTGGAACTAAAATAAAAGGGAATTATCTCGGTTGGTTCTTGAAGAGCCACTTATCCAAGGTCTCACAGCTGCTCAGCCAGATTTAAACCCCAGCCACCTGGCCCTGCGACCCACATTCTCACACGGGGCCCCACACTGCCCCTGGAGCTGGACATGGTGCTCTTAATGAATGTTTGTTGAATGGCTAAGTGACCAGACCAGAAGAAGCAGAACATGAGGTTCAGGAGCACAGCCGGATGTCACCGCCTCCGTTCTTATGTAAGAGATGTTTATAAACCAAGTGCTTACGCTTCAGGGACCTATTAGTAATAACCTTAATGTGTTCCTGAACGCAAAAGCAAACTAACTTTTAAATGCATTCGCTCAGAGAAAGAGCACAAATGGCTATTGTGTGTCTCCTTTGTCTTCGGCAGAACCTAAGAATTTGCTTGGAATCAACCTGATATGAATGGAATTTTACTTACTCACGGGAGTTCTATAGAAACTCCACCATATTCTCTCTCTCTCCCCCTCTCCCTCCCTTTCTCCTTCCTAGGACTTAGATGAACACAAGGCTCGGGTCAGATACTGGGCCGTTCTTATAGAAGTAGAGAGGGAATATTACTGTAAGTATAAAACTGCTTATAAAATTCTTACAGCAATTGGAAAAAAATTGGAAACATTAACAGCTAAATCCCAGTTCAGCTTATACTTCCTTAAATAAAAAATCCTTCAAACATGATAATCATTCAAAGAGGTCCTCAGTCAGTATAGTGAAGCAGAACCAAGTCCTTGGCCAGCGAGAAGGAAGCAGATGGCCCCGATCCCATAAAGATCCCCAAAGCTCCATAATCGAGCTTATGTTCTCACCAAACTGTGTCTAAAATCTGTGTAGCACCTCTTAAACGGAATGCCTGAAGCTAATGCATATTGAGAATCTACTACGGTCCCTTTGGTTCGTTCACACATCTTCCCTTCTCTGGGACCCACAACAACCGTGGGATTTGGGTTGGGCTGACATAATTATCCCTGTTTTAGTTAAGAACACAGGCTTAGCGAGGTCGAGGAACCTGCCAGAAGCTATGAGTGCGTAGGGACCCTCCTGAGAGCAACAAGGAAGCCAGAATTCAAACCTGGGTCTCCTGCTCTCTGACCTCTAACCTCCACTGAAGATGTGAGTCCCCGCCCCCACCCACTGGAAGGTTGGAGAACTATGAAGGCCAAAGGGTGCCCAGGGTCCACAAAGCACAGCTCTGCATATTCCAGTAAACTGGCTTTCCCTGCTGGAGGCCTTTGCAATCTACCGTGTGGAGCATGGGCCCAGCACTCTCTTCTGCGGCTGCCTGGGCCGTGTTTATCAGCTCTTGCCTCCTCCTGTTGTCATGACCAAGTGCTCTTTTACATCACTGATGCATAGGAAGGCCCCCCTACATCCTGCAGATATGGGGTCTAGGACACAAGGCTCCTGTCAGAGGCAACTCTGTGCTCAACAGGTTCAGCTTCTTGCTAACTGTGTGCCCTAGAAGTTTCCTTAATTTTCCTGGGGTTTCTCTGGAGGTCAAAAAGGGTGAAATGTACAGATGGCACCTAGCAAAATGCCCAACGTGACAAGTTTTAGTGAGCTTTAACCTTCCGTTCATGTATTTGGCCATTCCTGCCATTTACTTGGCAATTTCTGTTCTGTGCCTGCCCTGTGCCCAACATTTTTCTCAGCACTGGGGATGCAGCATTAGACAGAATCGATGAAAATCTGTGCCCCTGAGGAGCTTACGTTCTGGGGTAGAAATAGAAAATCAAAAATAAAACAGATAAAACCAAGAATTGTTATGTGGGATCAATATAATGAAGAAAACTGAGGTATGAAAAGATGGTTGATCCTGGAAAGCTTCTCAGAAGAGGTGGCATTTGAGCTGAATTCTGGAGGACAAGAGGAGCCAGCTAAGCCATGAGCCTTGCCAGGAGCTTGCCAGGCATAGACAATTCAAGTGCGAGGGCTGTGGTGAGAGGGACCTTGGCATTTCCAGGAGCTGTCGAAATGTCTGTGTGGCTGGAGTGGAGGAGGTGAGGATCTGAGTGTCAGGAGAAGGGGCTGGAGACAAAAGAAGATGGCACAGCCCTGGAAGGCCATGGGAAGGAGTTTCTGCAGCCTGAAGAAGGGAGGGATGTGTGGAGAGACCATATGGACATACCGGGCAGGAGTGGGCCAGCCGGAGGGGTATCGAGTATGTGGTACGTGTGTGTGAGACTCACCTAAAAATATACCCTGAAAATACAAAAACAGCAACCATCAGCACTACAGGGAGAAATGGATGAACCGAAAACTGTAGTTGGAGATGTTTAACACATCCTTCTCAGAAACTGATAGAACAGATAAAAATGGTGAAATGCACAGGGATACAGAAGATCTGAAATATAATAAATAAACACACACGTATGTTCTTTTTTTAGTATGTACATTAGTTTGGAGTACACATGGAATATTTGCAGAATTGTCCCTGCACTAAATCATTAAAGAAGCCTCAATAAGCCCAAAGAATTGGCACCACTCGACATTCTCTAACATATGAAAGACAATTAGGAATTAGTAACAAAAGGATTTCAGCTCTAAAATAATGTGTTTGTCTGAAACTAAATAGCATCACTCGGGTTAAAATCTAGAATGTAAGAGAAATCGCAGTATGACTAGATCTGAGTGACAATGAAGACACAGCGGAATCTGAAGGTAAACGTGAACTTCATGAAGACATTTATCAGATATAAGAAAGGTTGGAAACCGGTGAGCTAAGCCACCAACTCAAAAGATCAGAGAAGAAGCAAGAGAGCATACCAAGAACTCAACTCGTAGGAAGTAGGAAAACCAGAGCAAAAAAGATTAATAAGACCGAAACCTGGTTCTTTCCAAAGAGTCATAAAATAATAGGTCTCTGTCAAGGCAGATTGAAACAAAAAAGGATAATGGGCGAATAAACAAAATACAGAAAAATAGAGACGTGAGAGAAATTTTCAAGTCCTGCTACAGACCGAAGGTTTGAGTGCCCCCAAAACCATATGTGGGAATCCTAATCCCCAGCCTGAGGGCGTTTGGAGGTGAGGTGTTTGGAAGGTAATTGGCTTTAGATGAGCTCACCCAGGTGGAGCCACCACGGTGGGGTTAGGGCCCTTACTGAGAAGAAGCCTGGCTTTCTCTTCACACACACGCTGAGGAAAAGCCATGTGAGCGTACAGGGAGAAGGCAGCTGTCTGCAAGGCAGGAAAAGGACCCTCACCAAGGACCTGGAACTAAATCTGCGGGCGGTTTGATCCTGGATTTTCTAGCCTCCATGTATACGAAAATAAATGTCTGTTGTTTAAGCCACCCAAGCTTCAACATGCTATTTTGTTAGAGCTGCCTGAGCTCACTAACACAAGTATGTTATGGAAACTCTATGCTAATACATTTGAAAATCTAGATGAAATTAAAACCCACCTGAGGTTGAAAATATCTTGAATCAAAAGTGCATTTAATATACCCAACCTGGGGCGCCTGGGTGGCTCAGTCAATTAAGCATTTGCCTTCAGCTCAGGTCATGATCCCAGGGTGCTGGGAATCAAGTCCCTCATCGGGCTCCCTTCTCAGGGGGGAGTCCGCTTGTCCCTCTGCCTCTGCTCCTGCCCCGACCTCCCTTGCTCATGCTTTCTCTCTCGCTCTCTCTCTCTCAAATAAATAAATAAAATCTTTACAATGGTAATAATACAGCTAACGTACCAAACATCATAGCTTGGCCCAAATTGTTAGACAGGTCTCAACAGAAGAGACATATTTTTGGTTCTAAGAGGAGGAGGAGGAGGAGGGGGAAGGTGCTGACACAAGAATATTGGAAACTTGGTGGTAAAGAGAGCACAGGGTTTGTTCTAGAGACTTCCATTTGTTCAGTAAAACATAGGTCAGTAGCTGAGAGTGGGGATGAGGAAGAATTGGGAGAAGGTGACAGAGTTCTGAGGCCAGAAGTTAAGGCATAAAATAGTTGTAAACCACATGATAGAAGACTCAGACTGGCTTTGTAACCCCAGAGCATGGTCCTGGCATGTGCTCGGTTAGGGCGAGAGGAATGACTGACAGAGTGGGGGCCAAGCAGCCTGCTGTGTGGACGCAGGGGCTGGGCGGAGCGTTCAGGTAGGCATCCTGGGCCTGGGTGACAAAAAAATCAGAGAGCACTAGATCTGGCCATCTGGTCTACAGACCTAGCTCCTCCTCGGCCCCTCCAGGTGTTCTTGTGAACTTGTTTCTGGGCTTTGGTTTTTCTCATCTGGAAAATGGGAATAATGGGGCCTGCTGCCTTTACCTTACAGAGCTAGTGTGAAAATTGTGTGGGTGACTTCACCAGTCACCCCCTCCAGATCCTTCCTCACTCTCCTGTTTAGCTCTGGGCCCCTGGAGGCTGACCTCGATGGACTGCAGTTCCTGGGTCCATAGCCCTCTGACTTCCCTTTGGGCTCAGCCAGTTGAAGGCAGCAGCAGCAGATGGGAGAGCCGAAGGAGAGGATAGAGCTCTAAATGCTGCCATTCCCTACTGGCTTTGCTGCCATTCTGGCAATGTCCCATTCCTCTCTACAGCTGCAGGTCCTGTGAGGTAGCCCCACGTCCATGGCTCCAGCTCTCTTGGGCTCAGACAACACCCTTCCCTCGGTGTTCGGCCTGCCCCTTCAGGCCCAAGAGTAGTAACAGCCCCTCCTGCTGCCTGTGCCTGGATATTGCCTGTGACCCTGGCCAGACCTCTGTCAATAATCCCTTCATTCAACTCTTAAATCAGTGTCTTTGGAGGGTGCCATCCATTCCTGTCAGTCCAATGACAGAAAGGCCATCCAGGTGCTGAACAAAGGTGAGGTAAGTGGGGGCAGGGAGAGAGAGAGTGCAGAAGAAGAGGACTAGCGTAAAGGTAAGGGACCATCTATAAAATCTTGCATGCTCTGAACCGAGGCAAAGGATTCTGCTTGCTTCCTCATGGCCTTGAAGTGGGAAGAAAGTTCTGTTCTCTGGGAGCAGAAAAAGCTCCCCTTAATGCTGAGGTATAAGGGTGTTGCAGAAACCAAGCTTCCATGGTCCCACCTGAGAGAGGGTCCAGGGGCAGGGAAAGGCAGGCCTTGTCCTTGGGGCCAAAGTGTTCTTGGAAGCCTCTGATCTACGCAAAGCTGCTCAGGTTTCCCGAAAGGAACACATAAGCTTTCCAAAAACAGCACAACGAACAAATCATTGAGGAGGGCAATAAAAAATTATTGCTGAGACCAGTCATTCATTATGTAAATAGGTCTCCATTGACAAGATTCTCCATATGTTGCTCTCCTCTGTTCATTCAGTGTATTCTTTCAGGGGGTGTGTGCCAAAAGGGGGAGAGGGAAGTGGTGCCCAGGGTCCCAGCCCCGTCATGTGATGGACAAGTCCTAGTCATCTCTTCTTGCCTCACCCTGCTTGCCCTAGTTCCTCATCCAGCTTCCCCCAAATAAACCCACTGGGCCAGGCTCAACGGCATTCAGGTTCATTGTCGTGGTTTCTATTCATCACATCTACATCCAGTGGGCCAACAGACATAGGTACCTGACACGAACCCCTTTATCTCTGTGCCTCTCCCCAGCTGCCGCCAGCCACACCCCATTTGGTACCTCCTGAGCAAGTCCCATGGACTGGAATCCTATGAGTCGGAGTTACTCAAATTTAATTGCCTCCCTTGTCAATTGCCTCCCGAGCCTTGGTCTCCTCGTCAATAAAAGCAGGGGCCATCTTGGCTGTCCCCAGGCTGGCTCTGAAGTGCCTGGCAGGAGGTCTAGCGCAGAGAAGACAATCAGTAACGGAGAGTGCCTCCTTTCCTTCACCCTGGGGTTTTGCCGCTGCTAGGACACCTGAGTCCCAGGACTACAACCCCCCTCCGCCCCGCCCAGGAAACTTCTGCTAGAGTGAGCATGAGGCATGGGTTCTCACTAGACATTCTCTGGACTTCCCTGCTTCCCTCTCTGAGAATGACCACTGTGCCAGGGCTACACTGTACCTACTTCACCCGGGTTCCAGCCACCTTCTCCCACATCCCATATGGCTTTCAACCTAAACCCGTCTGATTATGGTTTCTTTGGGCTCCAAAACTCCATCTTCCTTTAGTTATAGAAGATAATGAAATCCTTCTTTGATGTCTATAAGATGGATGCAAACATTCTGTATTCACTTAGGGCAGAGGGTAGAATGCTTACCATCCTCTATCACTGATTTATATGTGACATTTAAAGATGCGGTCTAGTCTGTGCAAACTTGACTTAAAATTAATATAACAGCTATCATCTTTCCTTCAATGTCTAATAAGCAATAATTTTATTGGCTCATTTAGAACATTTGTGTTTGGACAAGGTTTGGATAGCTTGGATATCTTGAAAAAGCTCTCCAGGGGTGTTTGACTTGTTTTCATTTGATAAAATTTTTAGCAGTAAGTAGAGGCATTAAAAATCATCCCAAAGCCCAACAAGAGAGTCAGTTCATAGTGAATGCCTTTGTGGAGAGATTGAGGGAGGGAAGGGAAGGTGTAAGCACCAACATTCCACTTTCTATTTTCATTTTGTGCCATTGAGGTGATCTCACTTCACATTTATGTCATTCTTCTTTATGAAAGTCAGTGTCAACAGAGGCTGGGGGTTTGTTGTGGAGGGGATTGTTCACTTCTTTGTTTCCTATATTTAAAAACATAAATGCTATGTAATTTATATATTACAATATTTATAATATGCACAATTATATGTATGGTATATATTTTACATACACTATTTTAATAGTTTGTTAAGGTATAATAAACAATAAGATACACACGTACACACCCATGAAACTATCACCACAATCAAGATAATGAACAGATCTCTCCTCCCAACAAATGTCCTCACGCCCCTTGGCAATCTCTCCCTCCCATGCTCACCCTACACATCCCAGGCCCTGAAAATACTAATCTGCTTTATGTACCTAGAGATTATTCTGCATTTCCAGAATTTTCTATGAATATAATCGCATAGTATGTATCCTTTTCTGTCTGGCTTCTTTCACTCACCATAATTATTTAAAGATTTATCCATGTTGTTGAATATATCAATAGTTTATTTCTTTTTATTGTTGAAGAGTATGCTATTTGAGGAATATACCAAATTTCTTTCCACTTTGGGGCTATTTCAGGTTATTCCAAAAAAAGCTACTATGAACATTCAGGTACAGTGTTTGTATGGACTTTCTCTAGGGCAAACACCTAGGAGTGGAATGGCCAGATCACACAGTAAATTATATTTACCTCTTTAATAAACTTCCAAAGTGGTTGCACCATTTCCCATTCCCATCAGCAATGTATGAGGGTCCCAGTCCCCTGTGTCCTTGCCAGCATGTGCTTATGGTCAGACTTTTCATTGTAGACATTCTCAGTATCTCACTGTGGTTTTAATTTGCTTTTGTCTCATGACTAGAGATGTTGAGTATCTTTTCATGTGCTCACTTGCCATCCATATACCTTTCCTTGATGAAGTATCTGTTCAAGTCTTCGGCCCTCTAGAAAAAATTCAAGTTTTGGTTTGTCATTAGAATTTTAGAGCTCCTTATATACAGGTTTACCTCCTGTTACTGTGTTTTGCTTTACTGTGCTCTGCAGACATTGTTTCTACAAAGTGAAGGTCTGTGGCAACCGAGTTGACGGAGTCTTCTGGAGCCATTTTTCCAAGTAGCGTTTGCTCACTCTGTGTCTGTGTCACATTCTGGTAATTCTTGCACTATTTCAAGCTTTCTTCTTCTTCTTCTTCTTCTTCTTCTTCTTCTTCTTCTTCTTCTTCTTATTATTATTATTATTATATTTGTTACCCTGATCTGTGACAGTGATTGTGACTTGCTGAAAGCGCAGGTGGTGGTTAGTATTTTTTTTTAGCAATAAGGTACTTTTCAATTAAGGTCTTATATTGTGTTTTAGACAGAATGCAGCAATTTCTCCTGCATAGGATTAAGGGTCTCCAGACACTTGTCTGGAGTCTTCTCAGTCTTCTAAGAGGGTAGAGAGATGTAAAAAATCAAACAAATAGAAAACAGGCTTTTCAGAGAAACTAGCTGGAGAGAAGAACCAACATTTAAGAAGTCCTAATTGGTATTAGAATAATAATTATCCTCACTTAGGAACATATTGCAGGCAAGATCAAGACCAAATGAGAAAAGAACCATCAGGACTCAAGAAAGAGGTCATGGAAAATAAAAAGGATGACTACTGCAAGGCAAAGAAATGATCCTAATCTTGCAAAGTAGGTCTATTTGTCTATGTGGCCTGCCATAACAAAATACCACAACATGGATGGCTTAAGCAACAGAAATTAATTTCGCACAGTTCTGGGGGCCAGAAGTCCAAAATCAAGGTGTTGGAAGGTTTGGTTTCCAGTGAATCCTCTTCCAGCTGAGCAGATGGCCATCTTTTGCGGGGCACGTGAACTCATGGTGTGTCTTACTCTTCTTATAAGGACAGCAGGCATCCTGGATCAGGGCCACTGGTATAACCTCATTTAAACTTGACTGTCTCCTTAAAGGCCCTGTCTCCACAGACAGCCACACTGGAGGTTAGGGCTCCAATATATGAATTTGGGGGCAAATCAGTGTGGTCCATAACAATAGGGAATTGAAAAATACTGTCTATGGCCAATGGAAAAGAAATGAAAGCATGCTTATCTATGGAAAGAACTTAAGATTTGAGGAACCTAAAATACTGACAACTGTATTGGAACATCTAGGCCAAGGTAGAACTAGAGACTTAAATCCTCACCTAGGAGAGCAGAAAGTCAATGGACACCATTCTGAATTCATAAATTAAGAAATAGTGGTAGAAGCAGATTATAGAAACAGAACAAAAAGCTGGAAGAGTTAAAAGGGGTTATCCCCAGGAAGAGTCAACAGAAGTAGGAGGTGTCCTCTGCTTTCCCTTTCAGAGTGAACCTCTCCTTAAGATTTGGAGCCTTTTCCACGTATCTGATAAAAAAAATTAGCAAAAACTACAAACCAAGTTAAAACAAAACTCTGATCTCTCCCTCTGCTCTTTTCCTCTCCCTCCAGTGAGACCCTTCTTCAATATTTCCAAATATAGAGTCCATTTTGGAAATCCAAGCCTGGCAATTAAAAGCTTAGCTCCCACTCAGCATTTCCAGTTTCCTCTTTAATCCTGTTCTGGTTTTATCTTTATGTGTGTTTATTTCCACAATCAGATTGTAGTTCCCTTCAAGACTTACCTGTGGCTCACTTCCATAGCTTTGAACAATAACCTGGCACACGGAGATGCTCAGGGAATATTTGCTTTATAAACACAGATCTTGTTATCCCTCTGGAGAGCCATTCTGCTCAGCATCTCATCATCAATTGTGTCCCAGCCCTTGGAAACCAGTGCAGAGAGATCCTCATTAGGCTCATTTTAAGGCAAAATGCCTACAATACATTTAGAGTTTCAGTATACATTTAAGAAAGAGATATCAGAAAATGCTATTAAAAATGCCTAGGAGAAACCTTCTCCCCTGTTTACTTAAGCATAAGCTTTTTAAACCTTACATGTATCTTCTGCTTCACTCATTCATCCATTAATTTGTCCTTAGTGGGTCCTATTATGTGCAAAGCTCTGTTTAAATGCACAATTTTATAAATCACATCCTGTCCTCATGCAGATTATGAGCTCTGTCCTCGAATGTGGAAGTCAAGGCCATTATATAAATTCAGAATTTATACTGCAAAAACCCTAGAAGGTATACAGGTGCTTCCGACTAGATAACATACATAGTTTTGCTGAAAACTTAGCTAGAAATTAAGTTGTTTTGTCAAGTAAACCACATTCCATCATTGCTTAATTGCTGCTACCTTGGAGATTCCTCTCCACCTTTTCTGATTGATGCTAGTCTGATAGCAGTTCTGGGTTTCTGGCTCTAAGTTCCCTGCCAGCCCCAACCTCTCCTTTACAGAGTTCTCACTCTGTGAACAATGGGTTGGTCAGTCATTTCAAGGAATCCACTGTGGGGGCCAGAGGGCCTTTGGGGAAGAAGACAGTCATTCTCTGCATGGTCTCTTTGGTACAAAAGAGGCAGTGAAGTACTTTGGAGCAAGATATCTGTGACTTCTAACCCTGGGAATGCTATTATGTCTGGGTTCCTGACATCCAGACCCTTAGGTTCTCAGGCTATTTCAAGTCTCCCAGGGACCAGATCAGGATGGTGAAGGAAGAACAGGCAGAGGGTAAATGATCTGCTCAGGATCTTCCCTGTGGTCTTGGGTTGAGTCTGAGCACTCTGTTATCCAAAAGTACTGAGAACTTACTCAGGCCTTTTAGAAGCTCCTTGGCTGAACTTCCTATTGATCATTCCCTAAGACACAAGCTCTGCTGCTGAAAGTCTAGCTCCAGGTGGACATTTGAACACATAATTAGAATGTACTATGTCCCAAGCAAGAATTGAAGCAACTGGAAGATTCAGAAGCAACCCATAAAAGATAATGAATGAATGATTCTGCTTGTGTAGGCTGAAAAAAATAGGGGTGATCAGAGTTGTCTAGGGTTTTGAAGGATGAGTAGATGTTTGCCAAATATATAAAGAGGAGATTCTAAATAGTGGGAACAGCCCGTAAAAATAAAGGTGACTGTGATTACATGGAATCTCTAATGTCTATCACAAGATCTACATATATACCTGCACCTATGTCCATTTTATTTTATTTTATTTTATTTTATTTTATTTTATTTTATATTTTTAATTTCCTTTTAAGGTAGAGCAAATATCCCTTAGGGAAGCTGACATCTTTCTGGCATTGAGTTTTTCATCATTAACATGATCTTCTTTATTGCCTTTTAGATTTTTTTTCCCCACAAAGATCTTCCACAAGTTTGGATACCTTCTGTTTGGTGTTGTTGTGGCTGTTATAGATATTAACTTCAAAAAGTTATTATTTCTATATGAGTGGGGCAAAAAAAAAACCCACTATATACTTTCATATATTGATTTTATATCCAGCTACCCTGTTAAATTTTCTTCACTCTAGTAATTAGTAAATTATTTTCAATTGTCCATATAGACAATCATGTCACCTGCAAAAAATGACTAATTTGTTTCTTCTTTTAAAATTCTTATACCTTCTATTTATTTTTCTTGTATTACCTCACTGATTATGAACTCCAATACAGTAGTGAACTGATATAGTACAAGCTGACATCTTTGTCTTATTCCTGGTTTTAAAGTGTCACATTCATTCTCTCTGACCTCAACACCTCACTTCCCTGGATTGGCTCTTGCTACAGCCACCAGTGACCTCTATATTGCTGCATTTAAAAGACTTTCTTTTTAAGATTTTATTTATTTATTTGACAGACAGAGATCACAAGTAGAGAGGCAGGCAGAGAGAGGGGGAAGCAGGCTCCCTGCTGAGCAGAGAGCCCGATGTGGGGCTCGATCCCAGGACCCTGAGATCATGATCTGACCCGAAGGCAGAGGCTTAACCCACTGAGCCAACCAGGCGCCCCTAAGACATTTTTAAATAGTGGTTTGTTTCACCTCAGTTGCAATGATATCATTGATCACCTCTAATCTTTTTTTTTTTTTTTAGATTTTATTGATTTATGAGAGAGAGAGAGAGAGCATGAGTTGGGGAGGGTTGGGGGGAGAAGTAGACTCCCCACTAAGCAGAGAGCCCAACTTGGGGCTCAATCCTAGGACCCGGGGATTATGACCTGAGCTAAAGGTAGATGCTTAACCAGCTGAGCCACCCAGGTTCCCCTGATCACCTCTATTCTTGAAACATTCTCTTCTTTGAACTCCCCTATACCACATTCTCCTTCTAGAGTCTCTAACCACCTCTTCTCAGGTATTCTTCTCTTCACATCTGTATTTCCTCTAAATGTTGAAGCTCCTCAGGACTCATCCTGAGTCTCCTCCTTCGTTCTACACTCTTCTTAATTGAGGTCATCCATTTCATATGCTATCTGTTTGATGCACACACACACATACATTCACACACAACAACTTGACATTGTGCTTAGATGTCACATAGGCATCTCAAACTTAACTTGTTCAAAAGTAAACTTGTCATTTCCCCTACTCTAATGTAACCCTCCTGCAGTCTCCCATCTCAGTAAATGGTGCCTTTAGCCACTCAGTTACTCAAAAAAGAAAGACAGAAATGTAGGGATCATTTTATTTCCTCCCTTTCTTTCATTCCTCCTCCCACATCCAATCTAATAGCAGGTATTCTTTATTCTAACTCAGAGAGATACCTCAAATTCCTTTTGTTCTCCATGACTTTTCAGTCTAAGTTAACATACTTTCTTGCCCCACTTACAGCAGTAGTCTTCTAACTGGTGTCCTTAAATTTTTTTTTTAATTAATAAATTTTGTTTTTTTTAAACATATAATATATTTTTATCCCCAGGGGTACAGGTCTGTGAATCGCCAGGTTTACACATTTCACAGCACTCACCATAGCACATACCCTCCCCAATGTCCATAACCCCACCCCCCCAACCCCCCTACCCCCATCAACCCTCAGTTTGATTTGTGAGATTAAGAGTCACTTATGGTTTGTCTCCCTCCCAATCCCATGTTTCATTTACTCTTCTACTACCCCCTTAACCCCCCATGTTGCATCTCCTCTCCCTCATATCAAGGAGATCATATGATACTTGTCTTTCTCTGATTGACTTACTTCGCTAAGCATGATACCCTCTAGTTCCATCCACGTCATCGCAAATGGCAAAATTTCATTACTTTTGATGGCTGCATAGTATTCCATAGTGTATATATACCACATCTTCTTTATCCATTCATCTGTTGATGGACATCTAGGTTCTTTCCATAGTTTGACTATTGTAGACATTGCTGCTATAAACATTCGGGTGCATGTGCCCCTTCGGATCACTACGTTTGTATCTTTAGGGTAAATACCCAGCAGTGCAATTGCTGGGTCATAGGGTAGTTCTATTTTCAACATTTTGAGGAACCTCCATGCTGTTTTCCAGAGTGGTTGCACCAGCTTGCATTCCCACCAACAGGGGGAGGATTCTGCTTTCTCCGCATCCTTGCCAGCATCTGTCATTTCCTGACTTGTTAATTTTAGCCATTCTGACTGGTGTGAGATGATATCTCATTGTGGTTTTGATTTGTATTTCCCTGATGCCGAGTGATATGGAGCACTTTTTCATGGGTGTGTTGGCCATCTGGATGTCTTCTTTGCAGAAATGTCTATTCATGTCCTCTGCCCATTTCTTGATTGGATTATTTGTTCTTTGGGTGTTGAGTTTGCTAAGTTCTTTATAGATTTTGGACACTAGCCCTTTATCTGATATGTCATTTGCAAATATCTTCTCCCATTCTGTCAGTTGTCTTTTGGTTTTGTTTACTGTTTCCTTTACTGTGCAAAAGCTTTTGATCTTGATAAAATCCCAATAGTTCATTTTTGCCCTTGCTTCCCTTGCCTTTGGCGATGTTCCTAGGAAGAAGTTGCTGCGGCTGAGGTCGAAGAGGTTTCTGCCTGTGTTCTCCCCAAGGATTTTGATGGATTCCTTTCTCACATTGAGGTCCTTCATCCATTTTGAGTCTATTTTTGTGTGTGGTGTAAGGAAATGATCCAATTTCATTTTTCTGCATGTGGCTGTCCAATTTTCCCAACACCATTTATTGAAGAGGCTGTCTTTTTTCCATTGGACATTCTTCCCTGCTTTGTCGAAGATTAGTTGACCATAGAGTTGTGGGTCTATTTCTGGGCTCTCTATTCTGTTCCATTGATCCACGTGTCTGTTTTTGTGCCAGTACCATGCTGTCTTGATGATGACAGCTTTGTAATAGAGCTTGAAGTCTGGAATTGTGATGCCACCAACGGTGGCTTTCTTTTTCAATATTCCTTTGGCTATTCGAGGTCTTTTCTGGTTCCATATAAATTTTAGGATTATTTGTTCCATTTCGTTGAAAAAAAATGGATGGTACTTTGATAGGAATTGCATTAAATGTGTAGATTGCTTTAGGTAGCATAGACATTTTCACAATATTTATTCTTCCAATCCAGGAGCATGGAACATTTTTCCATTTCTTTGTGTCTTCCTCAATTTCTTTCATGAGTACTTTATAGTTTTCTGTGTATAGATTCTTAGTCTCTTTGGTTAGGTTTATTCCTAGGTATCTTATAGTTTTGGGTGCAATTGTAAATGGGATTGACTCCTTAATTTCTCTTTCTTCTGTCTTGTTGTTGGTGTAGAGAAGTGCAACTGATTTCTGTGCAATGATTTTATATCCTGACACTTTATTGAATTCCTGTACAAGTTCTAGCAGTTTTGGAGTGGAGTCTTTTGGGTTTTCCACATAGAGTATCATATCATCTGTGAAGAGTGATAGTTTGACTTCTTCTTTGCTGATTTGGATGCCTTTAATTTCCTTTTGTTGTCTGATTGCTGAGGCTAGGACTTCTAGTACTATGTTGAATAGAAGTGGTGATAATGGACATCCCTGCCGTGTTCCTGACCTTAGTGGAAAAGCTTTCAGTTTTTCTCCATTGAGAATGATATTTGCAGTGGGTTTTTCATAGATGGCTTTGATAATATTGAGGTATGTGCCCTCTATCCCTACACTTTGAAGAGTTTTGATCAGGAAGGGATGCTGTACTTTGTCAAATGCTTTTGCAGCATCTATTGAGAGTATCATATGGTTCTTGTTCTTTCTTTTATTAATGTGTTGTATCACGTTGATTGATTTGCGGATGTTGAACCAACCTTGCAGCCCTGGAATAAATCCCACTTGGTCGTGGTGAATAATCCTTTTAATGTACTGTTGAATCCTATTGGCTAGTATTTTGGTGAGAATTTTTGCATCTGTGTTCATCAAGGATATTGGTCTGTAGTTCTCTTTTTTGATGGGATCCTTGTCTGGTTTTGGGATCAAGGTGATGCTGGCCTCATAAAATGAGTTTGGAAGTTTTCCTTCCATTTCTATTTTTTGGAACAGTTTCAGGAGAATAGGAATTAGTTCTTCTTTAAATGTTTGGTAGAATTCCCCTGGGAAGCCATCTGGCCCTGGGCTTTTGTTTGTTTGGAGGTTTTGATGATTGTTTCAATCTCCTTACTGGTTATGGGTCTGTTCAGGCTTTCTATTTCTTCCTGGTTCAGTTGTGGTAGTTTATATGTCTCTAGGAACGCATCCATTTCTTCCAGATTGTCAAATTTGTTGGCGTAGAGTTGCTCATAGTATGTTCTTATAATTGTCTGTATTTCTTTGGTGTTAGTTGTGATCTCTCCTCTTTCATTCATGATTTTATTTATTTGGGTCCTTTCTCTTTTCTTTTTGATAAGTCTGGCCAGGGGTTTATCAATCTTACTAATTCTTTCAAAGAACCAGCTCCTAGTTTCGTTGATTTGTTCTATTGTTTTTTTGGTTTCTATTTCATTGATTTCTGCTCTGATCTTTATGCTTTCTCTTCTCCTGCTGGGTTTAGGGTTTCTTTCTTGTTCTTTCTCCAGCTCCTTTAGGTGTAGGGTTAGGTTGTGTACCTGAGACCTTTCTTGTTTCTTGAGAAAGGCTTGTACTGCTATATACTTTCCTCTCAGGACTGCCTTTGTTGTGTCCCACAGATTTTGAACTGTTGTGTTTTCATTATCATTTGTTTCCATGAATTTTTTCAGTTCTTCTTTATCTTCCTGGTTGACCCATTCATTCTTTAGAAGGATGCTGTTTAGTCTCCATGTATTTGGGTTCTTTCCAAATTTCCTCTTGTGATTGAGTTTTAGCTTCAGAGCCTTGTGGTCTGACAATATGCAGGGAATGATCCCAATCTTTTGATACTGGTTGAGACCTGATTTAGGATTGAGGATGTGATCTATTCCGGAGAATGTTCCATGTGCACTAGAGAAGAATGTGTATTCTGTTGCTTTGGGATGAAATGTTCTGAATATATCTGTGATGTCCATCTGGTCCAATGTGTCATTTAAGGCCTTTATTTCCTTGTTGATCTTTTGCTTGGATGATCGGTCCATTTCAGTGAGGGGAGTGTTAAAGTCCCCTACTATTATTGTATTATTGTCGATGTGTTTCTTTGATTTTGTTATTAATTGGTTTATATAGTTGGCTGCTCCCATGTTAGGGGCATAGATATTTACAATTGTTAGATCTTCTTGTTGGACAGATCCTTTGAGTATGATATAGTGTCCTTCCTCATCTCTTATTATAGTCTTTGGCTTAAAATCGAATTGATCTGATATAAGGATTGCCACTCCTGCTTTCTTCTGATGTCCATTAGCATGGTAAATTGTTGTCCACCCCCTCACTTTAAATCTGGAGGTGTCTTCGGGTTTAAAATGAGTTTCTTGTAGGCAACATATAGATGGGTTTTGTTTTTTTATCCATTCTGATACCCTGTGTCTTTTGATTGGGGCATTTAGCCCATTAACATTCAGGGTAACTATTGAGAGATATGAATTTAGTGCCATTGTATTGCCTGTAAGGTGACTGATATTGTATATTGTTTCTGTTCCTTTCTGATCTACTACTTTTAGGCTCTCTCTTTGCTTAGAGGACCCCTTTCAATATTTCCTGTAGAGCTGGTTTGGTGTTTGCAAATTCTTTCAGTTTTTGTTTGTCCTGGAAGCTTTTTATCTCTCCTTCTATTTTCAGTGATAGCCTAGCTGGATATAGTATTCTTGGCTGCATGTTTTTCTCGTTTAGTGCTCTGAATATATCATGCCAGCTCTTTCTGGCCTGCCAGGTCTCTGTGGATAAGTCTGCTGCCAATCTAATGTTTTTACTATTGTATGTTACAGACTTCTTCTCCCGGGCTGCTTTCAGGATTTTCTCTTTGTCACTAAGACTTGTAAGTTTTACTATTAGGTGACGGGGTGTTGACCTATTCTTACTGATGTTGAAGGGGGTTCTTTGAACCTCCTGGATTTTGATGCTTGTTCCCTTTGCCATATTGGGGACATTCTCTCCAATAATTCTCTCCAATATACCTTCTGCTCCCCTCTCTGTTTCCTCTTCTTCTGGAATCCCAATTATTCTAATGTTGTTTCGTCTTATGGTGTCACTTATCTCTCGAATTCTCCCCTCGTGGTCCAGTAGCTGTTTGTCCCTCTTTTGCTCAGCTTCTTTATTGTCTGTCATTTGGTCTTCTATATCGCTAATTCTTTCTTCTGCCTCATTTATCCTAGCAGTGAGAGCCTCCATTTTTGATTGCACCTCATTGATAGCTTTTTTTATTTCAACTTGGCTAGATTTTAGTTCTTTTATTTCTCCAGAAAGGGCTTTTATCTCTCCAGAGAGGGTTTCTCTAATATCTTCCATGCCTTTTACGAGCCCGGCTAGAACCTTGAGAATCATCATTCTGAACTCTAAATCTGACATATTACCAATGTCTGTATTGATTAGGTCCCTAGCCTTTGGTACTACCTCTTGTTCTTTTTTTTGTGGTGAATTTTTCCGCCTTGTCATTTTGTCCAGATAAGAGTATATGAAGGAGCAAGTAAAATACTAAAAGGGTTGCAACAACTTCAGGAAAATATGCTTTAACCAAATCAGAAGAGATCCCAAATCGTGAGGGGGGAGAATGGGGATAAAAAGAGGTTCAGAAAGAAAAAAAAAAATGAAACAATTAAAAGAAGAAAACAAATAAATAAAAAATATAAAAAGAAAAAATATATATATATTAGATAAGCTAGTTAAAAAACGTTATAAAAGAAAAGGGTAAAAGTTAAAAAAATTTAGCAGAAGAAGAGAAAAAATATTGATAAAGAAAAAAAAATTAAATTAACTGCAAGGCTAAAGAATCATGGGGAGAAAACCATGAGTTCCGTGCTTTGCTTTCTCCTCCTCTGGGATTCCGCTGCTCTCCTTGGTATTGAAACTGCACTCCTTGGTAGGTGAACTTGGTCCTGGCTGGATTTCTTGTTGCTCTTCTGGGGGAGGGGCCTGTTGTAGTGATTCTCAAGTGTCTTTGCCCCAGGCGGAGTTGCACCGCCCTTACCAGGGGCCGGGCTGAGTAATCCCCTCGGGTTTGCTTTCAGGAGCTTTTGTTCCCTGAGCGCTTTCCGTAGAGTTCCAGAGGACGGGAATGAAGATGGCGGTCTCCCAGTCTCCGGCCCAGAGAAGCCGAGAGCCCGGGGCCCCACTCCTCAGTGTGCCCTCAGAGAACAGCGCCCAATCACTTCCATCACCCTGCCTCCAGCCGCGCTCCGAGCTGACCGAGCCTGCGACCGATTCAAGGTAACCCCGAGTTTAGAGCTCACTCCTCGGCTCTGTCTCTGTAGCCGGCTTCCCCGTTCTAATACCTGCAAGCTCTGCAACACTCAGATACTCCCGATCCTTCTGTGACCCTGCGGGACCTGTGGCCATGCTGACCCCGCATGGGCTTCACCCTGGTAAGCCTCTGGAGCAATGTCCCTCAGGGGAAGACTTTTAAAAGTCCTGATTTTGTGCTCCGTTGCTCCGCCGCTTGCCGGGAGCCGGCCCCTTTCCCGTGGTCAATCTTCCCTTCACTTTGGATTCACTTCCCCGCCAGTCCTACCTTTCAGAAAGTGGTTGATTTTCTGTTTCCAGAATTGCTGTTCTTCTTCTCTTCAATCTCCTGTTGGATTTGTAGGTGTTTGCAATCTTTAGATAAGCTATCTAGCTGATCTCCCGCAACCTGAAGTAGTCTCAGCCTGCTACTTCTCCGCCATCTTGACTCCTCCCTCTGTCCTTAAACTTTTGTTCTTTCACAATCCCTTTGACAAAGCTGTTAAACTGATATTTTAGAAATATAAACCAGATCATGTTACTCCTTTGTGTCCCTTCATTGACCTCTCCTTATTCACTGTCCTCTAGCCACTTGAACTCTTGTAGTCCTCCGAGAGACCCAGTTTTTCCTTCCTAAGATCTTTGTACTTACAAACTCCAGGAAGGTGGGGATTGTATCTTTCTTGTTCTCAGTTTTATACCCAGGTCCAGGAATGTGTAGATAGTCCAAGAATGTATAAATATTTGCTGTATTAATGAATGATGTTTCCTTTGTTTAGAATGTTCTTCCCTCACTTATTACCTGGTTAAATATTACTTATCATAGGTCTCATGTCACTTTAAACATCACTTTCTCAGAGCAGCCTTCTGAGACCACCCTTCACCTTACCTTTCCTTCTTAGGCACTAGCCCTCACTGGCAACAGGGATAGGTACTGACCCTGGCTGTACCAACTTCATAGTATCCAATTCCCTGAGTTAATGTAAGTCTTCTCCTCAGATTTTCCTGTCTGGAAGTGGTAAGGAAGGCTCTCTTGCTCTTGGGTCAAAGAACTACTTGGCTGTGAATCACACTCTCTGACGTGTGGAGAAGGCTCTTCTGGAGTAGAAGAAAATGAGGCCAAACTCAGAGAGACATGGAGAAGAGGAACAAAGACAGAGAGAGTTCAGATCTGGATCTCATTATCCACCCTTGATGCCTTTTCCAAATCTGGATGGTCAATTCTTCCTTTCTTCTATGAGCTACCCCAATATCTTTTCATCAGTTCTTCCTTTTTGCTTCATCTAATTCAAATTGGGTTTCTGTTATTTGTTATTGAAAGATTTCTGCTGAGTACCCAATGCTTGACCTCCTAAACTAAATTTGGTCCCTTTGTTGTACTCCTTAAAACACACCATACTTTTCTTTCATAACACTTATAAGAATTTATAAGTATGAATTCATTTTATGTTTATTTAATATCTATCTTCCCATAGATGATGGAAGCCATGTTTATTTTGTTCACTACTTTTTATCCTGCACTCAGTGTGGTGCCTTACACATAGCAAGCATTCAATAAAAATTGGTTGAATTAGTGATTAAATAAATGATTCTGTGTTTGACTAGATATGAAGGGGGACAAGACAGGGAGGAGTTTTGGGATAACTCCACATTTTCTGGCTTCATTGAAAGAGCAGAGGATGATATCATTAACTTGTATTGGGAAAATACGAGGAGGAGTCAATGTAAGGGAGGAAGAATATGATTTAAGTTTTGGACATGAGTTTGGGGTACCCATATACTTATGGTATAGTGGAGCTTTCCAGCAAATATGGGATCTATCTGTCTCTGGATTAGAAGAGAGGACAAGTTGGAGATTGGATTTGGAAAGGCTTAGATAATAGAATGCACTGGAAGTTTGGGGGAAAGATGAGATCCTCTAGGTAAGCACAAAATATGGGAGAGATCTGAGGACTGAAGAAAGGGCCCTAAATAACAACACTTCAGTCTAGAACCAGAGCTGCCCAGTAGTCCTCAGAGTCCTCTTAACTCCTGACTTTTAGCTGGGCCACAGGAGCCACTGAATAAGAAGTTGAGTCCTAGGTTTTGGAGAGTCTCTGGGAAAAAGGAGGTGTCAGGCTGAGTACAGACTCCTTGACCTCTTTGGTCATCCTCCACATGGTTTCTCTCTGCTCAGAATTGTGCATCCTCCACCCAAGACTCTTAAGACATCTGACATGTGCCAGGAACTTTTAAAACTTTTAAATGTGATCTCATTTAAACTTTAACTTTCTGAGGTATAAATTAGTATATCTATTTTACAGAAGAAGGCTCAGGGGTTAAGAAGGTAAAAATAACTTGCCCTGGATCTGACACTTGGGACATGCTCAGGCCAGAACTCTAGTGCCATGATCTTCCCACATTCTGGCTTCCTCTTCATCACAGATTTTTGTCATAGGAGGAGGGAGAGCAGATCTGTCACACAAAAGTTGTGAGAACAAAAGGTCCAGAGGGCAAAGTCAGCAGCCTGAACATTAACCAATTTCCAACTCTTGCCAAACCCACTTCTCAGAGGAGAGTGAGGTCAAGGTCTACAATCCCATTTCATGCTAGACTCTCTTCCTTTGGTGCTACCAGTTGATCTATGTGGTAATTCCCAGTGGCTCTTGCTTCAGGACTGGTCCTATAGCTTTCCAGGCTTTTCTCTGCTCACTGACAGAGCAGCAGCTCAAAGAGTCTCTTTGGTTTCCCCTGGAAGGTCTTGGTAAATGGAGACCCAGCACTCTGAGTTCACCTGCACTTGGGATTTTTTTCTTAATTCTGGAAGTAGAATCATTCATTTGTAAAAGTAAAGCTTCTGGAAATATAAAAGGAACAGACAAGAAGAAGAAGAAGAAAAAGGAGGAGGAGGAGAAAATACATCCCACCACATCCTCTTAAAAGAAAAAAAAAACATGTTTTTAGGAAAAATGACCATGACTTCATGCCTTTTAGATATCATGGCTGATCTAAAGCCATCTTATTAATTTAGAGTCACAAAATGTATTATAATGTAGTTTGCTCCCAAAATTATCACATCTGGTATATTTAGTGACAAGCAGGCCTGAGGAAAAATGGAAAATTACAGGAGAGAAAATGGGGTGTTCATATTTCTCCTTGAGTTTCTAGGAAAACAAAAGCCATTCCCAGAACAAAAAAATTCCCCTCAGATTTTATTATGACCCAACTCTGACTATGATACAGAAAATTATACTCACAAAAGCCATGTCTCCTGGTCAATACCTACTATATATTTCCAGGTAAACAGGGATTGTTAGCTACAGTACTTTGAAGTTTACTCAAATATACAGAATCCTGATGCCACTCCTGCTTCAAATAAAAATCTACTGGGGTTGGTGGGGCCACAGGTGATGAGATGCCATCTGTAGGCAAGAAAGAGGTTAGATTTGTACATCAGATGGTTTGCTCTCAAGACAGGAATAAAGGTCCTTACTCTAGATGGCATGAAAACATGGTCAACATGTTTTGAGAGGAACAGATCCAGCCCAGCAGCAGCAACTGACTGAGGCTAGACGTTAACTGACTTATGCAAATGGTTTTTCTCTCAGTAATCACTGCCTAATAAGGATTGGAGGAGGGTCCACAGAATCCAAGTGACTGGGAGCCTTGAGCAGAGGGACCAGAAGAGCAGTCCTTGTCCCGTTTCTTCCTAGGGACCAAGACTCACCAGATCAACGGGGGCCTCACTGTCTGTAATAGCCACACTCAGGCTTCTTCCAGAAATGAAGAAGGGAGTGAGTCCTGGGCTAGAGTCATAATCTATGTTTCCAGCTAAAGCACACATACAGATAAAGAAAATAAGCAGAAGCGAAGATAAATGTTTGAGCCCAGATGTCAATTTTTGGAAGCTTTTCATGGTCTTATCAGCCATAGCTCTGAAAAGCCAGGTCTGAAATTTTCCTTTCTGAAGCAACAGGTGTTTGACTTCTGTTCAGAAATGGCAACTGTTTGGCTTGGGCAAACAGAGTTTGCACTAAAAGGACTAATAGCACTCTCTTTACTTTCCTTAATCAGTCCTTTTGTAATTTAACTTCATAGCCATGAGGGAATTTTCCATTTAGTTACAAATAACGCTTCCTATCTTCTGGACTGCTTATTTCTAAAACAGGTGGGTCTTGTTCTATGAAGGTCAATATATGAAAACCCATGCTCACAGTACAGATAATCTGAACTACATAAAAATTCTTAACATTTAAAATAGGTGGTCCTTTGTACAGTGCATAGTTTGTTTATAAACCCTTAAACCCATTATCTGCTTAGCCAGCATTTTTTAGCTATTGCCAAGTTAAGAGTAATCAGAAATGAAAATAAAATATATTTAAAACCAATGCAGAAATAAGTAGCCTCGTAGTATTAGGCAGCAGGGCTTGGTAGTTAAAAGAAATGGCTCTGGAGTCAAGCAACCTCCGTTGGAAACCCTGCTTTGCTTCTTACAAGTTGTATGACTTTGGGCATGTTAATTCATCTTCCCAGGCCTCAGTTTCCTCATCTATGAATACTAGGAATACTAATAATAGTTCCCCCATAGGATTGTTGTGAAGGTAAAATAAGGTAGTGTGTGTATATATATATGTGTATATATATGTGTATACACACACACACACACACACACACACAGCTTAGCATAGTAAATACATAATAAACATTAGCTGTAATATTACTTCTAGTAGGCAAGTCATTTTATCCTTAAGGGCCTACATTTCTCATTAATGAAATGAGAAAGTTGACTTCTAAAGTCTTTCTGTTAGTTACCAATTCTCCAGCTCATGTAGAAAATTAAAAAGAGAGAGAGAGAGAGAGAGAAGGCAGGAAGGGGAGGGGAAGGAATGATCCAAGATAGCAGCCTGTGAAGATCATGAACTCACCTCCTTCAGAGATACACCAAATCTGCAGCTACATATGGATAGTTTCCCTCTGAAAAAGATTTGAAAACTAGATGAACTTCTCTCCATAACAAAGGGTAAAAGAACCATATCAAGATGGGAGGAAAGGCAGAGACACATTCTTGCAAAAAAACAACAAACAAACAAACAAACAAAAAACACTTCACCAGAGAGATGCTTCTCCCAGAGGAGCAAAGGGCTGGAGCCCATATTAGACACTCTGGCCCCTGAGAAATGCATCAAAGAGACATGCCCCCAGAATGTGTGGCTTGGAAAACCAATGGGAGTGATGTCCAGGGGTTGCAATGTACTATAGGAAAGTGATATTCCCTTCTTGGAGGCCTCTAATATGGTCTTATTCTTGAGACCAAGTGAAAAACAGCACTTTGAAAGTCACCTAGACTATACGTGAGGGGACTTCATTTGCTGGCCTGGGAACATCAGCTGGAGGGGCAGGGGGTGGTCGAGATGCTCCCTGGACATGGAGGCACCAGCAGATGCTGTTGTGCGCTCTCCATATAGCTGCTAGCACAGACAAGCAAGCTTGGATATGACACCCTCCCACTGCATTGCTGTGATATATGGGGGTGAATGGTCATGGCACTTGCTGAGGGCAGGAAACATGGCCAGTTGCAACACTCTCTATGCCCCGTAAAAAGGGCTAGCAAGCACAAGTATTTGTGACATTTTCCCACTCCCAGCCTAAAGCGAAAGGGTGCACACAGACAAGGGACTCTCCAGCTGCACTGCTGAAGCCCACAGACTTAGACAGTGAAGACATTTTCCTGCTGCCTTTCTGAAGATGGTGAGCGAGCCCACTCCCAACACTTTCTAGTCGCCTTACAAAGCTAACCGGCATGAGAAATTTACACAGGAGACACCCTTGATTACTTGGCCTTGGTGGACAAAAGAACTGGTGCTCCAGATCTCCACAGAACTGTAGCAATTAGAAAGACAGTTCTTGGCAGTCCACCACCCTCGGGCACTGCACAGATGCAGACCAAAACACGACCTGATCTTCCTGTGAAAAAGTCCTATTTACTTATCCTGGAGCTTCAGCCTGAGAGACAGCCTCTAGGTTTCCCACACATATGGAGGTTAAAAGGTGCACTCAGAGAGTGTAAGCAGTGTGCACACCCTTGGCCTTTCTACAGCTTGACAAAACTTCCCAGAAAGGAGCTTATATGCTCATCCTGAGCCCCAGGGGACATCAGATCTTCTGGTCTAGAGGCCAGCAAAGGTCATAATTGTGACACCATGGAACACTATATATTTGCATACTTTAAGAGCTGCTGCCCAAGGGTCTTGCTTCTGATCAGCCAGAAACTAGATTCCAAATGAGATTTCTTTCCTTGAATCACTGACAAAACTTGGCACACCCTCAACAATGAGGGAATATCAAGAATAAATCAGCCAGTTAGACAATCACAAAGCTTTGACAGACAACAAAGAACTTGGACAAGATTGAGTGAGAAGGATCATCACCTGAACAAGGTCACTTCTTCAAAACTGAGAGAGGTAGCTGTTTCACCTAATACATAAAAACAAACACAGAGGGTTTACAAAATGAGGAAACAGAGAAATATGTTCCAAACAAAAGAACAAGATAAAACCCTAGAAAAAGACCTAAATAATATGAATATAAGTAATCTACCTGATAAAGAATTTGAATAAAGAATTCAAAGTAATGGTCATAAAGATACTCACCAAACTCAGAAAAAGAATAGGTAAACAGAGTGAGAATCTCAACAAAAAGATAGAAAACATAAGCAAGTACCAAATAGAAGTCATAGTGCTAAAAAACACAATAACCAAACTGAAAAATACTCCAGAGGGGTTCAATTGTAGATTGGATTAAGTAGAAGAGTGGACTAGCAAGCTTGAAGATAAAGCAATGGGACTCAACCAGACAGAGAAGCAAAAAGAAAAGGGAAGTTTAAAAAATTAAGAAAACTTGAGGGGCACCTGGGTGGCTCAGATGATTAAGTGTCTGCCTTTGGCTCAGGTCATGGTCCTAGGGTCCTGGGATCGAACCCTGCATTGGGCTCCCTGACAGCAGGGAGTCTGCTTCTCCCGCTTCCTTTGCCTCTTCCCCTGCTCATACTCTCTCTCTCTCTCTCTCAAATAAATAAACAAAATCTTTTTTAAAAAATAAAAATATTAAGATAACTTGAGAGACTTCTATATTACATCAAGCAGAATAACATTTGTAATATAGAGATCCCAAGGGGAGAAGAGAAAAAGAAGGGGCAGTAAATTAGATAGGGGACACATAAAATAAAAAGATGTAAAAAGTGACATCAAAAATATAAAATGGGGAGGGATAAAATGTAGTTTTGGATAGTGTCCAGGTTTAAGTTGCTATCAACTTAAAATAGACTATTATATACATAGAATGATATATGTGAATGTCACAGTAACCAAAAAGCAAAACTTATAGTAAATACACAAAAGAAAATCAGAAAGATATCTAAACACAACAGTAAAGAAAGTCATCACACCATAAGGAAAGAGAGAAAGAGAAAAAGAAATAAACAACGAACTACAAAAACAGCCAAAAAACAACTGACAAAATGGCAATGAGTATGTACCTATCAATAATTACTTTTAAAAATAAATGGGCTAAATTCTCCAATCAAAAAACATGGAGTGGCTGAATGTATAAAAACAAAACAAAACACGACTCTTCTATATACTGCCTACAAGAGGCTCACTTCAGAAGTAAGGACACACACAGACTAAAAGTTAAGAGATGGAAAAAGATATTCTATGCAAATAGAAATGGAAGAAAAAGCTGGATTTATCAGACAAAATAAGCTTTAAAATAAAAACTGTAATGAAAGACAGAGAGGGACATTACATAATGATAAAGGAGTCAATTCAGCAAGATATAACACTTATAAATATATATATATACCAACATAGTTGTACCAAAATATATAAAGCAAAAATTAACAGACCTAATGAGACAAAATTACAGCAATAAAATAATAAATAGGGACTGTCAACATTCCATTTACATATGGATAGATCATCCAAACAGAAAATCAATCAGGAACATCGATCTTACATGACACATTAGAACAGATGGACTTAATATGTATATATAGAACATTCCATCCAACATCAGCAGAATGCACTTCTCAAGGGCATATGTAACATTCTCCAGGATAAATTATACGTCAGGCCATTAGACAAGTCTCAATAAATTCAAGAAGGTTGACATCGTATCAAGCATCTTTTCTGATGACAAGGGTATACAACTAGAAATCAAGTACAGGAAGAAAAGTAGAAAAATTACAAACATGAAATTAAACAACATGTTACTGAACAACTACTGGGTCAGAGAAGAAATATAAGATGAAACTTAAAAATACCTACAGGCCAATGAAAATAGGAAAACAATATATCAAAACCTATGAGATGCTGCCAAAGCAGTTCTAAGAGGGAAGCTCATAGCAATACAGGGTTACCTTAAGAAACAAGAGAAATATCAAATAAAAAATTTAACTTTATACTTAATGGGACTAGAAAACAAAAAAAGAGAACAAAGTCCAAATTTAGAAGGAAGGAAATAATAAAGATCAGAGTGGAAATAAATGAAATAGAGACTAAAATGACAATAGAAAAGATCAGTGGAACTAAGAACTGGTTCTCTGAAAACATAAACAAAATTAACAGATTTAACAAAGAGGGGGGCTCAAGTAAGTAAAATCAGAAATTAAAGAAAGGTTACAACTGATACCACAGAAATACGAGGATCATAAGAGACTACTATGAACAATTATATGACAACAAATTTGACGACCTGGAAAAAATGGATAAATTCCTAGAAATTTACAGTCTTCTAATACAGAACCATAAAGAAATAGAAAATACAAATAGACCTACCGAGATTGACTCAGTAATCAAAACCTCCCCCCGCCCAAAAAAGTCCAGGAACAGATAGCTTCACTGGTGAATTCTATCAAACATTCAAAGCTTTAATACCTATTCTTTTCAAACTCTTCCAAAAAATTGAAGAGGAGGGAAAACTTCCAAACTCATTTTACAAGGCAAGCATCACCCTAATACCAAAACCAGACAAGGACACCACAAGAAAGAAAATTACAAACCAAATACCCTGATAAACATAGATGCAAAACTTCTCAACAAAATATTAGCAAACTGAATTCAACAGTATATTAAAAGGTTCATACAACATGATCAGATATGATTTATATCAGGGATACAAGAATGGTTCAACATTTGCAAATCAATCAATGTAAGATGACACATCAATGAAATAAAGGATTAAAATAATGAAATCATCTCAGTAGATGCAGAAATAGCATTTGACAAAATTTAACATCAACTTATGATATAAACTCTCAACAAAGTGTTTATAGAAGGAATATACTCCAACATAATAAGGGCCATATATGAAAAACCCATAGGTGCTATCATACTCAATGATTAAAACTTGAAAGCTTTTCTCTAAGATCAAGAACAAAACAAGAATGCCTATTATCCCCACTTTTATTCAACAGGGTATTAGAAGTCCTAGCCAAAGCAATCAGGAAAGAGAAAGAAATAAAAGGCATGAACATTTGAAAGGAAGAAATAATGCTGTCACTATATGACTATATATATATAGAAAATAATACATCACTATATGACTATATATATAGAAAATCCTAAATACTCTACCAAAAAATTAGAATAAATAAACTCAGTGAAGTTTCAGGATATAAAGTTAATATACAAAAATCTGTTGTGTGTCTATACACTAATAATAAAAATTTAGAAGGAAAAACCAAGAAAATAATCATATTTACAATTATGTATAAGAGAATAAGATACTTAAGAATAAATTTAACCAAGGAGTTGAAAGACCTATAAACTGAAAACCATAACATATTGGTGAAAAAAATTAAAGAAGACACAAATAAATGGAAAGATATTCCATGTTCATGGACTGTTAAAATGTTCATAGTACTCAAAGCAATATACATATTCAATGCAAAAATGCCAATGGCATTTTTCACAGAACTAGAACAAATAATTCCAACTTCTTCACAAAAGACTCTAAATAGCCAAAACAATCTTGAGGAAGAAGAACAAAGTTGGAGGTAAAAGGTTCCCTGGTTTCAAACTATTCTACAAAGCTATAGTATATAGTACCAGAACAGTATGGTATTGGCATAAAGACACGCAAAGCAATGCAGAACTGTCTAGAATTAAACAGACACATATAGGGTCAATTACTTTATGTGAAAGGAGGCAAGAATATACAATGGGGAAAGAACATTTATCTCCTCCATAAATGGTGTTGGGAAAACTGGACAGCCATATGCATAGGAATGAAACTAGATCACTATCTCACACCATACCCAAAAATTAACTTGGGGTGCCTTGGTGGCTCGGTCAGTTGAGCATTCAACTCTTGGTTTTGGCTCAGGTCTTGATCTTATGGGTCATGAAATTTAGCCCCATGTCAGGCTCTGTGCTCTGTGGCAGTCTGTTTGAAGATTCTCTCCCCTCTGACCCTCTCCCCACTTGTGCATTCTCTCTCTCTCTTTCTCTCTAAAATAAATTAATAGATCTTTAAAAAATTAACTCAAAATGGATTAAAGACTTGAATCTAAGACCTGAAACCATAACACTTTTAGGAGAAAACAACAGTGGTAAGTTTATTGACATTGGTCTTAGTGATGTTTTTTGGATCTGATTCCAAAGACAAGGGCAACAAAAACAAAAATAAATTATTGGGACCAACTAAAATCAGAAAAACAAGAAACAACAACTGTTGGCGAGGATGTGGAGAAAAGAGAACGCTGGTGGAAATGTAAATTAATGTAATCCTAACAGAAAACAGTAGAAGTTTCCTCAAAAAAAAAAATTAAAGCTAGAGTTACCATATGATCTAGGAGTTCCACTACTAGGTATCTGTCTGAAGAAAACAAAAACATGAATTTAAAAAATATATATGCATCCCTATGTTCATTGCAGCATTATTTGTAATAGCCAAGATGTGGAAACAACCTAAGTGTTTATCAATGAATGAATGGATAAATATATATATATATATATATATATTTCATTTAATAGTGTATATGTATATATGTAATATTTTAAAATATTACATAGCGTATATGTAATATTTTATTATTCAGAATATATTATGATGGAATATTATTTAGTCATAAAAAGAATGAAATCTTGCATTTGTGAAGACATGGATGGACCTTGAGGGTATTAGGCTAAGTAAAATAAGTCAGATAAGGAAAGACAAATACCACAAGATTTCACTTGTATGTGTAATCTAAAAAATAAAACAAAATCCAGATTCACAAATACAAAGAACAGATTGGTGGTTGCTGGGCAGGGGGGTGGAGATGGTGGGAGTGGGCACAAAATGGGTGAAGAGGATTAATAACTACAAACTTTCAGTTATAAAATAAATGTCATGAGTATGCAACATAGAGCATGGGGAATATAGTCAATAATGTTGTATTAACTCTGTAAGATGACAGATGGTAACTAGACTTATTGTGGTGATCAGTTATAGTGTATACATGTCAAGTCACTATAGAATTGAATGTCAATTATACCTCAATAAAATAAATACATGGGTGCATAGATGGATGAGAAAGAAGGAGGAGGGGAAGGAAGAAGAGGAGGAGGAGAAGGAGAAGAAGAAAAAGAGGAAAGAGAAGAAGCAGCAACAATGGAGTAGGAAGAAGAGAAAGAAGAGGAAAAAGGGAGGGCAGGACTATGTGGATACAAAAATGTCACTCTCCAAGAAAATCTTCTGAAAAGTAGCAATGTATTAGGAGGTTATATACACAGGGACAGAGACTTTATTTGGTAATAAATGGAGAAACAAGAGAGATATTGTTGGGCTATATTACTACATATTTGCTGAGCCAGAAGATGGACATCAATGATATTTTCCTAATCTACATTCAAAAACCAGTTCAGAATCTAAGATATTAAACATTATTGGGGGTATGTGCTCTAAACTCTGCTAGATATCTTATTCTTCTAAAGGAGAGCATCTGGTAAGTTTGTAATCTGCTTCACTGGCATTTGTGTTATATAGAGTGTGAATGTATTAGGAAATTAAGGTATTAAGGTATTAATTTATTCTAGGTATTAAGGTATTAATTTATTATTATTAATTATAAATTAATACCTTAATTTATTAAGGTATTAATTTAAGGTATTAAATTAAGGTATTAAGTTATTCTAGGCATTATGGGGTATGTAGTACCAGGTTCAAATTATATACTGGGAAGACAGAAATTTCTTTTAAACCTTTTGTTCTATAGGCACCCACAAGGTCATAGGGTATAGTTTATGGAGATGACATCAAGTGCACATTTCCAATATAGTTTGAATAATGTTAAGACAGAAGTGTGAACAGGCTACACAGGAAACTTGTGAGAGGCACTTAGCTAGACTCGGAAGGGTCAGAGAAAACTCTGACTAGGTAGTTTTCTAGTTGACCTGAGTTTCAAAGAAAATAGAGAAGCACAGGTAGGAAGGACAGGTAAGAAGGAGGTTCTACTCTGAAAAAATAAATGTCTGAAAGATATCATAGTGGAAACTTGGAAAAATTTAGCTTTTCTATGAAATGGAATTTGAATTATAGCATAAAGGGAGATGAGAGCTAGAGAGGTAGAGAGAGGGCCAGGTCATAAGGGGACTTGTATAAGGAGAGCCTTGCATAAGGTTTTGTAAATTATTTTGGGTGTTATCATGCAAGTAATGGACATTACAGAAAGTTTGAATTGAAGTAACAACGTGGTCTAAATTATATTTTAGGTCTATAGCACTGTGCAGAATGGATTTTATAGAAGCAAAGCTGAAAACAGAACGGTAGCAGAAATCTAAAAGTGATGAGAAAGAAACTAGGGAGTGGCAAGAGAATGGAGAAGAGGGAGTGGATTTGAGTGATCCTGGGAGGTAGAAATGACATGATTTTGCTAAGAAGATCAACAAAAGGACTTGATGCTAATGTTTATGATAACAAAAAGGATAATGTTGGTAATTGAAGACAAAAGAGTAGATGAAGTGGTCCAGGGAGAGTAGGTGGGGTAAGATGAAAAGATAGAGGACTGACTGAATTGCAAACCAAGAAGGGAGTGAAGAAGAAGCCAAAGAAGCAAGAAGCAAACCAGGAGAGAAAGTTGTCTTGAAATATCAAGAAAGGCAAGGGTTTCAGGTGGGAAGCTAACAGTGTCTAAGTATTGGACTTAGCAAGAAAAAGACGGTCAAGAGTAGTGTCAGTGGTGTGGTGGAAACATAAGCCAGATTGCCGTGGACTGAGGTGAGGAAGTAGAAACAATAGAAACAGAGGAAATAAAGAGAGAATATACCATATTCTATCGGGAGGCTTGACTCTAAAGGAAAGGACAGATTTAAAGAGATGCCAATTTAAGGGGGAAATTTTTAAAAAGACACTGAGAGACTGAGAAAATTTATATAGGGAAGAGAGGAACCCTCTACAGGGAGAGACTGAAGATAGAGGCTGGATGGAAGGGAGTCCTCTCTGGCAACGGTCATGCTGCCCCTCAAAGGAGTGAGCTCCCTGTCACTATTAGAGCACACTCACTGTCAGGACTGCTAGAGGAAGGGTTCTTCCTTTCATCAGCCTAGCTGAACCCAATGACACCTTCTAACTCTTAGATTCTTCAACATGATGGTAATTTATCAATCTTTTCGTATTTGTATAGCTATACACTGACTGAGGTAGGATATTCACATAGACTAAAGCTACATCGCAGATCAAATCACCCAAGTCTGCAGTAGGGACCATTGACTACTTGGCCATCCCAGCTCTCTCTGATTCAGAGATCACAGTGAATTCAGGGTAGAGGTGACTGTCAGGCTAACCATTTCCTTAGCCACCTCCCCATGTCCAACTTGGGAATATTTGGTTTCGAAGTCTACCTGCCATTTTAATTCAACTCTACACAATTCAATTAATCATAGATCCACTGAGTGTGTGCAAAAGTTGTTTGCAAATGTTGTATGATGAGAGGAGCACACTTTCTGCCTGCAGGAAATGCAGTCTTTCCACAGTCATTCATCTTTTCTGTGAACTGGAAATAAACAGAAGAGAAATGAACATAACAACCAGGGTAATGGTTTTCAAACCATGTCTACAGGACCCTCAGAGTCTAAGGAGGTGCTCTCTGACCACAGAAGTGGGAGAAGG
The DNA here is from genome assembly GCF_010015895.1 of Lontra canadensis. Lineage (NCBI taxonomy): Eukaryota > Metazoa > Chordata > Mammalia > Carnivora > Mustelidae > Lontra > Lontra canadensis. Next base: position 2,664,335 of record NW_022631069.1, on the reverse strand, counting down.
TAGGCGAGGCTCCAGGCCTTCCCATCCCAGCTTCAACTCAAGTAGTTCTACTTTCATTTGTTTTAATATATCTCGGTAGTCATAGGAATTTGAACCAAGAGTTCCAAGCTTAAGCCACATCAAAGTAATGCTTGATCATCACAATTAAGAAAGGTGTATTGCTTAATACTAAGAATTACCAAAAAAAGCAGATCAAAAGCATCAGTAAAGGGGTTAATCTGGTCTTCCCAAGCCTGTTCATGGAGTAATTAATCAGAAAAGCAGATACATAGCAGCAGGCTTTATCACAGTCCCATGCTGGGCTCTGGGGAGACAGAGATGAAGAAAACCTGGTCTCTATACCCTCAAGGACTTCATAATCCAGTAAGGAGACAGGCAGGGGAATGGTCACTCTGGGTGGAACATGGCTTGGTCAAGGTGCAGATTAAGGACAGTGAGGAGACAAAAGTAACAACAATGAATGCCATCTGAGAAGTAAGGGAGAGAGGATTTTCCAGGGAAAGCTTCTTAAGAGACCTGTTTCAGCTGAGTCAAATGTGTGAGAGTTTGCCCGGAAAAGGAGGAGAAAGGGTGTACACCTATCCCTGTGGGAAGCTCCAAGAGCAGGCAGGAGAAGGGCGGGAGAAGATGGCCAAACGCTGGTCATCAGTACATGTGGGGGGACAAGCTGAATGAGTGATCTTGGCAGCTAGTCCCTCAGGCTGCACCTGGGCCTCTCAGAGGCCCTAAATGTTTCAGAGCACTTCCTGTCAGTCAGGGGTTCCCCTCTGTGTCCTTCCAAGTACTGCCACCTAGTGGCCATGCTCAAAGCCGAGCATTCCCTGGAGAGTCCTGATAGATGCAGACAAGGAATCATCTCAGTCTTCCCACTGATTTTAGAGTGGAACAAACAGTGGGCTGGTGAGAGTGACAAGCGACTTCTCTGGGAACACAGAGTTTGTGAGAGCTGAGACTGGAATGGAATCTAGCTCTGTGACTTCAGGAAGGTTAGGTGGGATCTAGTTCACCCCCTGTCACCCTCTGGCTCTGGCAGGCTTGTACTGAAAGTTGAGTGAGACTCAACTTGCTAGCTGCCTCTGGACTGTGCTTAAAATCCTCATCCAGGCTTTGGTGTGGTGGGGACAGTTAAAGAGAGAAGGAATGTGGGAATACATGGTAGAGCTGGAGAGAAAGGAAGGGGATGTATTCTCCCCACTGCACACCCCACCACCACCAGTGTAGCTTTCAAACCTGTTTCTTAGCAATGAGAAAAAGTGGTTAGTGAGTTGTAGGGATGGACAGAGGCTGTACACATCAGGCATTGGGAGTCACTATGTTAAAGAGAGAAGGAGAGGGGACTCTTCAGCCATATCCTTTCTGAAGAATGGATGGGGGCAGGGGAACCCCATGGCCACAGGCAAAGAATAGCCAGGGACAGGGCTCAAGGCCTCTGAAAACACCTGTCAGCTGCTGAATGTTCAAAAAAAAAAAAAAAAAAGGGAGGGGATTCAAATAGAATTCTCTGTTCAAGCCAACCATTTACATGCAACATGTTTCAGAAACCCATCTGGGGTTACAGAATTCACTGTGGTTTCAATCTGTTCCAATGCAAAGCCATATACTCAACTATCCTGATTGAAATTCATATGCCACTGTGTGTAGGGCTGGACATACTCTGTGGTGCTTGCAATTTACTATATGTTTTGCAAATATATCTTTCCAAATACATATATTTAATGTTTGAAGTTTAAATAAATTTTAAATTAAAAACCATAATTCTTAAAACTGTATTTAGAGTCAAAACTCTTTTATTACAAAAATCATAAAGAGTATTTTTGCATAAGACAGACATATTTCTAGGTTAACAAGAACAGATGTGAATTTGCTTTGATTGTTTATACCTAGTAGCTAATGCATAATGGATTTTTACAATAAAAATCATAGAAATAATAAGACTAATATGATTGACATGGGCAAAAAATAACAAGAACTGGATGGTAAAAGGGGGAGGGAGAAGAAAATCTGCATATTAAACAACAACAACTTTGGGCAGAGGATTACGAAGTGGAGCCTAAGCTTTGGTCTCCATATCCTGTCAGACTGAGAAAAAAGAATTGTTACAGTTGAGCCCTGAATGAGACCTTTCCTACATTACTGCACTACTATTAGGTAAGTATCTTGATCATTTCGTAGAGGAGGAAAGTAAGGCTCACAGGGTTTATCTGACCTTCCTGAGGCCATTCAGCTATCATGTGATGGTGTCACCCTATGAAATAAATGGTGGAGTTTTCTCATTGGCATGCTATCTCCAAAACCCTGAGCTGTCTCTACACCCTCTTAACTTTTTCTGCAAGCGTCCCCAGCATGAAGTCTGACAGCACAAAGAAAGCTTTCTGGCTGGGAGTAGGAAGAGCTAGGCTTGCTGATAGTTCAAGGGAGAGCCTTGGCCAAGGTGGCCTCACAGAGGAACTCCCCTCCCCACTCCCAAACAGAAAATTCCTTGAGTTGTTTCTGAATGTCCCATACTTGAGGCTGGGCTGCAGGTCCAGGGATCAAAGCCCTGGCACCTCATCTTGTACCCATCAAACTGAATTCACAGAGGGAGGGAAAGAGGGAGGAGAGGATGGGTGCTGCTTCTGATTAGTTTATGTCTTCTGCCAAAGTGAGATGTCCTCTCCCTGTGGACAATTAAATGGTTCTCATGGACCTGCCATCTGGGCTCAGCAGAGTGTGGAATGGCTTCTCTCTCTCTCTCTTTTTTTCTCTCTCTCTCCACCCTACTCCACCCTGGTTTGGGGAGCAGGACAGTGAGATTCAGGAAATGTAGCCCTTTCTCTGCTTCCCTACCCTTCCTCCTTTCCTGGCATAGCTGCTGCTAACCCGATCCTCCAGCCCTTCTCTCTCAGTTGAGGAAGCCAGTCCAGGAGCACACCCTCTTGATGGCCCTGAATAGAGCCAGGGAGCCACCCTTGTCACTGTGCTGGACCTTGGGAAAGGGACTAGTGGCCCCAAAGATGGAAGCAGCATCAAATTTGCCAAACACTCCCAGAAAGGTTCTTGAAGAAGCAAAGCCCTGACTCAGTCACAATTTTCAGAACAAACTCATGGCTTGCTATTGCTGTTATTGTTGGTTTGTTTTGAGGTGGACTGACATGTGAGTTGTGGTAGAGGCCAGCAATGGGAGGGCCAATAGAGCCAAGTTCAGACAAAATCACTGAGTGGGGAAGGGATGTCTGATTTTTATGTCCTGGCTTCTCAGGCCTCATCTTCCCTACCCACAGCCTTCAGATCCATCTGCTAACAAGCATGCACTTTGTCTACCTCCTGTGTTCCAGGCACTATGCTGGGCCCAAGCCCTGACCTAATCTGTATCATGGCAGGGGAGAAGAGATAGCCAGGTAAACAGGCAAGTGAGAGACCTGTTAGATTTATAGAAGGTTTGATAAAATCGCAGAGGGTAAGTGTGAGATGCACCTTGGAGTCAAATTTTGAAGACTGTCCAGCTCAGAAGGAAAGAAAGTAAAGTGTCGGAAAACAAAATAACTAGCAACTGTACTAAGCTTTTGTTTTGTACAATCTTTCCTCCTAAATAACCTCACTTGATCCCTAAAACAACCCTTTTAGCTTGAGAAGGAAGGTGTTATAGTCCTGGCTCACAGCAGATACTTCATAAAAGTTTTTCCTGTTGGAGACAAGGAAACCAAGTATCCAGAGAAGGTAATCTTTGTCAAGGTCACAGAGCAGGAAGCAGGGAGCCAGGGCTCAAACCTAGGTCTCTGACTCCAAATCCTGAGTGTTTCAGTGGTTTTCAGTACAAACTCCACACACTGAGGGAGTCTTCCTGATGGTACATGAGTTCTCTATGAGGATTTTCAAGTGTGTTTATTTTGTTGATTATTTAACCAATTAATATAGGCATATCCTGGGTCATCGTGATGGCGCCTCATGTCCAAGTACACACAGAGTTTTGCTGCCCACATCTTTGTCTATGTTTACACACAGATCAGAGGCATCAGAGAGCCACCTCAAATTGCTATCTAAAAAAGAGTAGATTTAATGTATAAATGAAACCTTGTCACCACTGAAAGCTGAGCGCACATCATAACAACCAAGTTTCCACAGGAGCCTAAAAAGAAAAAAAAAAAGAGTAGAAATATATAGTAATAAAGTAATAAAGGCTTAGTAACAAAGGCATACTGAATGCAAAAAAAAAAAAAAAAAAAGCTGACTCCATAGCAGTAACTAACATATTTATGTTGCCAGTCACACTTTAATTTTTTCAAAACAACGTTATTAGTCACATTAAATTAACCCAAACTGGCTTAAACAATAAAGGGAAATTTTTTTTGGTTCACATGACTAAAAATTCTCAAGGCATTATGCCTTCAGGATCAATTTGATCAAGGCTCCAACTCCACTTCTCTGTATTACTCTTGGCCCTGCTCTCTTCCATGTGTCTGTTTTGACCACAGGCTAATTGTAAGTTATTCACTAGCAGCAACTGGACCATTTGCTTCTTTATTCACATGCGGGGGGAAGAGAAAGCACCTCTTGACAAACAGAAGGAAAATCCCGAGTTTTGCTCATTAATTGGACTTATCCTCGAACCTTGAACCAACCTCTATAGCCAAAAAAATGCAAGGATATGTTTGGTTTAGGCCTTTTAGAGCAAGAGGGACGGGTTGACGCTGATTGACTTATACTAAGCAGAGTCCACTGTGACATAGGAGACTGCAATCCCCTGGAAAAGAGGACAAAGGATACTGAAGAGGTAACTACATTGTCCACTATATGGGGTTAGAACATTATAGGAAGAAAAGTGCCATGGACAAAACCCATAAGAAAAGAAGTTATTAGCAGGTTAGAGAAATTAAATAAAATCTATGTGTCTGGATCTGTGTATGAGAAGAGGTTGGAGAGGAATTTCCTCAAGCCAGGGCATTCTAAACCATAGTAAGAAATTGGGAAAAATTTTTTTCTTCTAAGTGCAGTGGGAAGCCATTGAGGCATTTCAAGTAAAAGAAGGACATAATCAGGTTTTATCTTTTAATATAATGCCAACTGCTATGTGGAAATGGGTTTGGAAGAGTGAGAAAAGAGTGGAAATGGGAAAGCCAGTTAGGAGCAATTGTAATGATCCAGGCAAAAGAGATTTATCATGATGCTCATGAAGCTTATCCTTCAAGGCTCCTTGCTAGCACAAATCTCTTATAAGTTGCTCTTGAGAGAGCCTTGGAATGCACTCTCATGCTCAAATGTTTTCACAGAATTTGTAAGAGTAAGAGGTTAATAGAACCAGATGAACTATCATCTGTTCTACTCTAACTCACCCTCCATCACACTTGCCCTCATGACAGATGAACTTAGCATGACCATGAGGATTCAGGGTGTCCAGCTAAGTGGAGGTTGAATTGCAGAAAAACTTAGTGTGGTTTTGATGGCATATATTTGTGGGGTTGTATAATGTTCTTCCAGTAAGGACCTAAGCAATAGGGTAGCCTCCATACCTTCATTTTTTTTCTCTCTTCAACATCACACTATACTATACTTTTCTTTTCTTTTCTTTTCTTTTCTTTTCTTTTCTTTTCTTTTCTTTTCTTTCTTCTTCTTTTTTTAAAAGATTTTATTTATTTATTTGTCAGGGAAAGAGAGAGAGCACAAGCAGGGGTAGTGGCAGACAGAGGGAAAAGCAGGTTCCCCATTGATAAAGGAGCCTGATGTAGGACTTGATCCCAGGACCATGACCTGAACCAAAGGCAGACACCTAACCAACTGAGCCACCCAGGTGTCTCTACCATCACACTATACTTAATGGGTCTCCCACTGTTACCCCTGTGGTCCAGGCCTGACCCAATATCCTACTAACACGTTCTCCTCTTCTAGTCCTGGCTCTTCCAGCCCATCCTCCACACTGCCTTTCTGAAATGAAACAAAACAAAGATTGGAGACCATCACCCCTCAGATTAAAAAACCTTGATGAGAACTGTCCATTGCCCATAGGGTAAATTTTATCATGTTCCACAACCTATTTCTAATCCTTCCATCTCTTCTTGATCTCCTGAATTAAGAATTACTTGATATTTTCCACTTAACCTATAGTCTTACAAAATAATAGGTAATGAAAGGAATAACAAATGGACAATGTTGACTCCTCTTCAATTTATCCACTCCTGAGCCTGAAACTCTTGCTTTTCTGTGGCTACAGCCCTGGGGAAATGTTTTTGTTGTACCTTACACCTCATTTACTCCCAGTGGCTTATGTCAAGTAGGAGTGAGAGCTGATGTTGCCCTATGAAAGCTGAACTATGATGTGTTCCTTTTGACCATCTCTCTGCTCAAGAGCAATGCTATTTAATTGGTTTGATAGAGCATTATCACTGAAAAATTTCTGTGATGGTCCTGCTGGCAAGGGTGTAAACCCTGTGTGAATTCCTGAACCTGACTTTGGGGAAGGAGTGGGAGACTGAGTCAGGGCTAGTAAGAAGGAGGGTCAAGCATGAGTATAAAGACTAGTCAATTGTTGTGGTTGAAACAGATACAAAGTGTTCTGTTTGTTTAACCAACTTGCTCCTAGAACCCAAGTCTAAGGAAGAAAACAACTCAATAAAAGTGATAAAACTCTAGCCAGACTGATCAGAAAATTGAGAAGACACAGTTACCAGTAACAGAATGAAAAAGGATTTATCCTGTTGATTATACACATATTTTAAAAATAACAGAAATCTTTTGAACAACTTCAGGCCAAGAAATTTGACAACTTAGATGAAACAGACAAATTTCTTGAAGGGTAAAACTACCAAAGCTTACTCTAGAAGAAACTGTGTAACTCAAATATTCCTATATCTATTGAAGAAATTGAATTCATAGTTGAAAACCTTCCCACAAAATTCAAGACTAAGAAGACTTCACTAAGGGAATTCTATCAAACACTTAAGGAAGAAATAATATCAATTCTATCCAAACTCTTCCAGAAAGGTGAAGTGAAGGGAATAATTCCCAATTTATTCTACCAGGCCAGCATTACCTTGATACCTAAACTGAAGACATTACAAGGAAACTATAGACAAACATCTTTAATAAACATAAATGCAGAAATTCTTAACAATTTTTTTGGCAAGGTGAATCCAACAATATATAAAATGAATAATATAGTATGACCAAGTCAAGTTTATCCCAAGAATGCAGGATTGGTTTAATGTTTGAAAAATCAGTCACTGTAACTTACCATACTAACAGATTTAAAAGAGAAAATCCATATGATTATCTGAATACATGCAGGAAAAAAACACTTGACAAAATCCAACATCCATTCCTGATAAAAAGTCTCAGCAACTAGGAATAGAAGGAAACTTCCCCAACAAGATAAAGGACATATATGATAAACCAATAGCTAACATCACACTTAACAGTGAAAATCTGAATGCTTTCTCTTAAGATCAGAAACAAGACAAGGATTGTGCACCCTTCATCATACTGTTCAACATTGTATTTGAGGTTCTAACCAGTACAGTAAGGCAATGAAAAGAAATAAAAGGCACTCAAGTTGGAAAGGAGGAAGTACAAAACTGTCTTTATTTGCAGATGACATAATTGTCTATGGAGATTATCTGATGAAATCCACAAAAAGCTACTAAAGTTAATCACTGAGTTTCTCAAGGATGCAACATACAATGTCAATATAAAAAATCAATTGTGTATTTCTGTATATCAGCAATGCACAACCAAAAGTGAAATTTAAAGAACACCACTTACAACAAATGAGATATGAAATATTTAGGGATAAATCTGATAAGGTCTATACACTGAAAAACTAAAAATCATTGCTGAGATAAATTAAAAAAAGATCTAAATAAATGCAGATAGATACTGTGTTTGTGAATTAGAAGATTCAATATTGTTAAGATACCAATTTTCCCCAATTATTCTATAGATTCAAACAAGCCTAATCAAAATCCCAGTAGCTTTTTTGTAGAAACTGACAAGATGGTTCTAAAATTCATTTGAAAACACAAAGGATCTGGAATAGCTAAAACAAATTGGAAAAAAAAAAAAAGAACAGAGTTAGAGAATTAACATTACCTGATTTCCAGATTTATTATAAAATGTATAGTAATCAAGGGAGAAGGAGCAAGATGGTGGAGGAGTAGGAGACCTAAATTTAATCAGGTTCTAGGAGTTGAGCTAGCTAGTTCTCAAACTATTCTGAACATCTACAAACTCAACATGAGATTGAAGAAAAGAATAGCAGCAACTCTAGGAACAAAAAAGCGACCACTTTCTGGAAGGTAGGACATGCAGAGAAGTGAATCTGAGGTGATATATGGGAAGAGAGACTGCAGCGGGAGGGGCCGGCTCCTGGAAAGTGATAGATCAGCGGAGCACAAAATCAGAACTTTTAGAAGTCTGCTCCACTAAGGGATGTCCCTCCAGTGGTTAAGGGGGGTGGGTGGAGCCCTCATGGGGACAGTGTGGTCTCAGGTCCCTCAGGTTCACAAAAAGACCAGGGGTGTCTGAGTGTGGCAGAGCTCCCAGGTATCAGAGCGGAGAAACCAACTACAGAGATGGAGCTGAGGAGTGAGCTCTCAGCTCACAGTTACCTTAAACTATGATCTGAGGCACAGTTGGACCACTGCTCTTCGAGGAGGGACCCCACAAGCAGAAGATCAGGGGAGACTCACCTTCCTCCTCTGGGAGGAGCAGCACAGGAATGAGCTGCAGGAATCTACTGGGTTTGGAGACACCAAACGGGGCCATGCATCAGAGACAGAAATGCTCAGTCACAGGCTGGGTGAGCTCAGAGTGCAGCCAGAGACCAGGGAGATGGGAGGGATTGACTACTTTTCTCTGAGGATGCACTGAGGAGTGGGGCCTGAGCTCTTTGCTCCTCTGGGGAAAGAGATTGAGAGGCTGCCATCTTCATCCCCCTCCTCCAGAGCTCTATGGAAAGTGTTCAGGGAACAAAAACAGCCAAGAGGGAACCCGAGCAGATTACTTAGCCCAGCCCCTGGAAAGGGCGGTACAATTCTGTGTTGGGAAAAGACGTTTGAGAATCACTGCAACAGGCCCCTTCCCCAGAAGATCAGCAAGAATATCCAGCCAAGACCAAGATCACTGATCAATGATAACAGCAGAAGTCCAGAGCTACAGGGAAAGCAACACATAGAATTCATGGTTTTTTTCCCATGATACTTCAGTCTTTCCAAGTTAAGTTCTTAAATTTTATTTTTTGGGGGCGCCTGGATAGCTCAGTGGGTTAAGCCTCTGCCTTCAGCTCAGGTCAGAGTCTCGGAGTTCTGGGATCGAGCCCCACATGGGGCTCTCTGCTCAGCAGGGAGCCTGCTTCTTCCCCTCTCTCTGCCTGCCTCTCTGCCTACTTGTGATCTCTTTCTCTCTCTGTTGAATAAATAAATAAAATCTTTTAAAAAAATTTATTTTCTTATTCTATTATTTTTTAATTTTCCCCTTTTCTATTTTAACCTTTTTAATGATTTTATCTTATCAATACCTTTTAAAAAATCTTTTAAAATATTCATTGTTATAGTCATGTTCTACCCCTTCATTGTATTTAACCTTATTTTTTGTATACATATAAGTTTTTCTTTCTTTAAAATTTTTGGATACAGTTTCTTCTAACAGATCAAAATATACCCTAAATCTAGCATATGGTTTTGTTCTAGTCTCCAGCCTGATCATATTCTCTCCTTTTTTTCTTTTTTTAACCAACAGCTTATCAATTCCTTTTTAAAAATATTTTTTAAATTTTCATCTTTATAGTCATAATCGTTGAAAATAGAGCTACCCTATGACCCAACAATTGCGTTACTGGGTATTTACCCTAAAGATACAAATGTAGTGATCTGAAGGGGCATGTGCACCTAAATGTTCATAGCAGCAATGTCCACAATAGCAAAACAATGGAAATAACCTAGATGTCCATCAACAGATGAATGGATAGAGAAGATGTGGTTTATATATATACACTGGAATACTATGCAGCCATCAAAAAACCAAAATCTTGACATTTGCAATCATGTGGATAGAACTAGAGGGTATTATGTTAAACAAAAAAGTCAATTGGAGAAAGAATTATCATATGATCTCTCTGATATAAGTAATTTGAGAGACAGGGTGGAGGGTCATGGGGGGTAGGGAGGGAAAAGATGAAACAAGATGGGTTCAGGAGGGAGACAAACCATAAGAGATTCTTAATTTCAGGAAACAAACTGAGGGTTGCTGGGGAGTTGGGGGGGTGGGAGATAGGGTGGCTGGGTGATGGACATTGGGGAGGGTATGTACTGTGGTGAGTGCTGTAAATTGTGTAAGACTGATGATTCACAGATCTGTACCCCTGAAATAAATAATACATTATATGTTAATTAAAAAAGAAAAGAAGATCAGTGTAGTTTACCATATTAGCAGACTAAAACAAATCCATGCTTTTATCTCAATAGGTGCAGAGGATACATTTGAATAAATTAGCATTGACTTAGAATGAAAACTCTCAGCAAGCTAGAAATAAAAGGGAATGTCCTTGTCCTGATAAGGGTCATCTGCAAAAACCTACAGCAAAATATTATACTTACTGGTGAAGGGTTGAATCCTTCTCTCTTGAACTTGGAAAAAAGGTAAGAACGTCTACTCACCTACTCTCTTCAACATTGTAGTGGAGATCCAAGCCAGTGCAGTAAGAGAAGAAAAAGGGATTAAAAGACATAGATTTCGAAAGACAGATCTAAAATTGTCTTTATTACATGATCATCAATTACAAAATCCTAAGGAATCTACAAAACAGCTACTAGAGCAAATAACTAAGTTTAGCAAGTTTACAGGATACAAAGTTAATTTATAAAAATCAGTTGTATTTCCATATATTAAAACAAAAATCAAAATTAAAATGCAATTTATAATAACATCAAAAATATAAAATACTTAGGAATAAATCTGACAGAAGATGTGCAGATCTGTGTACTGAAAACTATAAATAATTATAGAGCAAAATTAAAGTCTTAAATAAGTGAATAAATATACCATATTCATAGATTAGAAGACTCAATATTATGAAGATGTCAGTTCTTTCAAATTCATCTGTAAGAGTTCTGTAAGAGTCAATACCATCTCAAATAAAATCCTGACAGGATTTGTTGTACAAATTGATGAAGTGATTTAAAAATTGATATAAATATATTAAACCAACACATTGTACATCTTAAACTTACACAAAGTTACATACTAATTACACTGCAATTTAAAAAACAATTAAAAATTAATAAGCAAAATTTTTCTCTTCCACATTCCCATCCCTAATTTGGACCATAAATTTTATTGGTTATATTTTTTTCCTTTTATTTTTGTTCTCACTTCTAATAGGGAGCCCAACTGTATCTTATTATCCTTCTTCCTAAGGTAGCCTTGTTCCTCCCTCTTTTTCCTAGAACCGTAATGGTGGCTGCAAAGAAACATGATTATATGTGATTAGAAATGAAAAATATGTCAATTTATCAGTTTCAGAATATTTTCCCCATGAAAAACAATGTTTAAAAACATAGCAGGGGGGTGCCCAGGTGGTTCAGTGGGTTAAGCCACTGCCTTTGCCTAGGTCAAGATCTCAGGGTCCTGGGATTGAGCGCCGCATTGGGCTCTCTGCTCGGCAGGGAGCCTGCTTCCCCCTCTCTCTCTGCCTGCCTCCTTGCCTACTTATGATCTCCCTCTCTCTGTCAAATACATAAATAAAATCTTTAAGAAACAAAACAAAACAAAACATAGGACGGGTTGCCTTACGATGCGTTGATCTCTCTGTCCCTGGAAGCATTCAAGAGAGACTGAACTATCTTAATTCAACAATCATTTATAGAACACCTACCATGAATCAGACACTGGGGATATTATAGTAAACAAGGTAGAAATAGTCTGTTTTCATGGGTTTTAAAACCTAGTAACATGTCCAGAATACTGAAGATTTCTGCATAAAGTAGAAATTTGAACTAGGTGACCTGAGAGTTCTCTTCTGGAGATCTGTAAATCTATGTTTTTGGGATTCAAAACAACAACAACAAAAATAAATAAATAAATAAATAAATAAATAAAGTTTTGTCTTCTAACAAGACAAATGCTTCTCTTGTGCCCTCTCTGGATTTGACAATGGTAGACTGAGTGCAAAGGAGTAAAGAACCCCAACACCTATGAAAGCACCCCTCCAAGCCTAAAACAAAAGAATTTGCCTGGCTCCATCATTAATCAAATTCATCTTGTACATGAAAGCTCTTGTGGGCTTCTGCCAGAGGGAAATGTCAAACACATGGTCTCAGGCCACTCTTGCCCCAGGGAAAGTTTGGAAGGAACTGTGTCAGAAAATACAAACCCATTTCCAGGAAAGTTCACCTTCTGGCATTGTCCCCTTCTCCTGGCCCTGGATCCTGCTTCAGGGATCTGCGTCGGGAAAGTGAGGCAGCCGTGAGCCAACCTAAGCCAGAGTGAGCAGATGGCCTGGCATTCTGGGAACATTCTAGGCATATTCCTTAAAGAACCACCACAGATACAAGGGACAATTCCAGGAAAACATGGAGTTGTAACTAGACTCATGGCTTGGGCACATTCGGCCAGCAAAGAGGTCCCAAGAGCAGACTTGCTGGAGTCAGAGTGGAGGAGACAGTTGGCTTCTCCTGCACACAAATAAATTTGATTATCCCCGCCTTATTGGACCTGATCACTGTTCCCTCCCAAAGACACCCTGTGGGTCTGCAGGCTGATGTCTAGTTGCAGCTCTAGGATTTAGGAGCAGGCTTGAAATGTTTCAGAAAAGGAAGTGAATGGACATCAAATCATCATCGCATTAACAGTTTTGTCCAAAGTGCTTTTTTTTTTTTGTAGCCTTCATATCTTTGTTCATGCTTTTCCTCCTGTGATACTCTCTGCCTTCTGTTCTGTTGAAGTCCTACTGTTTTTCCACCTTAGGGTTATCTCAAGTGCTACTTCTTTCATGAAGCTTTTCTGGATTCTTTTACCTCTAAATGATATCTCTCCTCTTAGCATTCTAAGTTCTCTTAAGCAAATATTACATTTTATATTACAGTATTTTGTGCATGGCTTGCCTTTTTAAAAATTAAATTCCAGGTATCTTATGGACAGAGATCATTCTTTATATCTCATTTATATCTCATTCTTTGCATCTCATCCTACCCCTAAAGTAAGATACATTTTCCCCCCCAACCATTGTGCATTTGCCCATGATGGGATTAAGAAAAGCTGGTGGGGAAAGGAGCTGAATAAATGGTCTTTATAGCAATCAGTGGTAAAGGTCAGAATCCTCCCATTTCTGCAAAGGGCACAGCAAGGTCTCTCCTACAGTCTCTCTGGGGTCAACAATAGCCCTTTCTGTCCCAATAATCTAGAAAACTAAATTCACACTCAGTGATGTCTAATTCACCCTGAATTCAGAAAAAAGCAGTTCCACCTAAGTGAATTTTCCAGATCCCTGGAGCTTATTTATTTGAATCCAAATTTTAGAAGTGATTTACAAAGCATGCTTTTCAAAAGGCATTTTGAATATCTCTGGAAAAGTCCAAAAGAGATGAGTTATAGTGGTTGTATCAATAAAGAATAACTTGGAGATTAAGAATAAAGGTGGAAGGAAACCTTCTTTTCCCTATGTACCCTTTTGTCCTTTTTGAATTTTGAATGATGTACATCTATTACCTATTAATCTAAAACTAATGGCATGCTTCCTTACTTCCTTAAATATAGTTGCCGAGTGTAAGTGAACTTTTCTTTCTGAGTCAAGATCCAGGATCATCATTATCAATATTATTTATTGTCTTGTTCCTAAATAGAATTATTCCAACAAAGGTATTAAAGTTATCCAGAGTTATCATCCCCTATACTAAATGACTCCAAAACTTCTAAGCTTCCAGAGGTTTTGAGTTTCGTTTCCTTTTTAGATTCTCTATTTCTTCCCTGGCAGTTATCACTTTTTGTTGTTATTTTAGTGATGCTTATAGCAACCACTTCACTCCCCCCACATTTTATTTGCTCATTTGTTCTGATGTGACTTGGAAGTCAAATGATCTCAAATGATAAATAGGATTCAAGCGGAGATGGGAAGAAAAGAATTCCAGGAGTTTTTTTTTTTAAATACTATCAGCTATGTGGGTTATGGTTTTACTAAAATGGATTGGGCTGGGTGGCATTCTAATCTAACACCAGATTTACTCCTCTTTCACTCAATATCATACAGTCTTGAGCCTTCAGATAGCAGATCCTAGTGCTAGGCAGGCCTGATGGACTCCTGGTACCAGAATGTTAGAGGCAATGCTTCTGAAAGCTAGAGATAACCCATATCTTACTGTCCATGGAGGACACAGGAAAACTACTAAGATAATACCTGGGAACACAGAAAGTGATGAAGGTTTTTGTCATTCAATACGTGGACTTCATAACATCATTTTTGGCCTGTCTGTAGTATTTCTGATTATTTCTGGGTTTTTGGATTTTTATGTGGTTTTTGCTTCATTTCTTTGCTGTGTGCTAGATACCTAAGAGACTAGATAAGAAGCTTCTAGATAAGTAGAGTTATTATTAATATCCTCATTAAAACTTTTCTCTCTCTTTTTATCTGAGTGAGGTTAAAATTAAAAAAAGAAAAAAAAACCTAAAGAATTAACTGGCAACATAGGTGTAAGCAACAATAGCTCTAAACTCAAGTTAAACTGCACCTTCACTGAAGCTCAGATCGGTCACCAAGAAAGTGGAGCCCTGAGAGCCACCATACTGGGTCGAAGTAAAATAGTTTGAAAAATCATTGGAAAACTACCAAGAAAGTTGAAAATAAAGAGCAGAGAATGAGAAGAAGCCTTAAATATGGTGTGAACGTTCAATAAAGAAAGCAAAAGAAAGCTAATTGTGGAAATTACTAGCCAGTAAATTGGATAGTTATAGTAATAAAACAGATGTTAACAGTGAAAATCCATCAACATCTGGAAAGGATAAAGTCACAAAGGATTTATGGAAAGAAGTGAGTGCAAGAAACTCTGCAGAGGAGAAAAACAGAGTGAGGCCAGGTCTTTAGTAAAGGATCTGGAACTTGGGTAAAGGGTTTTGCTCAGCCTGCCACGCCATTTCTACTCTAAGGCCAGTTCAGATTGTTTTGGATAACAATGTGGTCACATGGACTCAGTAACTGGCTGAGAGATCAGAAATGAAGGATAATGATATAAATACCCAGGAACAGCTCCAGTGAGGGGAGCAGGGGACTGAGGGCACTTCCCCAGAGAGCAGGGTCAGGTCTGGTTTTATTTAACATCTTTGCTAATGATTTGAAAGCAGGAACAAACAAATGTCAAGAAAATGTGCAAAGCACATCAACTAGAGACAAGGTACACACACCAACCGGCGAGGAATTTACCTAACAAGACTGAGAGCAATTATCAAAGGGAGCTGGAAGTAACCCAGGTCAGAGCAGCCTAGAAAAATGATCTGAAACCAAAACCAGTCACTTTTTGAGGTTGGGTAGGGAAGGGTAATGGAAGGGAGAAGGGGAGTCAGAGAGATAGAGTAGGAAATAAGGATGGCCAAAAGCAGTCTGAGGGGACAAATAATGTGTAACAACACTACATGGGAATAAAGTCCAACAGAACAGAGGTCCAGTTTTGAGGTTTGTAAATATATAGCTGTGCTTCAACAAATATGAAAGGATAAGTGACCCATTTATTCAGGGTTAAACGGAAGAGAAGCAGAGGTGGGAGTGTACACATTGGACTTTAGACATTTACCCAGAACATGCAAGCCCTAGGGGTGCACATCCAGCCATTACACTCCTAGGTATTTACCCAAGAGAAATGAAAGAACATGTCCATGCAAAAACTTGTATACCAATGTTCATGGCAGCACTGTTTGTCGTATTTGCCATTTTATGTTCCAACCAGTAGTATATTAGAATTCCACTTTCTCCACATTCTCACTAACACATAGTTAGGTCACACTTTTAATTTTTAGCATTTTAATATGGGAGAAATGATATTTCATTGTGGTTTTAATTTGCATTCTCTAATGATTAGTGATCTTAAGTATATTTTCATGTACTTATTTGCCATCTGCGTATCTTCTTTGGTGAAGTGTCTGTTCCATTTTTTCACCCACTTTTCTTTTTTCTTATTTTTCTTTTTTCTTTTTTTCCCTTCTTCTCTTCCTCCTCCTCCTTCTTCCTTCTCACTTCTCCTTCTCCTCCTCCTCCCCCTCCTCCTCCTACTCCTCCACCTTCTTCTTCTTTGGTTGTTCTCTTACTACTGAATTTTGAGAATATTTCATGTGTTATGGGTCAAGCAATTTCTCAGATATGAAATTTGCAGATTATTTTCTCCCAGTGTGTGCCTTATCTTTTCATTGCCTTTAAAGTGTCTTTTGAAGAACAAATTAATTTTGATGACACCAAATTAATCAATTCTTTTCTTTTAATGCTGTAGCTAAGGAATTTTTGTCCAACCCAAGATAACAATGATTTTTGTACCATTTCCTTTTACACAACTTCTAAAAGTTTACTGATTTAAATCAATACCTATTTGAGGGTTTCCTGGGTGGCTCAATCAATTGAGCATCTGGCTCTTGATTTTGGCTTAGGTCATGGGATCGAGCCCTGGGTCAGGCTGCCTGCTCAGTGTGGAGTCTGCTTGTCCATCTCCCTCTGCTTCTGACCCTGCTTGTACATACTCTCTCTTTAAAACAGATAAACAAATAAACAAATGATTTTTTTAAAATAAGGAAATCAATGTCTGAGTTAAGTTTTGTTTATGGTATTAGGTATGAATCAATCTTCTTCCCCTTCTCCTTCTCCTTCTCCTTCCCCTCCTCCTTCTCCTTCTCCTTCCCCTTCCCCTTCCCCTTCCCCTTCCCCTTCCTCCTCTTCTTCTTCTCCTTCTCCTTCTCCTCCTTCTCCTTCTCCTTCTCCTTCTCCTTCTCCTTCTCCTTCTCCTTCT